>NC_067228.1:23969456-24284456 GCF_019924925.1 Ctenopharyngodon idella
CAATTGGAATCCATCCTGCTTTAAGAGCACGAGCATTTAGGGGCTGTTCACATATCGCGTCTAAAAACCTGTGGAAAGCGTGGCTGTGCCGCTTTCTCCTTCTTTCCAAAGCGACTGCGCTCCTGTGGGGTCTGTCGTTGTTATGCAGCCATGAACTGCGCTCTCCACGACGACGAGGAAGTTTCAGCAAAGGATAAATTGATTTCTAGCCCTTGCATTAGCTCTACTACTAGATATATTTATGGAGATGAGAAATAAAACCCGCCCTGTACAGCTATGATCAGCTGTTCGGCTGAGCTTTCGATGTTTTGTTACAGAAAGGCCGAAGCTGATTGGTTGGTTCTTGTCACATGACCTGCAGTGTGTTTGCGGCATTCTGAAAAGTTGAGAATTTTTCATCTCGATGCGCCTGGAAAACGCACCGCATGCGTGTCCCGACCGTTCCATTATGAGTGCGCCGGCTGCGTGCCTACATTTGAAATAACGAATTTGAGCGCGCAAAAGACGCAATATGTGAATGGCCCTTTAAAGTGGTAGATGGCAAAACTGCTGTGCGCACTTAGAATCAGGGTTGCCAGGTTTGCGTAACAAAACCAGCCCAATTGCTATTCAAAACTGGCCCAATCATGGCCAAAACTAGCCCAATCGTGTTCCAGGGAAGGGGGAAGGGTGTCGCTTCAACCAACGGACTAAAAAAAACAAAGTGCTGCAACAGTGTAAAAGTAGCCCAATTCCGCGGGAAAACCAAGGACTTGGCAACACTGCTTAGAACAAGCAGAACTGTATTGTCTGCTGGTGTGGACGCTAATATAGTTACCATTATAGTTATCTTTACAGTTATCGTTCTAGGTGTGAACGAGCCTTAAGGCATCAAAAACACACACCACCCATAGAACACACTCTCCTCATCACACTTGAATTGTAGTGTATACTGTATACTAGCAAAATTTTCTTGTTAACTTATCTGTTAGGATATTGGTTACCTTCATTTTAAGATTTTTGTCCTTATTCTCTCTCAAGCTATGTTTCCCCGAAATGTTATACTTTTTGTCATTTATATTGATAGGACAGCATAGCAATGACAGGAAATGATGGAGATAACAGAAAAGTTATGGGGAAATTGTATAATAATGTGAACGTCTTACCCAGATCCATGCTCTTAGATGACTTCACATGATTCTGCTGACCTCCGTCAGTCAAAGAAGTGTCAGCTGAACAAAGACCTGAACTCAGACTGGATACACACACAAACAGAGAATATACGCATTTTTTCAGTATCGCTGTTCAACAGTATTGAGTCACTGCTTATAACAAGGAATAGGGATTGCACGACTACTCATTTTGACTAGACAGAATAGTAGTCAGTGGGTCAGTGTTTACCTTATGTAAATCAGTCACCATACCATTTGTGATACTTGCATTGTCATTCATCATAGTTTTTGTCATTCAGAACTGTTATTGCCTCATTTATCGTCAGTGAAAAAATGTCATTGACAAAAATTAGTCATCAAAGAAATCAACACTGATTGACAGAGGAAGTGTCCTCCTGCTTTTGCCATGTATTGACAAAAACTCAAGCCACGTGACCAAATGGTGTCAAAATGAATTGACTAGCCGGTGCAACCCCTAGAAGGAAAAAGAGACATGTTTGTCAATTTTGGTCCAAGGCAAATCCATGTTACCTCTGCTGGAGCTTCAGGCTGTCCTGTCTATGAGGATTAGTGGCGAAGCCTTCATCATCCCCCTCTTCCATGTGATTGTATCCCCCATTTGAAACTGTGAGAAAATGGGCAAACCACAGAGAGAGAAAAGCAATCATTAGAGCTCTGTGGAAATATTATGCGGGCTCATTTAAGAGGGGTCTGCTGGGGTCAGGCCAGCGGTGGAGAGAGGTGACGGTCTGGCTCGAGCGCTGAGACAGACAGACAGAGACGGAGACCATTATCAGCTCCAACACACTGCAATCTCCACTCACCTTTAATGATCTTTCACTCCTATGATAATGGGACTGGGGCCTCGGATTGACTTGATTTTTCTCCAAGCTTGGTTAAGCTTGTAAGAAAGTGTGTATGTCTGACAGAGACAGAGACTGTGGCTCTATAACTAAACATATTACTATTATTGTCATATTTAGTCCTATTTTTCATCTTTATTCGTCTTAATTAGTGTTGTTTAATGTTACTATTATTTATTAGTTTTTTTCTTTGAAAAAGTAATTTTTTTGTTTATTCTACACTAATGTATTCCATTTTACAGTATATATACATTCCCACTCAAAAGTTTGAGGTTATTTTTTAATGTTTTTAAAAGAAGTCTCTTTTGCTCACCAAGGCTGCATTTACTTGATCAAAAATATAGTAAAAACAGTAATATTGTGAAATATTATTATGATTTCAAATAACTGTTTTCTATTTGAATATATTTTAAAATGTATTTTATTCTTTTGATGGCAAAGCTGAATTTTTAGTATCATTACTCCAGTCTTCAGTGTCACATGATCCTTCAGAAATCATTCTAATATGCTGATTTACTGTTCAAGAAACATTTATTAATATCAGTAGTCACTTTTTAATCAATTTATTGAATCCTTGCTGAATAAAAGTGTTAATTTCTTTAAAAAAAAAAAGATCACAAACTGTTAAACGGTAGTGTAAAAAACAAAAAATGTGCAAAAAGAATTATATTATATATAATTATATAAAATTATATATATATATATATATTAATTTTGAAGTTTTATTAAGTGTTAACAATGAGATTATGTGGTTTTTATAATCAATTAACACTGCTTTTGTCATTTTTTTTTTTTTTTTTTTTCACAAGATGGACAAAATTTGGCACCAAAAAAGTCATTTGGTTTAACCAAAATTTTGGTTTTACCGAATGACACTTTTGGTTATACCGAATGACGATATTTTCAAAAAATGCTAACAGGCTGATATCTAGCTATCTAGTTAGTTAACTTGCTAGCTAGCTAGCAAAAGGACAATCAAACATTTTATATTTAGTACAGGTTTTTAAATGAAAAATTTTCCATGTTTTATAGCGGTTGTACCGAATGACCTGATGTTTCGGGACATGCGTATGAGCAAGTGAAAACACAAATTTTTTAAATAGTTAAGAGAGAGTTAGTTACTTTGCTTCACAACCATGTGGTCCTTTGCAGGTGTCTGAATGATGTCACATCCTGTCACATGATATTGAACGGACATTCTTTTTTTTTCACAACAAAGCAATGAATTCTACACATAATTTTAATACCATTAATACATGATACATGATGTTATAAAATCATGCCAAAATAAAAAAATATATACATTTATTTTAAGATATTTTAATGACTGTATTGGCCTTTGGACGGTCAAACCAAATGACCTTTCGACACTTCAAAATCTTTAAAATACCTTTATATGTAGCAAAATATAATTTTTATTATTGTTAAGGTCTTTGGACAAAAAAATAAATAAATAAAAATGACCCGTCATATATATATAGTCCTATTTCCACTGCATGTAAGTACATTTAATGCCAATAAAACCTACTAAACTGAAAATTAAATCAACTAATTGAAGAAGTGATTTACAGAGTGATTGTTAATGAGTGCATATATTTGTTTGTGTGATATATACTGTGTTAGCAGGTTAAAAAGATGAAACCAACAGCACAACAGAACGTGTAGAGAGGAGATGAATGAAACAGGAAGTGCAGTTAGCAGGATGATGTAGTGATTGTACACTCAGTTCATGTCTCATTTGCCTAAAGAGACTGCACACTACTGTTGCCTGGCTCTTGCTAGGCAACACAGAAGCCTTAAAACCACCTGCAGCAGAAAAAGACACAATGAGCTGTTTCTGAGTGTGTGTATAACTCAAGGACAGTTTATGAGCATTACCAAGAATTCTCATTATTTAGTTGATGTTGTTTTCAACTACTGTATCTAAAGCCCCACATGCCAAAGACACAAAGATCTTATTAATGTCTGTTAGGCCAAATAGTGCAGAACCAAAACAAAGTCTGGAGGTCTTTGTCTGAGAGCCAACAATGTAAAATCGAAAACAAATGCCTCAGATTTCCAGACACTTAGCAAACACATTTTATGAACAATCCACAGTATGAACAGACACTCATGAACAGTTCTAGAGTTAGACTAACCTCTTGTAATCATTTCCTACATCATTTTCTTTAGTACAGTCAAATGCATATGGCAGCTAACAAAGTGTATGTTGACTGTTAAAAAAAGAAGAAAACATATATGAATAAAATAAATTACTAAACTATATAAACTTCTATTTTATAATAAAAATATAAAGAATATAAATAAAAAAAATTGCAAATATATAAAAATTATTTAAACTTGAATTATTATAAGGAATTATTTACTTTTTGTGCTAAACAATGTGTGTTTGTGTGTGTGTGTATATATACATATATATATATACATATATATATATATATATATATATATATATATACACACACACACACAAACACACATTGTTTAGCACAAAAAGTAACAGTAAATCCATCATTTTAAGTAGGCTATACGTCATTTAACCATAAGCATACATATGGTGAACTTTAAAATTGTAATGAACTTTAAAATAAAATATATATATATAAAATAAAGTTCAATAACATACAAAAACATAAGATTTTTAACTTCTTCCTGTGGGTTGCTGGGATATGGATAGCACGTTGTTCTCCGTCTTTTTGATGGAGTGTCTGTGTTTTGGCGGAGTGGAGCTGGATATCGGTCCTGACAATCACATAGATCAGTGCGCCCCACCCAGCAGAACTTCATCATTACTCATCAGACTGCACTGGGATGACTGCTTATTAGTATTATATATCTCATCTGTTTGTGTGCTGCACAACTGCCATAATACATCATGCGCACAGATGCATGCGTGCACGCTTGCACACACACATGAACATACACACACTTGAGAGATGAACTGATGTTGGAGTGAATGAAAAAATGGATGTGTATTGCACACAAACACACGTACACACATTTGCAGCCATACACACTCACGATTATTTATCTGCTAAAGTGTGGCGTAGCCGAAATGAAATAAGTTGTTCCTTCAGAAGATGATGGATCAATGGTTCTTCCAGCTAAAACAGGGTTATTAATCCTAAACGATGTGAGCTACCAGACCTTTCGCCTGCAATAGCAAAACACCTCCTTATGTAAAACATTAACTGAAATAAAAGCCATGTTTCTCTTTGAGAGGGTTGGTATGAATCTATTACCACAGACACTGGACAGATATAATATTTCACATCTGCGTACAATATTCATAATGACAGTAAGCAGAACAGGGGAGGCTTTGCTGCATGAGTATATATATACACACAGTATATTGAGAATATATATATTGTAGGAAAAATTAATGGGAGAAATTGTAACGCTCAGTACAGCAGCTGTGGTAATTGAAGTCACATCTTTTAGTTTAGTTTTGAAAGACAATTGCCTTGACAAAGTCATCAAATTACTCTAATTACTGCAGTCTAAATTACTCTACAACACACATGTGCATTAGTTGAACCTAATACTAATGAAAAAGTTTTGAAACATTCTTTTCTTTTCTTTTCTTGTGTGTGTGTGTGTGTGTGTATATATATATATATATATATATATATATATATATATATATATATATATATATAGGGCTTGACAGTAACACCGTGTCCTAACCAGACGCGACGTGACGCCGCAACACGCGATAAAAGGTATCTTTTCCGTGTTAATCAGAGTTTTTGTCCTAACCAGCCGCGACGGCGACACGCGAATATTCTATTTTAGAAATGGTTTCTATTTCTCCGTCGTGGCTGGAATAGCAACACAAAGTATGGCAATGATAATATCAGGTAATGTTTATGTGCTTTATTTAATGTTAAAATCGTCTAATCTGAGTTTGAATATCATTCTGTGCTCCCAGCTTTTTAGCTGTAATGAAAACAACACTGGCTAATTCACCTCAGAACTTGAAAATAAAATAAATGGGCACAAGAACGTTCAAACTGTCAACTCAATGTGCACAAACAAGCGTATTCTATGACAGATTGTTTCAGTCGCTCTGTATGTACTTTAAATAATGTTTAAATGGTGTAATATTTATGAATTTTACTATGTACTTGCCCATTTCATTGTGTCTGCTGTGCTCTTGCCAAGAGAGCCCGCCCACACTCTCTTCTGATTGGCTGTGGTTTTTGATTGATTTTATCGCTTCTCATTGTCGCATCGCGTCTAGTGTGGACAGTCAAATTTAAACTTATCGCATCGCGTCTGGTTAAGACACGGTGTAACACCCGCAAATAACCTGCCAAATGTGGGTGGATTTCAGCTGTGGCATGTAACACAGTCACTCCTACTAGCCACTTTGGTGGGTTGAATATTATATATAATATATACATTCTTCAATTGTAGTCTTTTAAAAAGGCATCTGAAATAATAAATAAAATAGTGTTGTCAAAAAACACTTCAAATACTCATTTTCCACAAAATATAGACACAATAGCTGCTCTTTCTTACTCTCTCATCTCTCTGACAGCAAGTTGACAAAAACCTGCCTCCCCTCACTCACTCATTTCATCTGCTCCGGATGAATATTGTTGGTGTTACAGGGCTTAAATTTTGCCATGGAATTGCGTGTATTGCGCATAATTTTACTCATTCCTGCAGATTTTTTGCTCACACCCAAAGTGCGCACACATAAAGCTGCATCTCAGTACTGAATTGAGTATTTTTTGCTGCTCATCGTGCTTAAACAGTCAAAATACACAACAAAATAATGTCAAAATGCTTGGTGAGCATTCCCATAAACACAGTCAGTTAAAGATTAATGGGTCCATGCGTCAGATCTTAAAGTGACAACAGCCTAATATACCTGCTGCCAAATTATGAGATAATATTAAAATATCTATATGGCCAATTTTCCCCATGGTATTGATGTCAAAATTGTGGCCAAGGAAAAGGCAGAGAGGCTAGTAACTTTGGGAAACCACTAGCCACAGTGGCCGGTGAGCAAAAAAATTAATGGTCTCTTACTTTGTGTAAGCCACTATGCCTTGTTAAAATGTGTTTTCTTTAAAGAAAAAAAAAATCTGACATGAAAAAACAAAACATAAACAAAACATACATCAAATTAAATGTCTCCATGATGTACATGTGCTATTAGGGATGTTACCAAAAAAAAATATCTCTTACTTGTTTTCTCTCTGATCTTACTTGTGTTTTCTCTCTGATTTCCTCTGAATATATATATATATATATATATATATATATATATATAGTGCTTCCCACACATAGACTTTACTTGGGCGGGCCGCCCAGGTATATTAACGGCCGCCCAAGTATATTTGGAGACACATTTATGCTTTTATTATTTTTATCCTCTTATACTTTTGTATCCGCCCAAGATAATGAAACCATCCGCGATCGATTAACTAGTGGAAAATCTCCCCTGGCACTACGCGTTTCATACCTGCTCATTCTGCGCGCGAGAACTGCTTACTCCCGCTAACATTTCCACGTGTGCTGCAGAGAAGCAGTGAATATTTCACAAAGACCGCTGCATGTTGCAAAGTCACAAGGCGGCGCTGTTGCGCGTTCTACACCTCTACAAGCTCGCGCAACAGCGCTTCAGACTGCTTCAAAGTGATTCTCAGTCAATGAAAAGCGCAGATGTATACCAAACGATTGCTAATGAACTCAAGTTGATGAATTATGACAATGTCTACTTTATGGCCTTTATATAATATTTTTTAGACGGTTGTAAGAATCTGAAGGATCAGCCCGCATTTCAAAATAAGAGTCCTGATGTATTTCGGGCTTGTTTATAATTAAAAGTCACACACTAAGTTTTTTTTTCTTCTTCTAGGCATTATTGGTATTATGGTTACACAATAAATTGTATTTAATTTGATTTACATTTAATTCATAGTAAATTATTGTAGTCTCCCCCACAGGAAGAGAAGACCAAGAACATTATTTGACCTGTATATTATTCACTATATAAAATTTACTAGTAAAATTTATGTCCCATTCACTGAGAGAGACACTATATGACATAGCAAGGAGAACATAGAAAAAGGATAACCATTTAAATGTGTAATTTTGCATAATTTACAATGCATAAAAATGCATAATATTAATATGTAAATAAATGTAATAGTATGTTATGTAATTAAAATTCATTTCAATAAATAAAAATGCTGTTAAAAATCACACATTATGTGTTGTTTGTCAGATAGTAGACCGTTTTTGTGCCGTGGGTACAGGAGGATTATTCCCCCGGCTACCACCGCAAGTATATTTCAAACCTGTGGGAAGCACTGATATATATATATATATATATATATATATATATATATATATATAGCAATCATTCAATACCATAAATATGTCAATCATTCAGTACCATGGTATAAAATACCATAGTATTATCATCTGATACATCACTGAATGTAGCAGCACAGTGTTTTTTGTAAAGGATAGGAAAGAAAGGCCTGCGATAAAGCAAATAAACAAAAATATTTGTAATTTAAACTCCATAAACTCAAAGTTCATCATCTCATGAAGGCGTTAGAGGGCAGAGAAAAACTCGTCCCACAACAGAGATAGACAGAGTTCAGAAACAGTAATATTCATACCAACCCACACTTCCACCCTCTCCTCAGCTCCTGGCCCACTGTTATGCAGGGTTATAATTAGAGCGATTCTCCCGAGAAGCACCACTTCAAAAGCAAACACAATACACATACATATGTACGAAATCATTAGCTTTCATTTACAGCTCAAACAACTACCAGTAAATTACTTCCCTCAGCCCAAATGGATATGCCACGCTAAAAAAGAATCACTCTCTTGATGAGGGCATTATGCATTTTAAATTGTTTGTTACGCTATGTTGCGAGTGGACCGCATTACTGTTGCGCCTGTGGAAACATGGCCTAGATAAAGTGCACATCAACTTAATGATTTCAAGGTCAGGGCGAGAGAAACCAAGGCAAACACACGATCACAGCATGAGCGAAGGGCTTGGTTTCCTTTTTTCCACTTCCCTTGCCATCATATTTTCTTTACTTAGGAGACAACCGTACCTAGAACCACTTCCAGTCAGAGAGAGAAAAGAAAGAATATTTTTGAACTGCATATATTTATGAACATGAGAGCATCGGTCTATCAAGGAAATAAACAACGGGGAGAAGCGTGAGGTGTCAGGGATGGGAGATATGAAGCTGATGCAGCTGATACTGGACTATTTGTATTATTTCTTAGAATTGTGCTCACTGGGAATCCCAATGAGTAGTGTGTGCGTGAAATGCAGTCCTCGGGAAAAACGAGCAGGCAGCTCCATTTTAAGCCTCTCTCTCGCTCTATCTGTCTGTCTCTAGTTGTGTTGAAATCCTGCAGGAGGAGTGTTACTCTTTCATGTTCGGTTAAAGGGATGGTCCACACGACAGGCTATGCACACAGGCATTTCACATGAAAAGAATTGCAAATGTGCCCCAATTCTCAGACGAGTTAAACTTGCAGTTCCTAATACAGCTGTGATAAAAGAGTCTTTCCAGGCATGAAAGAGAGGGAAAGAAAGACAAAGAAAGATAGCACATGTATGACAAGCACACTGTATCGATAGTGACAGGCATTCATGTACAAACATATTTCCAGTATGGCACATGGACAGACTCAGACAATTGCTCTGTTACAAAACCTAGTTAGTAGCATTTAAAAGGCCTCAATATAGTATATCAGCCCACATGAGGCAACTCAACGCATAGAATTAAACTGATATTAAAGGGATAGTTCACCCAAAAATGAAAATTCTGTCATTAATTACTCACCCTCATGTCGTTTCAAACCTGTAAGTCTTTCGTTCATCTTCTGAATACAAATAAAGATCTTTTTGATGAAATCTGAGAGCTTTCTGTGCCTCTATATACAGCTGCACAACTGACACTTTGACGCTTCAGTAAAGTTCATAAAGAGATCGTAAAACTAAACATATGAATTGAGACTTGATCGCTTTATACACTGAACAGATTTAATTTAGGCTTTTATTAACATATAAACATTCATCTGCTCACACATCAGTTATGGTAAATGGAAGCTCAAGCATGTTTGCTTGACGTGCGAGCTTCTGCAAGAGGTTTGTTCTCGCACATCAAGCAGGTTCAGTGTTATGTTCGCTGATCAGTGTTTATATGTGAATAAAAACCTAAATTAAATCTGTTCTTCATATAAAGGGATTGTGTCTCTTCAGAAAATTTGGACTAAACCACTCAATTCATATGGATTAATTTTATGATCTCTTTATGAACTTTTTGTTGCATCTAGCATCAAAGTTTCAGTTGTGTAGCTGTCTATGGAGGAACAAAAAGCTCTCAGATTTAATTAAAAGATCTTCTTTTGTGTTCTGAAGATGAATGAAAGTCTTATGGATGTGGAACGACATGAGGGTGAGTAATAAATGACAGAATTTTCATTTTTGGGTGAACTAACCCTTTAAATACTATCATTAATATTAAGTCTGCACTGATAAGACACTGATAAGCTGATAATTATGTTTGATGATCGATAAATGGCCAATATATTATACAAATGTAAAATATATTAATATAAAAATATATAAAATAAATAAAAATTTTACATTTTAAACACTACAAGTGAATGTAGGCATCGTAACATTACAGTATAATGTACAGTATGAACAATGGAGATTCATTTTGAGATTTGCTAAAGGTGGCCACATTTAATTGTTATTAAATTATTCACGTTTTAAAGTTTAAGTTAGCATGACGGCAAAAGTAATATAGGTGTAATCAGTGGAAATGAGCACGTTACATATCTATTATTGTCTAATATTTATCCAGCATCAACAGAAATATACTAGCGTTCAAAAATTTGGGGTCGGTAATATTAACTAACCATGCTAAGCTAAATTTATTTGATAAAAAAATACAGTAAAACAGTACTAATGTGAATATTTAAATATGTAAATATGAATATGTAAATATTTTTACAATCTAAAATAACTGTTTTCTATTTTAATAACTTTTAAAATGTAATTTATTCCTGTGATGGCAAAGCTGAATTTTCAGCATCATTACTCAAGTCTTCAGTGTCACATGATCCTTCAGAAATCATTCTAATATGCTGATTTTGCTGCTCAAGAAACATCTCTGATTATTATCAATGTTGAAAACAGTGGTGCTGCTTAATAACTTTTGTGGAAACTGTGACAGATTTTGTTTCTAAGGATTCTTTGATGAATAGAAAGTTAAAAAAACAGCATTTATTTCAAATAGAAATCTTTTGTAACATTACATGTCTTTACTCTTACTTTTGATCAATGTAAAGCCTTCGTCAAGTCGCACATTAGCAAGACCATGTTTTGCTTCTCATTCTGTACGTCATTTTGTGTACAGATATCAAAAGTACTATTTGTTTTGTTTTGACCACCTTTAAGTCAAAATGAAGAGTCAAACTTTATCAGTCTAGCTGATGAAAAGGCAATCTGCAAGCAAATGCGCTGTAGATGACAGAAATATATTAGCACTAGATATCTGTGTGGCCTTCTCCTTGAAAGTCTCATTGCCGCACGGACCGACTGTGAGATAAAGACACAGCGAGCCCATCACTCACCCGCACATCGCTCATAGATGCTGTTCATCACCATGGGGGGCTGAGTGCTGCCATCTGATTGGCCGAGGTGCCCTGCCTGTCCCACGCAGCTATCAAAGGATCGATTGAGAATTCGCCGTGCTTCCTGGAACTCCTGCGAGAGAAAATGAGAGAAGCCGTGTCACCGTATCGATTCTGTTTGTGAATTATGGAAACAGAAGAAGCAAATCTGAGCGCCGGGATAGGTAAAGACTTTCAAATAGCAGGCAGATCGTTACGCCGGCTTCGGCATTCATCACAAAACAAATACCACATTAAGACTCAGGTTTTGGAGGAAGGAAGACAACAAAGAGATGAAAACAGCGCAAGAATCTGCTCCTAGAAGTGCTCTTAATTCATCTGATTAGTCTAGATGTCAGTGGCATGAAGGATTTAAGCCACTCGCACAGATGTTACAGATTTTCTGTCTCTTTCCCCCAGAGAGAAAAAGCAGAATGGTAATTCATTTCATTATCTTGCCCCCAGGCCTGAAGCGCCACTATGAAATATGTTAATTCGATTGGCAGATTTCGAATGCTGGAGAGAGGCAGGGTGCAGCGCATCAGATGGGTCTTCTAATGGTCTGTTCAGATACTGCACATGTTGCCGGCATTTGGTTAACTGGGGATCATTAGTGAAGCAAACCGCTCGCATAAAATTTTGTAAATAAAGGTGTGTGTGTTTGTATTATTTTTTTTTTAGGCCCTGAGTGTCTGAAGGTCTGAAACCAGCAATTATGGAGAAAGCCAAGAAGTCATATCTCCACTGGAATAGAGGGCACCTGTTCAGCACTGTTATGTTTAAACATTCATGTTTTAATGTTAAGAATTGGCTGAGGTGCCTGGGCAATATGTAAAAGACTAAAGGCTGGAATATACTACATGACTTTCAAAATCTGAGCAGATTTTAAAAACACTAGGCATCATACACTTGCCAACTTTTAAAATGGTTACAGAGACAAACTGGGCATCATACACTAAACAAGTGTGGATCACACACTACCGGACTTTCAAGTAATTCTGAACACAATAAACTCAAGCAGAAATTTGCACTTTGCTGCTAGGAGACACATGACAAATTAAGGGTGCTTTCACACTAGCATTTTGGTGCACACCCGGGTTCATTTGACGTCAGAGTTCGGTTCGTTTGGATGATGTGAACGCTGTCTTCCGAACTCGGTTGCACACCCGTGAACCATACCCGGGTCCGCTTAAAAAGGGTGGTCTGAGGTATGTTCATGTGAACTCCGATATGGTTCACTGCTGATATGAACACAATCGTAATAAATTGCGGAAGTGAACCGCTATTAATGACGTGTGTTTGTGCACTTTCCTGACAAGCGTGACTGCCGTACTGCAAACAGAGAGCTGTATATCTCATTTTTGCTCGCCTTCAGTGTTCTTTAGAGCATTTGCAGTACATTTGTGGTGGATAGACGCAAGTGCTGTTGCGTACTAAAGCTTTGGAAACAAAACTAATGGTTCAAAATCAAAAATATAAAAAATGAATGAGCATCGCTATTAGGGGTGTAACGGTACACAAAACTCACGGTTCGGTACGTACCTCGGTTTTGAAGACACGGTTCGGTACGGGTTCAGTACAGCAGGTGGGAAGAAAACTAAACATAAAATTGCTTTTTTTTTTTTTTTATTAAACAGTGGTTTACAGTGTTTCTTTCCTTAAATATATTAAATTAAATTATAACTAAAAGTTTCTTAAGGATAAAAAACTAATCTCTGTTTGAACATTATGCCACTATAATATTAAAGGTTAACAACTGAGCCCAAACTATTAGTCTAAATTCAATCTCTTTTAGATATAATAATCAACACTCAAATAACAAATTGTATGCAAACATGTAAGTTGCACATAAGGCAGTTTTTGCATTAACTTCTAAATCTAATTATAAAATTATGGTTTTACTCCAATTCGTTGTTGAAATATGATCATTTATACACATTGGCTGTCATTTTCATGACAGATTTATTTAAACATACATTAAATAAAGACATCACTAACAAATTAAGTAAAATATAATGAATATTTGGGCTAATACAGTGCATATATTAAGTGAAAGAGTACATTTTTCTGGTGAACTAACAAGCTGTGGACACTGAATGGCTTTTCTGAGGTAAATGCTATGTGACATTGTTTACAAGCTGTTTTATTGACATCTTTCCACCATTGAAACACTGATTCATGAGATATGATACGTTGATTACATGAGATATGATATGTTTCAATAAGTTGTACTGTATCTTTCACCATACCTTCAGATGCTCATTCATGTTTATTCTGTAAGTAGTACTGTATTAAAGAGGAAGAGATGATCTCGTTCACTCGCACTCCACGCTGCCGGTTGAACTGAGGCGCCTATACAGCGATCTGCCACGCCACATCAAAACGGCATTTTCTTTTTAAATTTCTTGATTTTGTGGACAGAATTTGAAGGATGACACCTTGTTTCTTATCAAAAGTAGGTTATTGGTGGTTAGGCTACAATGCTGCATTCGTCGTGTACTGCTTTAGTCTTATCCACCCGTCTTTGTCCGTTGTCGTAATTCACCGGGAAACCGAAATGTTCCCAAACAGGAGACCTTACTGTTTCAGTGTAATGCATTCGGTACACACATGCACTGTTCCCGAAAGCCCTGTACCGAAACGGTGCGGTACGAATACATGTACCGTTACACCCCTAAGCGCTATGCATTTTTCCGCCTTCTCCTGCGCCGTTGATACCAAGCAACGGTGTAAACAGCTGCTGCTTTGATGATGCAAACTCACCGTGGTTCGGACCCAAATAATATAATCTGAACACAGTCCAGCGGGGGCAGGGGTGGGAGGGTTGGTGAAGCAATCGAACTCTGGTTCGGCAATCGAACCAAGTGTGAAAGCACCCTAAAACAATAGGTGTTCTAAAATTGATAAAAAAATCTAACATGGTCAATCACGTTTGACTGGAAGGAATCAGTCTATGAAGCTAAAAAAATCTGAATCCGTGTCCATCATACATCACACACTATATGATCTGTCAACTCCGACTGCCCAAAATCTGCAGATTGGCTCTAACTTTAGAAAAACTAGCACCAACACGTCCATACTGCAAATCGGGGCAAAAAAATCAGTCCGTGTAAATTAAAGGCTAAAAGCCTGGGTATACTTTATTTTCTGCATTCTGCTCAGTCATGTCTGCACAGCTTTCAAAGCATACTTAACTGCTGATAAGCAAAGATGGACATGTTCGACACATGTACAGTACAATTGCTTTTTCATACTCTTCCAGACATCAGAGGGCAGCACTGAGTCAAGTCATTTACAGTTCATTCATTTGGAAAGATGGAAGAAGAAAAGTAGCGGATCCGCCATTGCAAAGTTTAGAACAAGAGCCAAAACAAAAACGATGGAGAATTATATGCTGCAGCGTGTTGTTTTGTGTGCTCTTTACACACTCTTCTTCGACTACGGCACAGTACATCACAACTGTTCGTATTGCCACCTAGTGGACTCTTCTGTCTTAACATTCACCTTGCGCATGCGCTGTTGTACGTAACACAACCCATGGTCACAAGGATTGATCTGCACACAGACGGTGTGCGAAGATGTCCACAGACCCACCCGATGACAATTACATCACGCGGACAGTGCGTGGGACGTTGCGGAAATTGAATGGCCGAAGTAATGTATACTTTCGGCTTGAGAGATAGTGGAAAATTGTTGTGTACAACTAAATTGGGTGTGTTTTTGGTGCAAGAAAGCTTGACTAACATCTTAAGTGGACTTTGGGGAGAAATAAAATGGTACAGAAGTGTATAAAGTGGCCCTTTTAATGTTAACGGCAGTAAGAGCAGGTCTGTGGAGGAGGTGGCCTGTGGGGAACAGAATGCAGGCTGCCAGGAGAGGAACCAGTGATGGGGACTAAATGAGATTACAGGAGGGGATCAATGAGGATTCCCAAGCCAACTTTTCCATTTCCCTTATAATATTTATCAGAATAAAAAAGGACACAGAGCTTGCAATTTTGAGAGGATGAGATTCTGAAAACACAGCTGAATCGATAAAAATTAACAGGAAATGTTGGGGGTGGGAAGAGGGAGTGTAAAAGTGTATTGCAGAGTGTTTTAGGAGGTTCATGCAGTGGATGGAGGGATGCTGGGATTGAAATGTTGCTGCACTGCAGGTTAACCAGGAGCTCAGAGGTATGGCTTAGTCAATTACTTCCTACCTCATCCAGACAAGAACACAGTCCTTCAGAGAAGGCAGGAATGCACCTAGTTGGGACAACTGTCAATGTGGGGTGTGAAAAATCACAGCCCAAAACAACATATTTATTGCTTAAACATAGGGTAGGTCATTTTCAGAGAGGCAGGCAATAGTGAGCTAGCTTTGAAAGCATAAGATCCCACCCTCCCTTCAGACAGTCCCCAAAGCCACGGCTCCTCCAAAACACATGAACGCGCACAGCATGGAGCAAACAAAAGCGTCATGAGAGACGGCGTTAAACTATGTCATATCTCAAAGCACATAACATTGCAAAAATAATGAATATAAACAACTTCAAGAGTACTAACCTGTACCACCTGACTGCTGCAGAATAATTTAGCGCTGATAGTGTTGTCATTGAAACGCATAAATTCGAGTGACGAACCACGTCAAAGGTTTCCATCGCTTCCAAATTACAATAGTTATAGCATGAATGCAGCATAAGCTCGTTATTTTGGTTCAGGAGAAACTGTAAAAGGTGTCTGCTGTTTTGGTTGTAGCGCTCGTAACTGGAGTCTGTCTTAACTCTGCATAGCATGAAACAAGCTGATGACGTTTGATGTCGGCACGAACAGGGTGCGCGAGGGTATGTAAAACATACATTGACAGGCAGGTAGGGCATCCTATCATATCCCTCGGGCCGAGGGATATAATTGTTGAACATTTTATGGTCCTACGACTTCCACAGATGATATAAATACATTTAAATACATTTAGACCATTTAACTTAGTGAGTGCTATCGGGATGTGAAGAGACTTTCAACCAGAATAACAAAAAATGATTTGAAGCAAACCACATACCCTGCCTTTAACATACAGCTATTTGGAGTGGGATTTTGGACCAGTGAAATTCCACTGTGGGCGGGGCTAATGAAACCAAAACAAAGCAAACAACATCTTAACTTGCAATGCTGTTTATGTTCGTCACTGAATTCAGAATTGAATTGAGAATGCCTTTTAAACTGAATTAAGGAGGCAACCAAGAGCCAAAATTCAAATTTAAATGTAAGGAAGTTAAATAAATTTTATAATATAAATAAATTATGCCACTGTAATGTAGAACTGGGGAACTTTATGAACAATATCTAAAAATGTTGTGAACTATTTATTTGTGGCTGTCTTAATTGACTAAGATTAGAGAAATATTTAATTTAATAATACTAATAATAAAGCATAATTTATTAATGTTTTATAGAAAACCTTAGTGTTAATGACTAATGAAATTCCTTTGTTATACATATACATACATATATTCCTTTGTATAACAATAACTATATTACCGTGCACAGCAAAGGTTCCGTTTATTAGAAGTGCACGCTGCAGTTTTGTCATCTGCTGCTTTTAATGCTCAAGCTATTTAACGTCAGGTGGATTCTGATTGGCTGTTTTTCTCATTCATCAGCTGGAAAAGAAACGTTCTGAAAGTGATTCCAACAAAATCATTCCTCTGTCGTTATTGTTCCTTATTCTCCTAGAATTAGAACAATTATTAAAAAGTTACCTTTATAGTTATAGTATTTCCTGTTATTGTCGCTTTACATTCAGAATTCTGTAAAACCCTACTGGTTAGGACAGTGTTAAACCGAATGAACCAGCAAAATTTGGGTAACATTCTGTCTGTGTTTGTGGTCCTTTTTGTGACGAGAGGTCAACCTGCATTTCATTTACAGACAGGCTGAGAATGACACAAGAAGACACTGGTCAGAGGATGAAAGGTATGTCATTTCCCACAGCCTCTACCTTAATGTGCTCACCATCCTCAGACACTGCTCTCTCTGTCTGTTAGCCTCATCTACACTTTTCTGCTCGAGGTCCCATCCACAAAATCTCCTCAGACTCCACTTACATCTTAATCAGCATCACAAAGCATACAGTTCAACATGCTGTTAAGGACAAAAGTGGCTTGGCAGGCCTGAGCGACCGCCCGCAGCACCAGCAAACCTCCCAGCACTCCTCTGGCACAAGAGGAGGAGGAAGCAGTCTCTCGGGCACTGATCATGTAGGCTCTCTCCCTGGGCTACTTTTCATTATTAATGCCCACGCTGTAATGAGATTATGACAGGGCTGTTTAGATGGCTGTCTGAGAGAAACGGTGAGAAGGATTGATTAGATCAGACTGTGGTATAATAGTGTTTAGTCTGCAGAGAGAAGAGAGATGGCACTCCCATGGCACATTTCCATAAAAACATTATCAGCATTTTTTTTTTTTTTTTTTTTTTTTTTTTACAGATTTAAAATATCAGAAATAAATATAAATAAAATAATATTTATTTATTTATTTATTTATGCAAGGGTGGAGTGATACCCAAAAAATTACTATATACATATATAAAACGCGCACACACACACACACACTTATTTGATAAAAATACAGTTAAAACAGTAATAAAGTAAAATGGTATTACAATTTAAAATAATTCATATACACAGATCAGGCATAACATTATGACCACTGACAGGTAAAGTGGATAACACTGATTATCTCTTCCATCACGGCAGTTAGTGGGTGGGATATATTAGGCAGCAAGTGAACATTTTGTCCTCAAAGTTGATGTGTTAGAAGCAGGAAAAATGGGCAAGAGTAAGGATTTGAGTGAGTTTGACAAGGGCCAAATTGTGATGGCTAGACGACTGGGTCAGAGCATCTCCAAAACTGCAGCTCATGTGGGGTGTTCCCGGTCTGCAGTGGTCAGTATCTATCAAAAGCCGTCCAAGGAAGGAACAGTGGTAATGGGCGGCCAAGGCTCATTGATGCATGTGGGGAGCGAAGGCTGGACCGTGTGGTCTGATCCAACAGATGAGCTACTGTAGCTCAAATTGCTCAAGAAGTTAATGCTGGTTCTGATAGAAAGGTGTCTGAATACACAGTCCATCGCAGCTTGTTGCGTATGGGGCTGCATTGCCGCAGACCAGTCAGGGTGCCCATGCTGACCCCTGTCCACCGCCGAAAGAGCCAGCAGTGGGGAACATATGGGGAACACATGACACCAGGATGCACTATGGGAAGAAGGCAAGCTGGCGGAGGCAGTGTGATGCTTTGGGCAGTGTTCTGATGGGAAATCTTGGGTCCTGCCATCCATGTGGATGTTACATTGACACGTACCACCTACCTAAGCATTGTTGCAGACCATGTACACCCTTTCATGGAAACGGTATTCCCTGGTGGCTGTGGCCTCTTTCAGCAGGATAATGCGCCCTGCCACAAAGCAAAAATGTTTCAGGCATGGTTTGAGGAGCACAACAATGAGTTTGAGGTGTTGACTTGGCCTCCAAATTCCCCAGATCTCAATCCAATCGAGCATCTGTGGGATGCGCTGAACAAACTAGTCCGATCCATGGAGGCCCCACCTTGCAACTTACAGGACTTAAAGGGTCTGCTGCTAACATCTTGGTGCCAGATACCACAGCACACCTTCAGGGGTCTAGTGGAGTCCATGCCTCGACGGGTCAGGGCTGTTTTGGCAGCAAAAGGGGGACCAACGCAATATTAGGAAGGTGGTCATAATGTTATGCCTGATTGATGTATATACTAAATGTAATATTCTTGTGATAAAAACAAAAATGCATTTTTATGCACCAATATTAACATGCATATGTTTGTTTATTTGAATCACATTGTTTATTTGAATCAAACTGATTCACAGACATGAAAATGCACTTACCAACTAACTCTACAAAAACTGAGGTTTAAATGAGAGACTGTTAACATGTCTGCTAACCCTCTAAAAATACTCATGAGGGATCACAAAACTATTTAATAGCCAAATAAAAAAGCTATTAAAATCACTGCTATTTTCACCATGTCACTTATTTTTAAATTGCCAGCAGAATCATCTAAAATATAGCATGGAAATTCAATACATCACTCAACTCTACCTGGTACCACATCCAAAAAAGCTTTTAGTTTTTTTTTTTTTTTTTTTTTTTTTGGGGGGGGGGGGGGGGGGGGGGGGGCCTCAAAAACTGTTCCAGGAGCTTTCAAACGAGGCAATATCTGTTTTTTATCTCCATTGCTTTCTTCCTCCTCTCTTCCTCTTCAACAGTTTGCCTCCTTTTTCATGAATTTTCAGAGAATTAGCCAAACCTGGACTGGGATTGTGAGTATGTGTGTGAGGCTAGTCTTTGATGTCTCTAAAAAAGTGCCCATAATTAGCTAAGTTAGGTCAGGAGACATGGACACACAGCAGATTCAAGCAAGAACACATCAGCATGTTTATTCCCAGAAGCTCACAGAGACTCTGGAGAACAGACTCACAGAAAAAGTAAGTCTGTAAAGAATTAAAACTGGCTCCAGGCCTGAAGATAACTTTTTGGACTTTATTTATTAAAGCTAAAAAGAATCAAAACGCTACAATAGGCTGAAATGTATTAAGATAGTACAAACCGCATAATATGAAGAAATAAAAGCTTCAACAATACATTCTCTTAGTGCCTTGTGGGTGTAGAAACTAATCTCCCATTTATTACAGGATAAAGCTCTTACTTGTGATACTAAAAGCATGCTGAGCAATATCTCACCATCAGTCCATCGTCAGGACCAAACTTTCATTCTCCTTCATCTGGCTTCCATGATCTATTGATCTGAACCCAGCGACAACCTCTCTGGTCCTATACAAAGTCACAATCTGTCCCTCATTCATTCACGTTTTTTTTTCCCTTTCATCCATCCACAAACTAGCATCTCATCCCACCTCTACACACGAGGGTCAATGGCATCCCATCGGCCCTGACTCCACTCTGCGCCCCATTGGCAGCCATGATGGGGGCGTCCACAGCCCATAAAGCATAATGAACATGAATCTTTATTTTATGAGAACAATAACACCCTGGCCTGGCCATGCCCGTCCCTCCCAGCCTGTCAGTCTGAACAAAGAGCCCCCAGTAACCATCAATCCATGTGGCCAGAGGGGCAGCTCCTTTGTGTAGCCTAATTACACACCACTTTAGAGCAGTTGGAGGCCTTGGGGTGGAGTGTGTCAGCACGTGTGTGTGCATGTGTAAGATATAGAGGGAATCCTGGGGTGAGCATATGGCTGCTCTCGAACCCAGGTGCAGGGGAGGAGAAAAGGCTAAAACATCCCGCTGGAGGCAAATTCCACCAGCACAGAGGAAATGATGGAGAAAGTTAAAGGATGTGGAGTACTAACGGCAATTACCAGACATTCTGACTAGCTTTTACGACATGGCGAGCATCTGTCTGCTCCCGGTCTTAAACGCTTGTCAAGTAGAAGTCATTAATACAAAATCATGCATTATTTTTGTCTAGACTGATGTATCACAATTGTTTGAATTACTGGAAGCTACTTTCTGGTGATATTAGCATGGCAGTATCAATGTATGGAATGACATGGAGATTTCAACTTTATTTCGAATGTCTTAAACTGTGGTCCTGTGAGATCGTCTAATGCCAGTAGGTATGTACAAGTCAGAAAAAAAAGGAGCACATCCTAACCCTATACATCACTCAACTCTCAATTCACAGACAAATGTACCACATGGCAATAAACACTCATAGAAACACCATTGTGTTGGAATGCAGTACTATAAAATTCCAAGTCTTGGCCTCAGTCAAGGGCTTCATTCACACAGTCAGCGATTGAGTTCGACAATCATATTTACTAACAGTCTCTCAAACTGTCCTGTCCAAACAAAATGCTTATGGTAGCAGCTTGAATACTGCCTGTACGAATAAATAACCAAAGTATAAGCCTATTTTTCTATGAATAACAAACAACAGCAGCAAACACTGTGATGGTGATCACAGTCTTTGCTAGACCCTTTTTACCAGGATACGATCCTTAAGGTGATGATACATGGGACAACTTTTTGAGCAATGTCGCTGGGCAATTTTGGGCACTTTTCCATTGAAAATGGGCAACACATTTCGATCTAAAGTATCCAGATAGAAATTTGTTGGCCATTCTCAATAGGAAAGTGCCTAAGCAACATCGCTCGACAACATTGCTCAAAAAGTTTCCCCGTGTATCATCACCTTCAGTCAAATACTGCTGTGCTCCAGAAAACTATCACTGATAAATCCTTGTCTGAGAATGGAAAATTACCATAAACCAACCTGAGAATCATTTACCCTGATATTTGTTTTCACAATATTTAGCAATCATATTATGTGTTTTCTATCATCTGTGTAGAATAATTACTAGTAACTGCATATTCCCAAAATGAATCACTCTTTTGATCGAATCGATCAAACGGGTTTGTAAAAATGTCTGAAATTGTTTGTGATTCAACTTGATAAATTAAGACAGTTCAGTTAGGCACTGAATCATTTGTAGCGATTTCTCACACCGAAGTAGCAGCAGAAATAGAAACACAAAGAAAGCAAACAGAGATAGATGAGGTGGATATTTGCATTTAAACCATTGTAGGAAACAAAACAAATGGCAAATGTTTGTAAATGATGAAGCAGTTCTGAAGTGATGAAGCATGTAGATTTTAAATGAGAAAAACTGCAGTGGTTCTCAAAGTGGGGGTGCACAGGTACTGCGGGGACGAACACGCCGCTGTCATGTTCCGGTGAGA
Source organism: Ctenopharyngodon idella (assembly GCF_019924925.1). NCBI lineage: Eukaryota > Metazoa > Chordata > Actinopteri > Cypriniformes > Xenocyprididae > Ctenopharyngodon > Ctenopharyngodon idella. The sequence continues at coordinate 23,991,928 of NC_067228.1, forward strand.
AGATGTAAGAAGCTGAGCTCGTGAGACTGTCCTCACTGCAGCCTTTAGCGCGATGGCGTACTGCCTTAAATCCAATATGTAGTGGATGCACGCTTTAGCGCAAACTTGGCCCCACAGTCGATTCTAAAGATTTCATTCATTGATGTGACAGACTAGTTTTTCATTTTTGTTGCATTTACACATTACAGATTATCCAAATTCACTCTCAAAATGTCATTATAAGTTCTGAAAATTTTGTTTGATTAAAGAATGCAGTTGTCACTCTCGTTCATAACCAAACTGTATATTTAGCACTCTAAAACAAGACTGACAAATGCATTCTGTGTAAAGTCAAAGAGAATATCAGTCATCCTTACTCTGTGCATATGCTGAACACCTGTGAGATAAAAAGTTTTGGTTTCTCAAACTGTGTTATGGTTAGACGGTTGAACCAGGTCCCCACCAGTTTGGCTAAGGAGCTTTACAAGGTCACTCTTGGCTCCACCAACTGGGAGTCCACCTGATCAACTGCCTAAACCAGCTTGGACCAGATGGAAACATACAAAACCAGTAAACACCAAAGCTAGTTTTAAGCAAGAGAAGAAAGAAGAGTGCTACGATAAAAACTAAATGTGTTCTAGAGGTAAGTACATACCTGGTTAGGTGGTACTACAGCACGGAGCACCACCAACTGGATCATTCCTCTCAGGTTCCCCTCCATGGACATGGATCTCCGCAGGGTCTCCATGGCTTCATGGTTGGACTTCCCCAAGAGCGGTTCACCATTAACGGCAATCAGCTGGTCATTGACACGTAGACGCCCATCCTAAGCAAAAAAGAATCTGTATTTAGTGTCACAAGACCATTGCCAGTGGTTTGGGTTTTGATTTCTTTCAGCAACTTCCACATCAGTGAATCAAACCAGCAAGCTTTCATTTACCAACCCTGAGCCCTCATATTCTTCCAAACCTGTATGAGTGGAACACAGAAGATAGGAGAAATGTCTCAAAATTTTGACTATACAATTGGGTCCAGTGTTGTTTTTCCACACAAGCCAGTCAGTCATAGAGGCTTGGAAAAACATGAGGGTGAGTAAATGAAAAAGAACTTGATTTTTTGGGTGAACCACCTCTTTAACCACTACACTACATTAAACCAAGACCAGCTCTATTGTAAAACAGGATTTGGGGCTTTTTTGTCCATCAGAATACCTTGAAAATGTCCTAGTTTCTTCACATCTCTAATGTATTTCCTCACATTCTGCAAGAACTCTCTGCTTTCCAAAGGCATATTATCCTCTGTTGAGCCTAAAGGAGCATGCTGTCAAGGAGTACATTTCCCTCCATCCAGAATCTCTGTCTCTCTGGTACTGTATAAGCACATTATAAGACATGCATATTACATGGCATATAAAAAGCCCTAAAGTTCATTACAATTAATATTAATTAGTGTTTTCACTGCAGAGGCCTCTGATCTGCTTCCTCTGTCTCCAGGCGAGAGAGAGAGAGAGAGAGAGAGAGAGAGAGAGAGAGCGAAAGCTCAGAGTCACATGAGGGTTAACGCAAGAACTTGTAAAACACCTCAGATGTATAGACAATGATGCTGATCATTAAAGAACAGTACAAACTAAAGATGATGAAGTACATTGAAAACAATGCTTGATATCAGAAGTGAATCAGAATGTTTTGTTGCGACTCCAATCCACACTGAAGACTTAATATTAACTTTAATACAACAAAACAAATTTTAGTGGTCTTGGTTATAGATGTTTTTGGTTTTGTTTTGGTTTCCCATTTATCTCATCCTATGAAACATTGCATAATTGAATTAAAAAAAAAATTACAGTACAATAAACTTTAACTTAAAATCATTGATTATGCAATATATAGGATATATCGCAGTTTAAAAACCTTGGAGCTTGAGGTAGGTCTTGAAATCTTTATAGTTTATGTCATCATAATTTTTCTAAGGAGAAAATGAATGGTATTCATTTCCTGACTGTAATGCCCTATAGAGGTACAGTATCAGAGTACCACACGGTTAATCACAATTTACAGAAATAACACACCCACAAACTCTCTGAGCTCGGGCAGTGTGCACTTTGTGCCCTTGCTCTCTGTAAATGAAGGAGGATATGCTTTCATTACAGAGGCCTTTGGGTGAAAAGATGTCCTGTCCTCGTGATATCTGAGTCATAAAGAATTAGGGATCTTTATTAGAGCCATGATCTAATTTTCAAACTTGATTCTGTGAAATCACACAATCCGTCTGCAGTTTGCTGTGCTGTTTTAAAATGAGTGAATCTGTCTTACATTCTTTCACCACTTAGTTGTATAATCATTTAATAGAGGCAGCACTGTATTGATATTCCTCAATCATTCTGCCTGGGGTTTGTTATAACCTCTTATACTTCATCTTGATGAACATACAGATGCATGCAAACAACAAAAATCAGCCTTGCACAGTTAACCCTAGTTCATTTTGCTTATCTATTATACTCAATGCTGAATGTCTGCAATACATTAGAGTTGTAGAGATGTTTTAGAAGATGGGAGCACAATAGAAACCATCAATTCAGGACTGAAAGGACCAAATGTAATAATTTAAATAAAAAACCCTCATGGTGCTCTCAATTGATGCAGATACTTGAAGACCAATTTGGCAGTATAATGGCAATATATCAATTTGTAATAAAACTGAAGAGTTACAGTTCAAACTTTTACAGTGTCTCCAAATTACCTCATTATGCAGACATAAGTTTAACCCAAATTATTCTCCACATTGTTTAAAGTGCAAAGTAGAAGAGGGTGACTTTGCTCACTGTACTTGGAAATGTATACATATTAAATCCTGCTGGATACAGACTCTAGGAGACTAAGTCTTATATTCAATACAGGATGTGACCTCAATCCACTCTATTTTTTGTTAGGTATTGCTGATAATAATATAAAGAGTGCTTCAAACAGGAAGTTGTTTAATCTCCTTACTTACGCTGCCTGTGAGAACATTTTTCTTAAATGGATCTCTGATAAACCACAGACAGTGTTGGAAATATTTGATTTTCTTTCACTGGAATATATTACCTACTGGTCAAAAGAGAAAATGGATATGTTTTATCAGACAAGGATTCCTTTTTTTTTTTTTTTTTTTTTTTTTTAATGTATATCGGTCCCAGGATATCACAAAGGTCATGATGTATGATGATGTATCTATGGTTTAATTTTGGAATGTACCTGTTGTGATCTGTGGTCATTGTTCTATTGTTTTGTTATGTTAATGTAAAGAATAAAGAAAGTTGGATGGCAAAATAAAAACGAAAAGTAAAGGAAAACCCTTATGGGTCAACCAGTATTCTGAACATTGGCGAGACATTTCCGCCTCTAAGCCTGTGGTGATTACGACACTGGTGTGGGTGTATAAAGCAGATCTGTGTAGAATCCATGTCAACAGTGCCCTGTCCGAAAAATTTGTCCTAACCCTATCCCTACCCACAACTCATCCCTAAAATCAGAGGGACATGTTAGGTGATGTAGAAGCACTTAACCCTGGTTGTAAGCCTAAACTTGAAAAACTTAAAACTTGTCCCTCAAAGATGTTGATCCAGGAACATGTTTTATTTGGTGAAATCACGTTTACCTGCTTGTGTTCAAACAGAATAGTTGATGGCTATTTTGAGAAACAGTGGAGATGAAACTAATGGTGGTGAATAAAGAGCAGGAAATGAGGTATTGATTCAGATCACACTGGTCTTCATGCCAGACCAGAGGCAATTCAAGCAGGTAAAAAGCGTTTAGGGAATACTGGTGAAAAAGTTATATATTTGGGGCCATAAAATTGCTGAAATTTCATAAAATAAAAATTTACATCAAGCAAACATACTCATTAATGATCATGTGCAACAACTCTTCGCTGCATATACAGTATGCAATAACTGTTTAATTCCCTACTTTTTGTTTATACTGCATGTTCATATTTTATTTTGTTTATATTTTATGTGTATTCACTTCCTCACTTTGTACTATAACAATTTTACTACATTTTATTTGTATGGCACTTTTCATACAAAAACCGCAGTTCAAAGTGCATCACATGTCAGAAAATGAATGAATGACATCATTTGACCGTTTGCAAAGACTCGCCCCCTTTTAGCTACTGTTGCTACGTCTGATAAGCCATGCCGCTCTCACGCCACACATCATGTTCTCGCAGAGTGAAAAATACATTGCGGAGCGAAGAGGACACTGACAACGTGTCGACAGACAAGACAGAGCAGTTTCCTTTTGATATGAAACAAAGTCTCAAATTTTGTAATTTTTAAAAAAAATGTAAGCCATTTTGTGGCTCTTTAATGTGCCATGACAGATCGATGTAATGTTCAGTTTAGGCGGCTCGTGAACCAATCATCTCTTCCTACTAGTTAATTTATAGCATCAAATAAACATGAATGAACATCAGAAGGTATGTTGTTTCAACCGCGGAAACACCATTTTTCAAGTTCAAGTCCACCAACGTTAATCTACTAACTCTGCTGACTGCTTTGTCAGACAAAACGGCGGATTCAGCATTATGATTGGTTAGATCGCCAGTCAATCAAACTCCCTGCGAAGAGTCAATAGAGGAAGCTTTGGAGAACTTTTTTGGGGGAAAAAAAGAATCCAAAAAACTATATTCTGATAATCTGAAACTGAAAACTAACCAGATTTAAAAACTATTCATCTGCTGAAATGAGCCCAGGGCCAAATCAATGGTGCTGAAGGACAGAAGGACAAGAGGATGAAACTCTCTAGAAAATATTCAGCACATAATCTAACTGCTGCTATACACGGCATTTCCCTCAGTTTTGTAAGTGCAAGCCAACAATAACTTTGCAAGTAGACACTGCTGTTCACCCCAACCTCCTCTTGCCTTCCCACTTCGGCTCTGGGGAGAAAATGCATCCCACCCACAGACTCGGGAAGCTTCCAACTCATTAACATGGGCTTGGAGAGTTTTTAATTAGCATTAATGTGCTGGAGCTAACATAGGCAGCACTCTACCGTTTCTGAACTCTCTCACTGGGGACTGGATAGGGAATTAGAATTATAAGTGTTCCACTGTGCTGGGACTCAAGTATGAGAACTCACGTGCATCACCTTGCCGTGGCTCCCTCTACCCCTGTCTGAACGGGATGATCTGACTCTGAAGCTTCAGAATGACAGAGATTTAAGAAGTTCTTTTCTTTCTACACAACCTCCGAAAACCAAAAGCTGGTTTTCCAACCTAAAGGCCTGACAAAGCAGAGTGAGAAGATGCTTCAGTCAGGTACAAATCAAACCCTTATCTTCACAAGTAAACTTCACACACTTGCACACATGAATGTGAATGCTTCGGGCACGCACACACACAAATCCACATGTCTGACAAGCACATTTCACATGGCTGAGCAAAGCAGTAGCTAGAAGTATTTAATAAAGACTGGTTCATAGAAAATCTGCACAGCATTCAGGTATAGACATCATGTCACTTATTCTGTGGTAAAGGGGAAAAACAAAAAACAAAACAGAGAGAGCGCAGATTTCCAATCATTTGAACACCTGCAAAAAACCATATAATCGAGATTAATGTCATTTAACCAAATGGGCACAAACAACCGATCTGTCGTCAATACCATGTGACTGAATGTTAAACTGGAAAATGAACAGGTGCAGCTAAAAAATAAACATGTTAGTACAGACAGATAGATGAGCCTATAGAAATACTCAGCACCCTGCTGACAGCCCCGATCCCGTCTGTTAAGGTCAAATGAAACCCCATTCAGTGGAGGGGACAGAGGTCAGAGGTCAAGGGAACCAAAACACATGCCAAGAGTAGCTAACAGGGATCATGACCTATTTACAGTCTCAACTCACAACCCTGAAGCCATGTTTAACACTGTGAGGACATCTATTAGGTCATCATCAGTGTCTCTGCCTTCATTTTGTGAAGCTTCTAAACCTTTGCGAATAATTTGTATCAAAGCAGTGAATCGGAGCACGCATCAAACTGCCAAAATCACGTGATTTTGGCTACATTATAACTGTTTCTAATTTTGTTTTGAAATTTGGTTCGCTGCTAGGGGCGATCTGTGAACCCATGAAGTCTATTATTTTTACCTGATTTCGGGTCAGTTTTATTTGTAGACATTTAATGACACATTTGTACAATACAAAGAGTTGTAGTTAAAAGTCTCTTTTCTGATTAACCAAGCTCTCCCGTCTGAAACAAAAGATTCAAAGCAGTGTTTTGAAATCGGCCATCACTAGATATTGTTAAAAAGTCGTTATTTTGGGGGTTTTTTTGGCACACAAAAAGTATTCTCGTCACTTTATAATATTAAGGTGGAACCACCGTACTCACATGAACTGTTTTAAATATGTTTTTTGTATCTTTCTGGGCACTGAAAGTGTAAATTAACTTGCTGGCAATAGAGGCCTCACTGAGCCATCGGATTTCATCAAAAATATCTTAATTTGTGTTCCGAAGATGAAAGAAGGTCTTATGGGTGTGGAATGACATGAGGGTGAGTAATTAATGACACAATTTTCACTTTTGGGTGAACTAAGTGTTTGTGTCCACTGTACAATATGTTTGTTATGGCTTAGTGGTTAAAGATCTGGGCTGTACATATAGGTGGGAGGTTTAAAACCTTGATGGGACAATTCATGAGCTATCATAGATATCCATCTGTATATCTAAAGGTCTATATATAAAGCATCTGCCAAATGTAAATGTGCTGTTTTACCTTAAAAGCTGCTCCTCCATGGATTATGGACTTGATGAAGATGCCCAGGTCCTCGCCGGTCTCACGAGACTTATTACCCTTCAGGCTGACCCCTAACCCAGCTGAGCCCGAGTCATTGAGAGGGACCTCAAACATCAGCTGCTCCTTCCCTTCCTCAGACAGCAGCAAGCGGGCCTGCTCCTCTTTCTGACGGGCAAACAACAATGATGGAAGAGAATGAGACGAGGAAGAAGACAGGTCATTCCATTCGAACATAAAAAGCCCACTATTTTAGCAGAGAATAGCTCAACCTTTTCATGCCTCTTTTCTGCCTGTGATGGCAATGGGGTCATTTAGAAACATAATCCATTCTCCATTATGTAGTCCACACTCTCAGCTCCCCGCTGCATTCTCCCTCCCGCTTTTCCCCATTTCCTTTCTTTTCTTTTTGTCTGTTCTCTCACCATAATGATGCTAAAATTACCTGTACATCTCTTCAGCGAAAGTTTGTTTTAAAATGAATGTTAATAAAAAGGGAGGGAAAAAATGACATTATTATATCTGTGTGGTAAAAATAATATTATGTCGCCACGGGAACAGGCTTTCTTTGCAGAGAAGAATGAAGGAGAGCAAATGAAGGAGAAAATGGGTTTAAAAAAAGGTCTGAAAGAAGTTTGTATTTGATCTATATAATGGCACAGTGTCTGTTAGAAAGACATAATAGAGAGAGAAAGAGATGTTGACGCCAAAGTGTCTAACAGTGTTTTAATGGTGAAGTGAAACATCCAAATCTTTCTCTGGGCATCTCAAATCTTCCCTGTCCCAGTGAGCACGTTCATTGGGACATATCTTGAAAAACAGGATTTTCCTTGCTGTTTTAATATATAATAGTTTTATGTACCATGTAATCATACTCTAACAGTCACAACACAAAGCTCACTCCCCAGTCCAAAAGGCCACTTATAGTAACTATAGGCTGAAAAGATCTCAGCTTTCCTGCTATCACCTGGAGGTCTCGGTGGGTTGCAGCCACTGTTCAAGTTATTACTTACATTGCAACATAAAGTCCACACTTTGGGGCTTAACAACTAACAGCTAGTTGCTATTTTATACCTAACTCAGTAGGTACTTCATGTAGTTGCATCATTGTCAGAACATAGCTAGTAGTTTGAAAGGTCTCTGTGTGTAATCGCATAATATGCCATTTACCTTCAGTGATCCAATAGTAATCATCATCTCTAGACTGCTTGATTGTTTATATCAAGCTATATTAACTCCCAGTGATATTTTTAAAGTTGTATATATAAACTCTAAAAAATGCTGTGTTAAAAATAACCCAAATTAGGTTAAAAATGGATAAACCCAGCGATTGGGTTGTTTTGACCCAGCAGTTGGGTTAAATGTTTGACCCAACCTTCTAAGTAGTTTTATTTAACTCAAATATTGTTTAAAAATTACTATATTGCTAGCTTAAAATGAACCCAAAATATGTTGGAAATTAACATGTATTAAAGGTGGAGTAAGTAGAATTTCAAAAACACTGCTTGGAGGTTAGTCGGGCCGACACCAACAACAAACGTGTAACCAATCAGCATTAGGGGGCGTATGACGCTCGAGGAGAGAGAACGAGCAAGAGGGAGATTGGAAAAAAGAAATACAAAAGAGCTCAAAAGAATATCACTGGAATGAAGGTTTATGACTGGGCAAGCACTTTAGGACCCGCGTTTATATTAAAAAAGCTTTCCAGCGCTGGAGCTGGAAGGCCTGAAAACAGACGCGGAGGCTGCTTTGACTCCACTTCTCATGTGAGTAACACTGGGTTTTGATTGTCTGGAGCTGCTGTGCTGTTTGCGACTAACAACGAACACTTTGTATTTACTCTTGTGTACTGTACGTTCATTTTTTGTGCTTCCTTGTCGTTCGTTCATCAACTGCGCTTTATTTTTCATGAAGCATTATTTTGAAGCATTATGTTGCGCGTCAGCTGTGATAAACAGACATCCACTCGCATTATGTGTGTAACAGTGGCCAGATAGTGAGAGTTGTGCAGGTAAACCACTGCACACTGACAACCGCTAGAGAATGTGGTGTTTAGCGTCATTGTTAGCGCACTTGCCAGCAGCGATCGGGCCGGAGTTCTAGACCGACTCGGAGCAGGGTGGTTAGGATTGGAGTGTGAGTTTTGGAGGCGGAGTAATGAAGAGAGGGGTGGGTTTGTTTGGGTTGATTTCAAATATCAACAAATGTCCAACAGCGTTTTTCAAAATCTACTTATCCCACCTTTAAAGTGTTAAGTGTTTTTTGTGTTAATTTTAAGCCAGCCATATAAACAACAGTTGAGTTAAATAAAACTGCCCAGCAGGTTGGTCAAACATTTAACCCAACCACTGGGTCAAAACAACTCAAACACTGGGATTGTCCATTTTTAACCCAACTTGGGTTGTTTTTAACCCAGCAGAGTGTAGTACATCCAACTTTATCCTAATACATACAGTACACTCAAGCAATATATCATCGCAATATATCAGCCTATGCATAGCACTTTGTCTTTAATAACATGGGATTTTGGCCAAATGATAGAAAAAACTGAGCGCTCACGTAGATACAGTAAACTTTAAGTTGATGAAAACAGAGTACAACGGGGCTAAAGGCACACCTTAAGAAAAATTGTGCTTTTCACTACTCTCAAAGTATATGATTGCAGGAAAAATATATATGTTTGTACTGAACATTGATGGAGCAACAAAATTTGTGTGAAAAAAAAAAAAAAATCATAAAGTGGTTAATTTTGTTTAAAGATCTTAAATCTAATGTATGAGGTGGTGAGGGGGCCTTTTACTCCACACATGGGTCATACAAATACTTTAGCTAGAATAATATGTTTTTAATAATAATAATGATAATAATAATAATAATGACGGTTAATACTTGTTCAAAAGAATCACTTTAGCAAAGTTTGTACTATTTTCTGTTTATTTTGATAAATAAAAGAATTCATTTTTGTTCAATAAATATACTGTCATTAAAATAGGCCTATGTAATATATTTTTGTATATAAAATATAAAAACAGATTTTAAAGATACAGAAACACAGAAACAAAATTATTTTAAAAAGCAAAGATTCTGAAAGCATTAAAGAAGTTCCCATAATAGCCTATGTAATATAGATTTACAATAGTAACAATAAATTATATGTTATGATATGATTAATATATTTTAAAATATGATTGTTTCATAAATATGGTGATTATCTCTAAGATGGATACCCAATCTGATATATGATATTTGCCATGTGAATCTAACCATGCCATGTCAAGAAATGGAAAAGTTAGCCAGCTATTCATTATCATGTTAATTATTGTGCCTTTTGCCTCAACAGCAGGGGCGCCTTTTACCCCAAATACCATACTTTTACATATTCTTCCGTTATTGAAAAACTGTTGCTTGAATTACCTTTAACAAAACTGAAAATCATTAAGAAGACCTTTGTCTGAAAATACAAACAGTAATTTAATGGATTCTTATTTACTACTTAAATCAACAACATTTTAAAAAACATTAAATATTAGATCAAACTACCTCAGAATCAACTTTGTGTTGCTGCCTGCGATCGTGTCAAAGATCAGACAAATTTGTAAGTGCATTTTGAAAAGCGGATATTTAGGAAAGTGCTGCGGCAAGTTTTTGTGCCATCTAATGGTTTAGAGAAAAATAAAATCAAAGGCGCCTTTTGCCCCACGGCGCCGTTGTACCCTAATGAAAAAGTAATGTGATGCACTTACTGCTACAGATGCTGCAGTTCTAATGATGGACAAAATGCGTATGTCCGAAATTCTTCTGAATTCGTTGGTCAAAAACTCCTTTTGAGTTTGATTTTGGTAAAATGTTAATATAATGACGCATACAAGTGTCTGACCATATATAAAGCCACAATTATCAACTCTGACAACACGGTGTCATACAATTACATACAATGTAAACAAATAGAAGTCTTAAAGGTACAGTAGCAAAAAGAGCCAGTTTAATTTAGAGAGTCAGCGAGAGAGAATGGAAAACGGTCATGTAAAACTAAGTATGCAATAGATTTTAGCTAATAATATGGACTTTATTATTATATTATTTATAATAATATAATATTATTTATTATTATAAATAATATGGACTATAAACATGTAGAAAATAGCCCCTTGTCTCACCAGACACTATGAGACACATGATGCACAACCAGTAGTGTACAGTATCCCTAGACCTGACAGGAGCTGTAAGGACTGTAAATATTATGGAACATTATTGCAGGAATGAACAGGGTTGAGAAGGCCAGCTAAGACGGAGTATGTGTGGGTCAGCAAGGCCTGGTTTATCTCTGTTTACTGTGGGATTGCGGGTTTTGAAAGTATTAGTGTAACGCACTCACAAACACACACTCGACTCAGCAACTCTTAGAATTTCTGTGAAGACTGAAAAATACAGCTGACTGTGTGTCATCGGGAAGAGAGGAAAAAGCGAGGGGTTGAAGGAATTTAACCTTGAGTAGATGCCCTAAATGCCCTTAAACTAACTTCCAAATGCCAGTGTGACCGACTCAGAACTGTTCAAACACACACATCAAACAATAAAAACTGATTTATGTACCAAAGCCATTTTCAAATGACCTGGATACACGTGTGAGCTTTATCTGAATAATCACCCTCTCATTTGTTCATCAACAGATGTGTTTGAGTAACTAAACCTAAATGAAAGACAGCGAGACCATTCGTGTGAGGTTCAGAATGAAGACAAAGCTCTGGGATCACAGCAAGTCTATCAGCTGGGGAAATCATAGGGCTAAAGCCTGCTGTGTGTACAACTAGCAGAGCTCCTGTATGCTAACAGTCGTGATATTTCACAGCCGAGCCCCCTGCCAGGACCCTGCTCTGAATCGAAATGCCACATCACATTTCCTTCAGCCATTTTCCCCGGCTAGAACGGTTTATCAGTCAGCGTGTACCCCTGTGTGAGACATATGTCTCCAGAACAAGTCTTTCTCCAATAAGCTTTATTGTTTTAATCATTATGACAAGCAAAGTCATTCAAACTGCAATTCTGACAAAAGGCATAAGTGTTTGAATAAGCACCATCTATATGTCTTAGGCTTGCTTTGTCTAATCTGCATACGCAACATCTGTTCCTCCGCCGTGAAAAGCGTCTTAATGATGAACAAGACATATGATGTCATCAGCCGAAGCAGATGGATCACCGTCATCTATAGGTACAGCAGCGAATGACATTCTGAGGGCTTAAAGATGAGCAGATACGCAGCTGTTCGTTCAGGAAATCACACCGTCTCTCATAACCTCTCTGTGTCAGTCACTCACAAACACATGTACACTTCAGTCTCTATTGTTTGAGGGTTAACAGACAGGTTTCTAAGAATTATTGTGCTCCAGGGAGACAGAGACACCGTATGTGTGCTCTGTGGGGACAGGAAGAGGAAGTGGGGAGGTTCTCTAGGGGACCGGGATGCCATCAGACCTCTGCGGTCTCTGTGAGTGAGTGCTTTACAATGGCTACAGTTAACAAAGCTTGAAAGGCCACAAAAGATCTTCTGTGGAAAACTGTCAATTACATGTGATGTATAACTTACCCAACTGGGGAGTAATATTTTACTGATACTCCTTCATTGGGGGGTTTTGCAGGAAACACACTATGGTTTAAAACAGTGGACAGATGCATGTGCTTTCAAAAGAAACTCATGCCAAACCAAAGTGGTGGCTTGGAAGGGATATCTGCATCAAGGAACCATTAAACTACAGCCATGAAACTACAGCCAACAACTTGGTTGGGTTTGACCACAAAAGTTCTGAAAATGCAGACATGGGAGGATTTTGGGAATGTGTTGCAAAATCTAAAGGAAATGTCTCTCCAATCATCTGATCACTGTTCTAGAACAGAAGATTCAGAAGACAGAAGACAAAATACTATCTTTAGGTCAATGACATTACTTTTTTGCGTCAATTAATTTATTAAAACGCAATAATTGTACACTCAAAAAGTGGTTGGGTAAAATTAAAATTTTAAACAACCAATAAAAATAGTAATAAGGGGGAAATTGCACAATACTCAACTCAAACAGTCCTTTTTGTTTTTATTATTCTTATAAGTTGGATTCACAAAGACTTCACTTGTTTCTGAAAGAATGATTCAGTGATGGATGCATTTTTAACTGTAATTTGTTGCCACCTAGTGGCGTAACAATGCAATCGATACAGTTGTTAATTGAAGAACCAGTTCCTGTCAATAGGTTATTCATTCTATTTTGATTGTTAAAGTAGACATCAGCGTTTATCTGAATAATAAACGTTTGTATGCGTCTGTGATGATTAGAAGGCAGCACGAACGCAGATTTGAATGTTTGAATTTTATTTTTGTCAAAGGTTTAATATACACAGGCGAACTGTTAGATCATGTGGGTGATGAAATCGAGAACGTGATCTTTTAAAGATTATTTGTGCAGCTTTGTGCACCTCTCTCTCTCGATATCTGACGTAAATGAGTAGTGCGAGGGCTTTTTATTGCATTCATTTGAAAATCCAGCACTTCCTGCAACAGACTTGCTACCTTTTATTCACCTCTGGTATGCATTAAAGTTCAGCATTTCCCAAATTCCGATACTCTGTCAATTCCACAATCCCTTTCTGCCGTTCCCATACGGAATGAATTGGAAACACTCCCTCATGTTCCACTCAGCTCACACCAGTGCACATGTAGGGTTAGCCAATCTCTCCACTTCCTACTGGGAATGACCATGTATCAGTCCTCTTAATGAGCTACAAGACTCAGCAGTTGTCCTCCTCAGCCAGCCACAGGAATTCTGGTATGCCCAGATTCATCAGTCTGAGCCGACTGCTGCTGTTAATGACCAAGTGAGAGCGAGACACAGTCCCACAGTTTTATCTAAGCTTTGAGATCAAGGAAAATAAATGCACAAACACATACTTTACAGACAATCTAAATGCTAAAATTCTGCAGTAATTAAACACTGTAAAATTTTTACCAACACTTTATGGATTTAATGTTTTTGCCATTGGCTATTGCGTCAGCCTCTCTTGTAGGTCTTGTACAAATGACAATGTGTTTTGCTTGTGGGTGATAGTGTGCACTTGTTGAGCTTGGGTGATATTTCAATCTCATTTCCCTTCTGGATGTATTTTCTGAATAAATTTGCCATTAGGTCTTTCTTGCGGAAAGTTTCCACATGATTGCCCCACAACTGTCAAAACTTGTGAAAGACAAACAAGCTCAGGTGTCTCATTAAAGTCTGTCTCGGAGTCAGTTTTACACCCACAGTATTAAATGAGTTTAGTTTAAAAATTAATTGCAGGAATAATGACCCCTCTAGCAATATTAATTACAATGATAAAATGTATTGTAGTAGCCCAAGTATAATCCAATATATCAGTTCTATTTTTTCACTACAAAATAAATAAATAAATCTTTTAAATCGGTTCTATCATCCATAAATACATACTGTAATTTGCCTGATGACTCCAACAACTAGATCTGATGAAATAATCACAATGTATACAGAACATCCAATGTTTTATTAAAATTTAGCAAAAAAAAAAAAAAAAAATTGAGCAATTTCCTGGCATAATTTGGCATACATTCAGCCTCTACTCTTTGGAAAACCATTATGCCAATGATCATTATGCCTAGTTAGACAGCTCTCTAGGGTTTGTAACAGATACTGCAACACTTGTGTATCTGTGTAAGGGATAACAGTGGTAACCATGCCAAATAGCTAATTTGTACCTCCTTGAAATGGGGAAAATACAGCAAAAGGAAAGCTCAGGGTCATGGTGCTTGTCCCATCCATTTCCTCTTGATAGTTTTCTGCAGAGGGTGATTCAGCCCATGAAAAGGGGAAGGAAGGATGAGGAAGGGGAAACATGGTAGCAAAGCCATCATCCTTCACTGTTAGTCTATCTGTCATTGATCTGCTCAAAACTCCCTCCTTTTGTTTGCCCATAGGGTCACAGCAAATCAAGACTCAAGGCCAGAGAGAGTCTGTGACAGACGGTTAATGCAGCATGTAGTGAGACAGCAAACACACACTGAGCTTTAATGGTCACTTTAGCTTCTTTAGTGTTGAACAGACTGAAAAGACAAAAAAAAAAAAAAACAGGCGTTTTATCAGAGTCTGGTAACAGGAAGGAACAAAGAGAGACTGTTAAAGAAGGAGTGAGAGAGACACTCCTGGACAATCAATGATGCGATGTTAAACAAGAGCTGAATTGATTCACTTGATGTGCTTGCCATGTAAAAAACACAGAGTAAACATTTAGTTCTGAACAGTGCTGAGGGCCTGTAGCTGTGGTATATAACACACAGTCATAGTAAGATCTGATTCTTTTGCACTTAATTTGATTAAGTTGCACATAAATCACTAAAAATTAATTTGAGACAAATTAATTTTAATTCCAATTTACAGACTCCGAGAACAGTAAGCTTAAGTAGATGGTATTACTAAAAAAAATGTATTATTATTATTAGGGGCCAGGCACCTATTGTAATCGTTAGTGTTCTTATTATTCTTCCGCTCTGGAAGTCTATGGCAGCCCATAGAACCATATGTTAAAAAGTTGTGAAATTTGGCACACTGATAGAGGCCAGTCTCAACTGTGTCCATAGCAAATTTGGAGTCTCTAACTCAATCCCTCTAGCGCCACCATCTGTCTGAAGTTTCACTCATGTTTATGCTAATAACTTTTAAACCATAAGGGCTAGAAAGGGCTTTCCTCTGATTCCTTGGATCAAGACGATTCGATTGCACTCTGTGACGTCATTTTCTGTCATGAAAATTTTCCCGCCATTTTGAATTTTGCGAAAAACCTACTTTTTTCGAACTCCTTCTGGGCCGTTACTGCGATTTTCACGAAAATTGAACCAGATCATCTTTAGACCATGCCGACAAAAAGTTATGGAATTCAAGTCAATTTCTCAAACCGTTTTCGAAAAACGCACAAGCGAATTTTACGTGTCGCTTGAGAAAACAGACATAAGGCTGTATCTCCACAACGCTTTATCATATTCAGACCAAAACTTGGTATGTCACCACAAGCATGATCTGAGGCAACATGCAGTGTTTCGGCACAGCACCACCTACTGGTCTGGATATATACGAAAAATGTCTATTTTTGCTTCTGATGGGGTTTTCCAAAAATCATACATTTGGTCTCGTTAGATTCGGGGCATCATGCCAAGTCGAATGATATCCAATTTTCCCATATGAATTTTGTGCTAAAATGCTGTATTTTATGAACGCATTAGTGTATCGTTACAAAACTCGGTATGGGTCTTTGGCACCATGCCCTGACAGTACTCAAAAATTTTCTGGGCAGTGCCACCTTGTGGTCAAAAGTTATAACAAAATCTACAAAAATGCTAACTTTTGACTTTTGACTAAATTAACCTACTGTAATGAAACTGGTCTCAATAGATTCCTTGGGTCATGTCAAGAACATAGACACTAAATTTGCCATAGTCGGCTGAACTTCCTGTCCGCTATATTGTTTTTCTTTAAAAACCTACTTTTTCGAACTCCTCCTAGACCGAATCGAAAATCGAATTGTATCATCTTCAGACCATGCCGACAAAAAGTTATGGATTTCAAGTCGATACGTCAAACCGTTTTCGTATACCGCAGCAACGAAGTTGAGGCATGATGCAAAACTGACTCTTGAAGCTGTATCTCTGCAATGTTTTGGCATACTGACACCAAACTTTGCATGAGTCATTGTCACCTTACTTTTACCATACCACAACAATTTGATCACAGCACCACCTATTGGTTGAAAGTGATGAATCATTAAATCATTATTATTGAAGGTATTTATGATTTTTCAGTCATTTTGCCTAAATATGTCTTTAATTGCTCAATGTTGCAGTAAGGCAGTAAGTGATGCTCCCAGCTGTGCTGGGATGACTTGTTGTGCCTTCTTTGTGCTTGGCCCCGATAATTGCTGCTTGCAGCTATATTTATTATAAAATGTTTTAATTCAAGTAAAATCTTTATACTTTACTTCGACTTCAAAAGAAATTACTAGAAAAAGCAATTACAGGTCATCATATTTTACTACTCAAAGAGAAAGAAGGATTATTCTGATGTTATGGATTTGGTCAGTTCGGCATATCTTCCATTTAAAAATATGTTTTGGTCCATCTAAAAACATTTTCTTTGGTCAGTAACTTTTCATACAGCTACTGTATTATTTTTACACAAAAATTATACTGGATGATCTCATCTCCGTAATGCATTATGGCACATAGGGAATTTTAAATTGCTTTATCAAACATAAAAAAAAAAAAAAAAAAAAAAAAAAAAGAGGAAATTGTGTACTTTCCCCACACAAACAATAAATGCATCTGTATCATTTTGCTCTCATAAGGCGCAAGAAAATTCCAGTGGTCTTCTTTGCCTGAAGGCATTTCTGTTCCGATCTGACAAAGATGTACATTCAACTGAGACTAATTTCATTAACCACAAGCAAGAAGTATAGTGCTGTCATTCACACACAAACCGGAAAAATAAGAAATATTGTATTACCCCGAGTCTTATTACTGTCTCTTCATAATTGACACAGTATTAGATATTATGCAAAACACAATCCAACTACATAAGTGAGTGCAGCTGGGCTGGTATTAGCTGCAGCAGGTCTGTAAGCACTGCAAAAGCCTGGATAAACAAGAGCTGAGAGCCGACCGGCCGGCCGGCATGCTGAGGATCTTGAGGGAAAAGGAGGATTTAATGTGAGGGAGTGCCGGCAAGCTGCATTGGTCAGACATGAACTCACTGAGACATACGGCCAGATGGGTATCTGCTCGCCCTGAGCCGGTGAGGTCATAGTGATGCCAGAATCATGCGATTGTGCATCATGACAATACTTCAACTATTTTAATGTTGATAAAAATATGGCAAAAAATAGCACTGCTATACTAACAAGAAAAAAAAAATGAAAAGAGAAAGAATATGACTGTTGCAAATAATCTAATAATAGTCAATAATGTCTGGGAATTGAAGCACTTTGCTTACAGGTTAATTAACTCACCTAAGCAGATCCTATATGATAGTAATTAGATATATTATACAAAAAAAAAAAAAAGATTACATTTACATTTCGAATATGCTCTTGCTGTAACAACATATTAAAACACGTCTAAAACACAGACAATGAATAACTCAAATAAAGAATTCACAATATCTTGTTGCAATAGTGAAATCATAGTGTTATTTTAGGAGATCAGGTTTTCACCAAGAACAGTTTTCACATGTTTTTGTTAAATCTTGATGTGTTTAAATTAATATTTAAAAATGTTAAAAACAGTTTCTCATCACATTCTCATCACTTAAAATTTAATTTTCAACTACAATTAGATGCTATTTTAGTAAAACTGACATAAATTAAGAAATGACATTACAAAATATTAATTGAATTTAAAGGATATTTAAACAGACAAAAAGTAAGATATTTAAATAGACAAAAACTATGACTCAAACAAAAAAAACTGTAAAGCCAGCTACACTGGTCTATTTATATTTTTGTCCTACTAAATTAACCATAAGAACTTTACATACAAAACAACACTTGAAAAGCTAGCTGCTCTGCAAAGGTAATTTATTCAGAGATGAGCAGCTATGAAAAATGCATTTTTATGTGGAGCATGCAAAGACGCAAATTATGTCATCAATAGGAGTTCACTTCCATGATTTAAGATGGACTGATCATAACAACTGCAAACCATAGTTCACTGCACACCAGATCAACCATTTCAAGAGGACCCGAGTCAGAAAAACCTCTTTCACACCAACCAAACAAACTCAACATGAACCACAAACTGGTGTGAAAGCAATGTAAAAGCTCGGTTGGGCTTTTGTGTAGAGCTTAGCAGATCCTCTGTAATGCTGATTCGCTGATAGTCAAATCCCACTCAAAAGCACATGACTCAAGCCCATGGTGGCTTTTATTGGGTGTGGATCAAAGGCCCAGTCCTGATGGGGAAAAAATGATCTTGCAAGAGAAAGCTCATGTCATTGTGCTCTATATCTCCAGCATGTTTCTAAAATGTCTCTTTCATTTGGGAAGCACTCTACCACCTTTCAGCAGTGAGCAGGTGGTGAATTGAGCGGTAAAGTGTGTGTGTGTTTGCGGTGATGAGATGTTTTTGTAGTACATTTTGTACATGCATTAAGAGAGAGCAGCAGATGGTAGAGGAAGGTTTGGGATAGAGTCATACCACCATTACACTCGTACCCATCATTATCCACATCTCCAGTGGTGGCGGAAGAGCGGGGTTTGATCTTACAACGGAACTGAATCAACATTGAACTGACTTCAGCTGAATGATCACACTATTTTCTTTTTTAGAGCTGCTTTACAGCAGAATTTAACTCTGTTTGCATCATTATTTTCTTGTTGATCACAGTAAAACTGCTTTGAAACAATCTGTATTGTATAAATTGCTATAAAAATAAAGCTGACTTGTCTTGACTAAACATCATGGGTTAAAACAGACGCCTTTGACCATTTGAAAAAATATTATAAAAGAATGTCTGTTTTCCAATTCATATTTTGTAAAAAAAATTGTATAGGGTCGCTAACGACCCAATGTGTAACGATGTAAGTATATTTTTTTTTTCTGCACAACAATAATTGAATCTTTGATTACTGAATAAGTGCAATTCACCTTTTTTTCACAAGGCGGCAATGTCTGATACACAATGATGAAGTGACGTTTCACTCATAGTTACTGCAGGCAGAAAACAAAAGAATAGATAGTATCATCAACAAAACTTGAAATGGCTCAGCGATTTACTACAGAGCAAGTACTAAATGCAATCAAATATGACTGTCACTGTCATTTCATGATGGATCTGGTGAAGAAGTTGTCAGCACCAGCGGTCAAAATATTAATTCTGAAGATGTTGAAAATGATAGTTTTGAGAATGTTTTTTCAGATCGCAAATATGAGCCAATTACTGAATGTACTGGGAAATGAGCTCTGACGAGGACAGTGATGATGGTATAAAACATCTACTCAAACTGAACTCTTCCAAGCTCCAAAAGGTAACAAAATATGCTTTATTTTATTTTTCTGTAATTAGCCACGTTTCAATTACCCTTTAAATTGCGCAAATTGAAATTGCGAATTGAAAATACGCCCAATGGAAACGTCAATTTTGCAATATATATACTCCCATATATCGCTCACAAAAAAAAACTTTTTACGCTCACATGAGGTGGTTTTTTAGACAATTTGAAAAATTATTATTTTGCAAAACTGCAATGGAAACAGTTTTTTCGCATTTAGAGGTCACCTGCCATATGTAAAAGTCGATCATTCTTTAAAGCATGTTTCGACAGAAGACGAGAGTTCTTCATTAAACTCATTAAAGACAAAAGGCCGCTCCCAAGTATAAGATCCTTGCCATAAATGCTTGGATAACATGCCTACGTCTCTTTTGATTAAAAATAATGGCTAGTGCAGCAGCTGGGATATACGTAAACCTACCAACATCCGTTGCCATGATTTTTGGAATGACTTATCGCGAGAGGAAAAAAGACGTTTTAGTCGCATAATATCGGTTAATGGAAATGCCGTTATTACGCAATAGTTTTTTTTAATCGATATTTAGAAAATATCGCAAAAATATTACTGCTCTCATACTCACAATACTTGTAACATTGTGAATTATTATAGTGAATATAATCACAATATTTAAAATAAATTGCATAAATTTCTCGCCAACGAAACCATTGTGACCCTATGTTAAACATTCAACGTCCCTAGTAGTGGATTTGCAAAATTTGGCCATCTCTCCCTGGCTTTTACTAAACAAAGCCATCAGTATGTACTTCATTTCACCAAATGGAGAACATACCCTGATCATAATCAGGTTTCAGCATCAACAAATACCCACTGCCTTTCATCAGACCCAATTACCTCTTCACTAGGAGCCGAATACATTTCCCCTTTTAATATGATGTCTCCAAGAGCCACGCGTGCAATTGCGAGGGACTCATGTGGCGTACGATCAACCTCTCGGCTTACGGCACACATGCTAAAGTGCACTTTTTACCCCGCACATGCATATGGAAAGGACCATTCACCTTGCAGACCGCAGCATCATTAAAGGCAACACGGGGGTAAAAGCACAGACACTCACATAACCTTAAACAAAGAAACGTCTCTACGACCGCTCCGATGGAAGCTGATGGCCAGCTAAAGGCAGAAAGGCTAAGAGTGAAGTTTGCCCATGAGTAAATGGATTCTGTTTAAGTGGAGATGAAAGCAAAACCATTGAGACGAGGACGCTGTAAAAGACTAAGGGGTCTGGATTGACGTCTATAACCTTGTCGCTCAGGAAGCGGCTTTATTTACTCGTAAAGCAGCCAAGACTGGAAACCAGGCCTCGTGGGCCCCGAGACTTCAGAGGGTTGGTAATACCAACATCAAAGGTTTATTGAGGAAGTAATGCAGGTAGTAACAAGAAGGTCTGGATATGAGATTAAGTAGCAGAGAGGCCAGCGTCCTGGCTGGTTCGACTTCCTCGGTTTGTGTAGGACGAGCCAAAGAGGGGAAACACTGTCACAACAACATTATCGCATGCGCTAACCGCTCGTCTTCACAGCTGGAGTTCTGGGAGAGATAAGGCTTTGTCAGGGCCCTTATTACCCAGCCTGGTGCCATTGTTAGCGGGCTGTTTTGAAGTACACAAAGCCGCCTGCTTGAAGGGGCGCGAGGGTCTTTTGTTACAAGCTCTGCACTCCATTTTTAATCTGCCACTGTCGTGCAAAAACACTACAAACCGAACAGGAAATGAGTCCTCATTCTTTTTCTTTGTTCATGGAGTCATATCTAATATCACTATTACTATTTCATCCAGCTGGAGCAGCAGACAGAGCTCTATCCCCCACCGGGTGGCCGCGCTATTGAAGATAGATTAGGGCTGACTGTGCGAGGGGTGCGTGAGGTCCTCGGTGTGTGGCTTTTGAAGAGCGTTGGAAGGTTGTAAGACTCCTTCTGCAACAGATCACCTGGCAGGTAGAAATACGTCAGGTAGTCAGACAGATGTAGAGTGTCCAACCCACCTGCCGATTCTCCTTTCCCCTCTTCACATGGGCCAAACTACCACCGCATGTGTCTCCAGTGAGACATCACTGCACATTGTGCCGCAAAGTAAGTCTTCATCTCTCTCAAGCGACCACCTCTTGTCATTCCATTCATATGGCATCATCTCTATCAAACTCTTCTCTCTCCTGACTGTCTGAAGCCTGTCCTTCATCTGCAGACTGATATGACTAGTGCTCTATGGATTTTTTTATTGGCCGATGCAGAAATCTAGAGCGCAGGGTAACCAATTAAATGTAGATATTCACTACTGTTCAAAAGTTTAAATAAATTAAAGTCACCATATCATCAAAAATGAACAATTCTTGATTTTTTTTTTTTTTTTTTTATGGAATATTGCCATTTTAATTATAAATGATTTGTCTGTGCACAACGGTTGAGCAACTGTGACACTTTGAGCGCTGTTGAGCGGATTCGTAAACACCTCTGATTGGCCGCTGTGTTGCAAAACTTGTGCCATGTGAAGGGAATGCTCATCGGATATGTCTGTGATTGGCTTCAATGATCAACGCTTCAAAAACGTTGCAAATAGTCATCAATGACACTCTTCAACGAGTGCTTACACAGATACACATGGAAGCATTTGAAAGCAAGCGTCTATCAGCGGACTGGTCCGCGGACTGCTCGCACTTTCAAAATGCTTTCAAATGCTATCGTGCATTGATCATTGTAGCCAATCACAGACATATCCGATGAGTGCGTCAACACAATGGCCAATCAGAGGTGTTTACGAACCCCCTCAACAGTGCTCAAAGTGTCACATCTTTAAAATTTCAGTACCGATTGGTACCGAAGTCGGTACTTTTGACAACTCTAATATTAACCAGATTAAGACAATACTCTGATTAAGAAACTACCATGTAAAACCGATTTCTGATTACCTTAATCCGGCTAAAGTCATACTCGAAGAAAACACAAATCAAATTAAGACATGTGGAGTATTCCTATTTTAGTCGCATTATCGAAGTGCATTATAGACATGTATTGCATGAAAATAACTAACTGCACTTGAAGCTTTCGTAAAATTAAAAATGAAACACCCAAAACTATATATGGTACCATAATGAAGACAAGCTATATGTTGATAGGCGTAATTCTGGAAGGATGTTGGACAGCGTGGCATGGGGATGTAATGACATGTGCCATTTATCGATCTATGATCTATAACATGTAAAAGAGGAACATGAAAGGAATATTCTAAAAGCAACTCATGTAAACATGTCTTATTCGGAATAAGGTCAATAATTAGATTCCTGCTGTCCATGTAAACGTAGTTAATGATCCAACAATCCAATTAATTCCTGATGGAAAAAATTAAGTCTCAACCTGCCTTTTTTATATACTTGAGAAGCTGTTTCACTCGGATATACATCCCAATAAGGAAGAAAAGACGATCGCAACTTCCGTTTTATGCTGACTTTAATAGTTTTATTCAGCAAGGACAAAGAATCCTGAAAAGAAATGTATCTCAGTTTCCACAAAAATATTAAGCACAACTGGTTTTCAACAATTATAATAAGAAATGCTTCTTTAGCAGCATATTGGAATGATTTTTTTTTTTTTTTTTTTCAATTTCATTCTATCCATATCCACCTTATCTTGCATTGCGGAAGACAGACTTCCAATACATTAGCTGCTATAGGTAAATAACTGGAAGAATAAAAGTGTAGCAAATGGTATATGCGCACTACAAACCAGTGAGTTTATAATTGACCCTTTGATTGACAGGCGATCTAACCAATCATAATGCTGAATCTGCCATTTTGTCTGACAACAAAGCAGTCAGGGGAGTTAGTAGATTAACGTCGGTGGACTTGAACTTGAAAAATGGTGTGTACAGACGTCTTTCCACAGTTGAAACAATATTCCTTCTGATGTTCATTCGTGTTTATTTGATGCTATAAATTAACTAGCAGGAAGAGATGATCGGTTCACGAGCCGCCTGAACTGAGGCGCTACAGCGATCTGTCACGACACATTAAAGAATCAGTTTGCAATATCAAGCAGTATAATGAGCTGTTTTGTACAGCTGAAATTTACTGGAAGCGGATGATACCGAAAGCCTCGCACATTCAAGTTAGAAATGGTCACTCCCACTCTTACATTAAAAATAAGCGCCTAGCTAATTTATTAATATAGAATTGTTTGCTGTGCCCAACAGTTTCTTCCACCAACCTTAAAAATGTTTGCAGCTTTTTCCTTGTATTGTTTCTGCTCTTATTGCAGCTTTGTTTCTAAGATTGACAATGACAGCTTTCTCTACCTTCTGTCACCATCTTTTTCTTCCCTCAGCCCTTTCCTTTTCTCCATCTACCTTTTTTCTCTTTGTCTCATCATCCGTCACTCCTCTATCAGCGTTTCCATCTCTTTTTCCTTTTTTTTTTTTTACATTTCAATCACTCGCTCTTTCAGCTTCTGCTCTTAAAATGTATCTACAGTCATCTTTCACTGTCTGTGAGCTATTCTTCCCATACATTAATCTCCCTGACTACCATATCTCAGTCCAGACAGTCCAGTCACACACAGAGACGTCAATCCATCAGTCACTGAGTCAAGCAAACAGTTTAGAAATGCAAAGCTCAATGTGTGCCGCGTGCAAAATCCAGCAATTGCTCACTAACCAAATAAAATCATTAATGTCGCCATGCATAATGTACACAATTATGAGCGTTTGAAGACCTTACACGTTTATTTCAATCCACTGAAGGGTTTTAATCTCCTGTGTGCAAGCAGAACTAGTGGTTTGTGGGTAATGAGTCGCAGTCATGCTTCAGACCACTGCATACTAACTAATCAGTGGCAATGATGCAGTGAAGGGTGCGTTCAACACAGCGTGCATAAGAGGCGTAATTGAACAGTGAGAGGATTAATTCACCAGAGAATTTACTAGAACAATGTGTGAACAAGTGTGAATTGTCTTTAATATGGTGAAAACACAGTAGACGTCATCATTTACCACAACACAAATAAAGGGCTTAGAAACAAAAAAGTGGCCTTGCAATCTTTAGGAAAAGTGGGAGATATTCTGCTTACCAGCAAACATGGAAAGGACAGCGGTCGCATTTAGTGAAACATTCTCACAAAGCACTAAATATAATCTGGATTGATAGTGCAGTTATATTGAGGAATGATGATCACTAACATGGTTTGCATTGGTTTTTTTTATATTTTTTGACATTATTTTTGATAAATTTGTATCCAATTATTTATACATTATTGAGAAAAACACATACAGTATAATAAATGTTTCAAAATGTGTGTTTACATGCATCTAACATTCAAGAATGAGATGGTTATCAGTGTATCGTTGCTCATGTAAACATAGTTGTTGTTTTGAGTCAAAACAAACCCTTCCCGGTTTTTTAGTGGTTTTTGAATAACTTAATTCATATTTTAATTATAAAATTAAAAACTACACATGTATAATTGTTTAAAATATATATTTTAAATTGTAATAATATTGTAATAACAATGTTATTACTATATTTTGAACAAATAAATGCAGCCTTGGTCAGCATGAAAGCCTTTTTTCACATTTAAAAATCTTACGGACCCCAAACTTTTGAATGGTAGTGCACATACATTAAAATACTTTCAAATGTAATGCCTTACTTATTACTTCTTAACTGTAAATTGCGTGCAACTCCAAAGACTTGCCTGTTATAGGGCAAAAAAGGTAACAGTTTGTTGGATGCCAACTACTGAGTCATAAATTCCTCTCATGCTGCTGTGAATTTATCTAAATAAATACATGAAAGATGTTGACAATGGAGGCTGTAGCTCATTTCCTGTAAGGGGCCAAAGTTTGAGTGGCACTGCTATGGTAATGGCCAAGTGTGCGCGGTTCTCAGCGTTTGGTTATTTACAGAAAGTGCTGAGTGGGGCAGAATTTGGATGATTGTGGATCGACGGGCACTACACTGAGGGAGATACAGGAAGAGCCAACACACAGCTGCACAGTTGTAGTCCCTGACTTCACACAGCCCCGCATGCTCCAGCACTTCCTGTAGGAGCGCCCCGACCTCATGCGCCACTTCCTGCCCAACACTGAATCAACAAGCATGGATAAGAGCAGGAAGTCAGACTACAAGGTGGGCAGAAGGGTGTGTGCAGAGAGGCCAGTGCTCCGGCGGCGGGTGTGTGGGTCGCCAGGTTCATCAGGAAAGATATCAAACAGACAAAAACAAAGGGAGGGAAAGTTGAGGGCAGAGAGAGTGACAGGTAAAGACGTCTGAACATCCGAACAGACAAAATCTAGCATGCTTACACGTCCCACAGGAGTTGAGACAAAGGCAGGAAGCTCAGGACTTCCCGTCCTCAAGGCTTGAGGAACTACAGCGTGACTATGACCTTCCATGGCTAAGACTGCAAACAGAGCCCTGTCGGGCTTTAGAGACAGACATGACAGTGCAGAGACACATGATATCACTGCAGATGACCCAAATAACATGCCACTACATTTCCTGTTGGTCTGAAACACAGGAAGTGCCCTGACGAAGAACACCTGTATACAGACCTTACAACCGTCTATGCAGTCCGCTCATGCGGGGTGGTTTGATTCAGTGATTAAACATCTGAGATGGTAAATGAAAGGCTGTGGGTTCGAACCTCACAAGGTGATGCATCTGATATTACCACTGTGTTCTTGAACAAGACACTTAGGGCCAGATTTACTAAACAGGGCAAATTAAATTGAGAGCGCAATTCCAAAAAAGCACCAATGGGAGTGGAAAGCACCGTGTGTGATCTACTGACAATGCGCAAATTAAAGAACACAGACGCCACCGGATCATTTCCATAATGACCAACACAATATACCAAGAACAGTGCAAATTAGCGTCTGGTTTAAGACAAGCTTTTTTTGGGCGGTAAATAATGGTGCAAATACCAGAAAATTGACTATATCACAAACCTTAGTAAACCACCTTGTATGATTCATTTAAATACTCTACTCCCATAAATTTTGCATCTGAAAGGGAAACTCCTACAAATACCTATGCAATAAGGTCAGCCGCAAAAATAACTGTGGTTACGCCTTTTCAGCTCTAATGTTTCACTGCGTGTCTTTAGTAAATCCTGACGGTAGTTTTTTTTAATGCCAAAAGAGGGTTTGCATTCATTGAAAGTTGAAGCAAACAAATTTTTCAAGCTTCAAAAGTACAAAAAGGCATCCTAAAAGCAATCCATTTAAATCAAGCGGTTTAATCCAAGTTCTCAGAAAAGATTTATTTATATAATGAAAAGTTTGAATCAGGGCTCTTACTCACATTCAACATTAATTAATGCACATACATATACACATCAAATATGGTAAACTCGGAAGGTCAACCTAACTTGCTTGACACAAGAGAACCAGAGGGATTTTTCTTGTGTTCCAAAGATGAACTAAAATCTTACAGGTTTGGAACGACGATGACAAATGATAACAGAATTTTAATTTTTGGATGAACACGAGATTTCTCTAGCAGGACTGTCCAAGTGTCCAAATGAAAATGTCTGCTAAATTCTACTAATGTGGGGTAAGCTTGAGAGGAACAGAATTCAATAAAAAGACAGGAAATATAAATGAAAAAGGTAAACAGAGGAATTGGAGGATCTTTGAGTGGAAATTTAGAGTAGAGACCTGAGTGCGGCGCGGGAATTTGACAGGCAAGTTTGGGTGCGGGTGGTAAGACACTCGTGTGTGCGGGTTGCAGGAGAATAAAATGATTTGCGGGACTCCCGCAAAATAGAAATATCTAAAAATAAAATATCTAAAAGCAAATAATTGTTATTCATCTATTGCACAAAAGCCAGAGAACAACTAAAATAAAATAAAAATGATTTACAGGTGCAAGCATAGGCTTAGGTGTGTAAGCACAGGTGTGTAAACTGGGCAACGCTTAAGCCTTCCCCTGCCTGCTGCTGCTTCTGATGTTTTTAGAAGGAAAAGCTGCCCATAACTGCTGGTCTAGGATCAGTTTTCTCCGTAATAATAGCACATTGGTGGAACAGATTTGCCAAACGTTCCAGTGCGTATCTGTGTTTGCACTCTGGAGAGCGTCAATTGTTTCTATTTACAATGTGTTTTTCCAGTGTTGAGCAATGTAGCCAATCACAGACATGTCTGTTGATTTCTTGAACGCAATGGCCAATCAGAAGTGTTTAATTTAGAATCGACTCATCGGTCAAAACACCAGAGTTTTTGTTCAGCGCGGAGATCTGAAGTTCCGCAAATCCTCTCATTGTAACAAATGAAGTATAGACACAATGTAAATAAATTATTAAAGGGTTAGTTCACCCAAAAATGTCATTTATTACTCACCCTCATGCTGTTCCACACCCATAAGACCTTCGTTCATCTTCGAAACACAAGATAAGATATTTTTGTTGAAATCCAATGGCTCAGTGAGGCTTGCATAGCCAGCAATGACATTTCCTCTCTCAAGATCCATTAATGTACAAAAAACATATTTAAATCAGTTCATGTGAGTAGGTCATCAGTTTCAAAACACTGCTTCATTAAGCTTCGGAGCGTTATGAATATTTTGTGTCGAATCATGTTTCGGATCGCGTGTCAAACTGCTGAAATCACATGACTTTGGCACTCTGAACCGCTGATTCGACACAAAAGATTCATAACGCTCCGAAGCTTCATGAAGCAGTGTTTTGAAATCGGCCATCACTATATAAGTCATTATTTTGTTTTTTTGGTGCACCAAAAATATTCTCGTCGCTTTATAATATTAATATTGAGCCACTGTACTCACATGAACTGATTTAAATATGTTTTTAGTACATTAATGGATCTTGAGAGAGGAAATGTCATTGCTGGCTATGCAGGCCTCACTGAGCCATCAGATTTCAACAAAAATATCTTAATTTGTGTTCCGAAGATTAACGAAGGTCTTACGGGTGTGGAACGGCATGAGGGTGAGTAATTAATGACATTATTTTCATTTTTGGGTGAACTAACCCTTTAATTGTGCAGTGTAGACAGGGAGCTAAACAGGAGATAAAGGGAGCGCTTTCTGCCTTTCCAAATCACGCATTAAGTTGCCTATGCTCGCTTTTCTGTTCAAATTAACAGTGGTTTGTGAATGAAGATGCTTTAATAACAAATAATTCATTTATGTATAGGTTGTGGATAGGCAAGACTGAAAAATCTGTCCCGTGCAGATCTCTAGTTTAGAGGCTCAAAACTCTTGTTAGTGTTTCCTGCAACGTAATTTTGAAACTACAGCATCATGCGAGTTGGAAGTCTAAATGAAATTTGGTAAATTAAAAGGGCCTGGTAACGTGATACACAACAAAAACAGCATTGTTCTATTTTGTTGTCTTTGCAGGCTGCACACACACATACACACTCAAAAACAATCTAACAAGCACTGCAACCAGTGCAGTCCAACTCACAAAATCAGAATTCTGTAGGAAACACTGCATCACCTTCCACAAGCAACCAAAGCCACTTGCAGTGTTCATGAATAGGGTGTTTGTTTTGTATGTTCAAGCATAGTGTTTTATGCAATTCATTCACTGGAAAATAAGAAAAGACCAATAGAGGAAAAGACTTTAAGAAAAGTTTATTAGCAACAAATAGGAAGAATTAAAAGTATAAGACATGGCGTCTACATTGGAACTGATGACTGTAGTATTAGATGTATTGTAGTTAGACAGAGAAGACCCTTACCAGCTCACGTGGAAGGAACATGTCTTCTTGTCTGGCCACAACCAGACACACACTGTCCCCCTGCTTAGTACTGCGTAACATGGCCACCAGTTCCTCCTGAGAACGGCCTGTAATGTCCACACCGTTCACCTGAACACACACAGTTTCAATGGATTTCATATACAACTTCACACTGATATGAAATGAAAGAGTTTTTTTTTCTTTCCATTTAAAGTAGTCACACAGATTACTATACTAGAAATACTCCATCTTACACCAGAACGAGACTCACTTCTAGTATCCTGTCACCTGACTGCAGGCGGCCATCTTTGACAGCAGCTCCTCTGGGTAAGATGTTTTTGACGAGAATGGGGCCGGGCCCGTGCACTGAAGAATCTCTGGTCACAACGGTGAAGCCCAGACCTTCAGGACCTGCGAGGAGATTAAGAGAGATTAAAGTGATTGACAGATGAAACCCAATTGAATCAGCAATAATGCGCTAATTCATGTGTGAAGCCTATTCTCTTCCCAGTCAGCACACCTATGTCAGCAAGGTGTCTTTGAAAAAGTCCATCATCTAGAAAGCTTCACGTCATACTTGAAGTGTCATGGGTATATAAACAACTGATAATCACCTGTTTTCAACATTGATCATAAGAAGAAATGCTTCTTGAGCAGCAAATCAGCATATTAGAATGATTTCTGAAGGATCATGTGACACTGAATACTGTAGTAATGATGCTGAATATTCTGCTTTGCCATCACAGGAATAAATTACATTTTAAAATGTATTAAAATATAAAAAAGATATCTTAAATAGTATAAATATTTCACAATATCACTTTTTTCTGTCAAATAAATCCAGCTTTGGACAGAATAAGAGACAGGACAAAAATATTAAAAAGATCTTGACAACCTCAAACTTTTGAACGCTAGTCTATTTAATTATAGAAAATAAGATGAATTAAAATGAATTGAATTTAAATTGACACCTATTTTTCAGTATGTACTTAAATCGGACTAAAATATTTAAGTATTAGTAGTTCGCAACTGCTTAAAATGAGTGTAAATCTTTAATATTCTAATATTGGCGTCCACTTAATAACATTCTAACAACCAAAAAGCAACATTTTAGCAATAAACTGTACTGCAAATGAGCTAACACTTCAAAAGAAAAAAACAGTGTGAAAACAAACATTAAATAGATATTTTGGCTACATATTTGTGCTATCCGGTTTCTGTTTTAATTTTCATAAATAATCCAAGAGGATCAATTGTTCTTTAAATAATTAATTCAGTTTCCAAAACACAATGCTGCCTAAAACTATTTAGAGATCTTCGCAAACATTGCATGCCTGAATTATAAACACCTCAAACCTCAAAGAATCATGGTAAACAACAGAAGACAGGCGTTACACTGTCTCTATAAAACTCCTCAAAGACTATATCCTGTACATTGGGGTGGTTCTATCTGAGGCCTGTCAGGGACAGTCGGGCTGATAAAGGCCATCCTTGTGCGAGACTGAGATTAGAGTCACCTGGCTTCAGAAACTGAAGTTTAATTTCACATATGAGCACATTTCAAAGAGCCAGAGTGAAAGGGACAGACAAAAAGAGATACAGAGTGCATGAATATGAAAGACTCGGAAAGATTGTTTGTGTAAGCAAGAGGGAGAGATAATGTTAAAAATCATATAGAGTTCTTACAAAATTTAAAGAAAACAACACCCTGACCCACAACAGAAACATCATTAACCATACGAGAACGACCTCCCAAAGCTGACATTTACAGAGGAAATTCAACAGTTCCAAATAATAAAAAATCTTAATGGTTAAAAAATAAGCATCTAACAAGAAATCATTGCGATTCCTTTCAGCCCAGATAAAAGGAAGATATTAAAGGAGGAGGCTGCTGTCTAGCACAGGTGGTGGTCCATTTAAACTGTGCTGCCGCCTTGACCTGTGCATATTGCTTCTTACAGCGGTCTTGATGCTGTCACGGTGACTGATAGGTAGATTAGAGAACAGGCTATAGCCCCCCGTATGACACGAGGCATGTCTTTAGGGCGGATATTTCCAGTCCTGTCCCTGAGCTCAGGGATAAAATGATGGACAGAGCGTGTGGGTGAAGAAACTAAAGAGTAGACTGCCTGTGGTCAGGGCTAGTGGTTGTTCTTTAACACGCTCTGCATCAGACTACAGGGGACAATACATATCGAAGCCAGTCTGTAGAAAAAATGAGCACAGCTGGAGCGTTCAGGCGGCATTTTATGCTCGTCATTTAGCACAATCGGTTTATGGTCAGCACTTTTTTGTTCCAGCAATGAATTTATATCATCATTAATGGCAGAATCAATAAGAACTTAATAGACTTTGCAGCCTGAAATTATAGCTTCATTCATTCGTTAGACTGCCAAAACCACCGACTACACAGTTGACCAATGTTGGAGTGAGCGAGAGAATCATATTAAAAGGAAGTACATTTATTTAAAAGATCTTGCAGGAATGTCTTTGCTCTTTCAAAATGAGAGTTTTAATACACTATGTAAGCATTTGTATGTAGGGATTTTCAAACTGGGGTCCAAGGACACTCTGGAGGTTAAAAAAAAAAAAAAAAAAAAACACACCATAAAATAAAATAAAATTATTCAGTGTGATCAAAAACTATAAATAAATACAGTCAAACCAAAATTGATTCAGACATTTTTGATATTTTTTTTACTAGTGGGTACAGGACACTATATTTCATTTATGTAAGTGAGGATAGCAAAATAAAGTAAACTGTGACATATTATACCCAAAAATTCTTCATACAGTGGACTACCAGTAAAACTGATAAAGATTTGGAACCAAGAATTATTCTGACACTTTGACCTGACCATGTTTTGCTTAAATGTTATCTGACATAATTAAGATTCATTTTTTCTGACACAGTTTAACTCTGAGATCCTGTCATATTACCATTTTTTTTTAAACTATAGTGAATAAACTGTAATAATGAATGAAATGTTCAAGGTGTCTGAATACATTTTGGTTTGACTGTATAACGCTACAAAAAAGATATGGCCATTTTAATATCCCAGGTAACAGTAATCTCAGGTCTTACTACACTGTAAAACACATATATTATTTACAGGACCTTTTGAGTCATAAAAACTAAGAAATGTGAATTACTTGAAACTACAATTGAAACAGAATGTTGTTCCAACTAGTCAAACTGTTGTAGTCTGTTGGTAGTCTGTGGCAAACCGGTTAAAACTGGATACATTTATCAACGGTCATTTTATGTTCTGTTCTGACAGAAAACTTCCTGAGGGGATCTCCTGAATGAAATTAAGGTTTGTCATACACTGTATTCCTATGAAATGATCACTGTACTGTAGTCTCACATTTTGCCTTTTTTGCTTACAAGTATTTTGCAACTAATGTCTGCTTGGAACGCTAGCCTTCTACAAATGCAGCATACACCGGATCTACACTCAAAGTGAATGACTCAATTTCTTCATATATTATACATTATATACATCAGACTTAACTTCTGTACAGTGTTCAACTATTGTTGTGTTTATTTGTGTTTTATAAATAAATAAATGAAATGAAATGATGACTGACCCAGCACCCAGCAAATGGGTAATGTATAAAACTCAACAAGCTGGGTAAAAAAAATAACCCAGCATGTGTCCTGTCCAATATTTACCCAGCGCTGGGTTGCCAAATAACCCAGAAATAGTTGTTTTTAACCGAGCATTTTTTAGAGTGCAGATATCTAAGGTGGTTGCTTCTTCAGAAACAAAAATAGTATAGTTCTCTTTACATGTTAAGTGTCTTATAAAAATAAACTCAGCAAAAAAAGAAACACCCCTTTTCAGGATACTGCATTTTAAAGATAATTTTGTAAAATCCAAATTAGATCTTTATTGGAAAGGGATTGAACAATGCTTTTGATGCTTGTTCAGTGAACCATTAACCATTATTGCGCATACACCTGTGGAACAGTCCTTAAGACACTAACGGTTTACAGGCAGTAGACCATTAAGGTCAAGGTTACAAAAGCTTAGGACACTAAAGAGACCTTTCTACTGACTCTGTTCACATCTGCAGTCTTCATGCCTCCTGCAGCAGGACTATGGCATGTTCAAGCAGGTGATCAGAGATTCTGTCTGCCGAAAGCTAGTTATTTTAGTTTATAAAGTTTTAAATATGTATATTTTTCTTACAAAAACCAATCGCTTCACTTCAGAAGGCCTTTATTAACCCCCTGGAGCCGTACAGATTATTTTTATGATGGATGGATGGATTTTTTGAGCTTCAAAATCTTGCCCCCTTTTCAGTACCATTAAAAAGCTCGGAAGAGCCAGGATATTTTTAAATAATCTCCGATTGTGTTAGTCTGAAAGAAAACAGTCATATTCACCTAGAATGGCTTGAGGGTGAGTAAATCATGGGATAATTTTCATTTTTGGTTGAATAACCATTTAAATTAGCTGATGGACACATCAGATACAGATATTAACCCCCCTTTGTTCAGGGATTCATTATCCCATTTCTGTTTGCCAAATGTCTGTGAAATTTGTTCAGTTTATGTCTCAGTTGCTGAATCTTTTTATGTTCATACAAATATTTACACATTTAAAAATTGCTGGGAAAAAAACAGTTGAAAGTGAGAGGACGTTTCTTTCTTTTTCTTTTTTTTTTTTGCTCAGTTTATATGTATATGGATACCAAAATTGTGTTACTATTTGAAAATTCATTAAATAAGAAATCTGTAGTTGCCTTGAATTTATTGGTTTAATGAGGTATTTAACCTTTAGTGAACAGGCAACCTGAAAAATCTGAATGCACCATTGAATTCTGAAGTTTTCTCAACATTCATTTTTTTACAGTGTATCTTTCCCAGTTGTTTACCTTTCTTAAGGTCGATTCTGAGTCTCTTTCCACCCTTTTTGTTGTGGATTTGTAGAGGTGATGGTCCCAAGCTGTTTTTCAGGAGGGGGCTTTCAACACTCTTGCCTCTGGGGGTGGGGGTGGGGGTGGGAGAGAGGCTGAGGGGTAATGGAGAGCCCAGAGAGCGACTCTCAGGACTGCTGCTGGACTCCTGAAATTCGGCTTGCCATACTGAGGAGGACTCCACAGGCCTCACCATGGGCTTCACCTTCAGCGGCGGAGGGTCTTTGGTCCGTGTGGATGCATCAGGGCTTTCTGAGTTGAAGAGGTGGCCAATCACAGTCTTCTCAAAGCGTTCTTTATTAAAGACTGGAACAACTTCTAAACGAACGATGGGTGAACGCATGGCTTGACGGAATATTTCCTGTGCTCTGGTAAAAGACAAGTGAGAGAGAGATTAGGGACACATGATATAAAAAAGCAATTAAGAGACAATCAATTTTTTATAATTATTTGCAGGTTATTTGATGAAACAAATGAACCTGGAAACTAAAAAGGGTGGAAATTGTAATATATTGAATAGTCTTGGTTTAGATAAAACTCGCTCTGACATTTATTCTGACAGCATAATTGGGGTTATGACTAATGAGTCCTTCGCATTACAAATGACAAAGCAATCCACCTCCTTTATTTTTGCTTGACTGATTTAATTTAAAAACCGTCCATCCATCCTGAGCCTAATAAGATTAATGTGACCTTCTACTGGATAGAAGTAATTCTCCTTAGCAGAAATATGTATATACAATGTATGCATAATGTACATGACGACCATGGAACAACTGGGTAATGTTTTAACAAGTATGGCAAGGTCTTCAGACTTACTTTGTATAAAGCACAATCTATGATAAGTTAAGTCTATATGAGGAGCCAATTTATATTTCTTTTAAAATCTGAGAGGCATTCTCACAGTGCACAGTGAACAATTTTCGACAAGATTTTGCTGTCTTTGATTATTTAGTGTGAAACAGAAATTAAAACTTGCTTTCTGATTAATTTTAGTGTCCACCAAAGTTCTGAATGTGTCTAAAATCTGGGTTGCAGTAACTGCCCCAACAGCAGCCATTTAAAGGATTAGTCCACTTTCAAATAAAAACTTCCTGATAATTTACTCACCCCCATGTCATCCAAGATGTCCATGTCCTTCTTTCTTCAGTCGAAAAGAAATTAAGGTTTTTGATGAAAACATTCCAAGATTATTATTTTTTTTTTTTTTTTTTTTTTTTGAAAATGACTGATCATTTCGATAGATAAGACCCTTATTCCTCGTCTGGTATTGTTTAAAGCCCTTTGAAGCTGCACTGAAACTGTAATTTTGACCTTCAACCGTTTGGGGCCAACTGAAGTCCACTATAAAGAGAATAATCCTGGAATGTTTTCATCAAAAAACCTTAATTTCTTTTCGACTGAAGAAAGAAGGACATGGACATCTTGGATGACATGAGGGTGAGTAAATTATCAAGAAATTTTTATTTGAAAGTGGACTAATCCTTTAATGAAGAATCAATAGCACAAGATGATGCTTGAGACAAAAAGTGGCTAAAAGAGAGTTCTTTAGTTAAAAAAAACATTGATACTAACTTGTCTATATACATATATAATGGATGCATCTTGTTCATTTGGGTTCTCTCTTCATGCTATCATTGTACTAATAAAACTAGCTTGAGTTTGCTCTGAAAAATGAGCAGTCAACAAATAATTTTGTCCAAGGCAAAACACTACCAACATTAGTGCAAGTGCTTGATTGGGTTTGATTAGTACTGTTACAATTTCATGTGTCAATGACAGTGTCAGAATGTGACACGACTGATGATGTACAACAGCAAGTCAATGCCAATTGACTTCTGCTTTGAAAACCTCTTATCTTTATTCTCACTGGCTAACTCAAAACTAAGAGATATTTTTATATTATCCTTCAAAAGTTCAGATAATGTTTAAAAAAAAAAAAAAAAAAAAAAAAAAAAAAAAAAGCTTCTTATGCTCACCAAGGCTGCATTTATTTGATCAAAAATAGAGTAAAAGCAGCAATTTTGTGTAATATTTTGTATAATATTTGTACTATTTAATTTGAAAATACACTTGTTTTATTTTAATATTTTAAAAAGTAATTTATCCCTTTGACTACAAAGCTGAATTTTCAGCATCATTACTCCAGTCTTTAGTGTCACATGATTCTTCATAAATCATTCTAATATGCTGATTTGATGCTCAAGAAACATTTCTTATTATTATCAATGTCGAAAACAGTTGTGATGCTTAATATTTTTGTGGAAACCGTGAAACATTATCAAGATTTTTTGATAAATAGAAAGTTGGAAAGAAAATAATTTATTTGAAATAGAGATTATTTGGCAACGATGTAAAAGTATTTTCTGTCAATTTTGATCAATTTAATGCAACACTGTAGAATAAAAATATACATTTCTTTAAAAAAAAAAAAAAAATTTTGAACTGTAGTGTATTTACATACATAATTTCTCTATTCTATTTGATGACACTTGTGAAGTAGAAGTTACAAACTTCAATGAAACTGACGCAAATTTAACATTATACGTTACAAACTGGCCCAAAAGCAGATGATTTGTTGGGTCCTGACGGCTTTGGTTTTGGGTAGCAGATCTCTAATCAGCATGACACTGCGCAGTAATGCAGTTCAAGAGGAGGAGATCTGCTACACACAGCAAACAGAGCTCAGCAAATGACCATGACTGCTGGATGGGTTCTGACACCATGGGTTGAGTGTTTTTCTGCTTTTGAAACCAGTCCAGAGTCGATAGCCATAAACAGAGCACAACAATGGACACCATGCTTGTTTTTACAACCATGACATGGAAAGACAGGTCTAAAAACTGAGTAACACAACAGGAAGGAAAGGCTATCAGGAGGTGGATACAGAGAAGCAGACCAGAAGGTAAAGCAGAAGGGTTCAGTTCAGAGACTCACTGTGAAAAGGATTTGTCCATTAATTCAGCATCATTAATTTTAACAATACACTCATCGTCCTGAAAGATGCCTTCCCTTTTGGAGCGACTGTTCTCCTCCACGCCTCGAATGTGCAGGCCCAGAGCCCTGAAAGGAAGCAAACCATAAATTACCAACAAAATAGAGCACAGCACCAGCCAGCAAACAGAATAGAAAAATAACACATGACAAATACCAATAATTACATAGTAATTACACAGTAATTACATAATAATTACAAAAAAGGACTATTCAAGTAATAACATCAATACTGTCCACACCAGTGTAGTGTGGAGAACTTCTGAAATGAGGAAAAAATTGCTCTATGCATTTGACTTTATTTTAGTCCAAAATAAATATATGTTACAGATCCATTTGTTATGTTGCTCCTCTCTAAAGAATTATCTGTTGATGTCATTGTTGAACACTGAGTACTTCACACACTAAGTCATCTTGTAAAATTGATTTTATTTTCTTCTTTTTTTTTTTTTTCTCATTTATTTATTTATCACAGTCACTGTATAAAACATAAATAAAACCTTCTCGCTATTTTACTGATGGAAACCCATTGGCTTTATGTTTTGCTTTATTGTCCTCCCTTTGCCCTCCTGAGCACCGTACAAAACTCACATACATAGACCGCTTGGCAAAACACAAGACAGCAGTGCTATGGCTGGCAGTGATAAAGGCTATCAAGCTGGAGAAACTCATAAAGCAGGAGCAGGAACGGCAGACGAGTATTAATCCCTCAGTCTTCACCCGAAGGCACTGCACACGAGCCCATTCAATGAATAACACATTCATACATTATAACGGGCCGCAGCAGTGTCTGCAGAGCTGTAGAGGCATTGGCAAATTATGGAAGATGCCTTTGCAGAAATGTAGATGGACATTTGTGGAGACGCACTGGACTGAAATGGTTTCCTCAGAGAAGTGATATATGACTGGAGGGATAAAGGTTGAGTTTTGGGTAAGTGTATGAAAAAGACTAAGCATATTTGTCTTCTGTTGCTGACAGCCAGCTTCACAGCAAGAGCAATATCCGGTCTATACGATTTTACACATCACTAAAAACATTTACATGTCCACAGCTGCAGTTTAAAATCATCCCAAAGCTGCATTTTCAGCAGTCATTTCTCCAGTCTTCAGCGTCATATGATCCACATGATGCTGATTTGGAGCTCAAGAAACAGTTCTTATTATGAATCAATTAATATTTGTAAGAAATTTTTTTCAGGATCATTTGATGAATAGAAAGTTCAAAGGAACAACATTTATTTGAAATAGAAATCTTTTGTAAGATTATAAATGTCTTTACTGTCACGTCTGATCAACTTAATGAATCCTTGCTTAATAAAATTAATGTTTCGAGAAAAAAATAAAAAAATAAATAAAAAATAAAAACATCTTACTGACCCCAAACGTTTGAATGGAAGAATATGCACCAGTGATCATTATGAGAATTGCCGATGGTAATTTGCCACCAAAGCAAGCAAGATTATCAGCTGATTCCACCTATCACAAAATGGCCAAATACTGGCCAATACAATTTGTGTGGTTATATTTTATCATGTACATGTTACGCTATATGTTTTATATAAATTTACTGTCCTCAAAGAAACTGTCTTGAATTCTAAGATGCTGCACATGTACACAACACACTGCCATTACCCTACAAATCATTTTACACTCTCAGACAAAAAGGTACAAAATCAGTCCCTGGGGCAGAACCAGTACCAAAATGTGCACCATTGTAGCTTATTTACTCCTAAACAGTGCATACTTGTACCTTAAAGGGTTAGTTCACCCAAAAATGAAAATTCTGTCATTAATTACTCACCTTTATGTCGTTCCACATCCGTAAGACCTTCATTCGTCTTCGGAACACAAATGAAGATCTTTTTGATGAAATCTGAAAGCTTTCTGCCCCTCCATAGAGATCCTACACAACTATCACTTTCAAGATCCAAAAAGGTAGGAAAGACATCATTAAAGTACTCCATGTGACTCCAGTGGTTTAACCTCAATTTTATGAAGCAATGCGAGTGCTTTGTTTGCACAAAAAAAAAATAAAAAAAAAAATAATGAAACATAATTTACCACTTTACTTACAAAAATATTTGAAAAAATATAAACGCACGTTCACGAGAGCTTCACGATGCTTCGTGTTGTGTTGTGTGGTGTTCAAACTACGTCAATCTAACGCACATGCGCGAGTGTTCACGAGAGCATCACGACGCACGAGTGTTGTGTTCAGACTCGCGCGTCAACGCAAAGCACATGCACAAGTGTTCACAAGAGCTTCACGACGCATGCATTTTGTGTTCATGCGAGAGCTGACATTGTTATGTGAACACGCTTTGGATAATATTGGTAAATTATGTTTTTTTGGACAAACAAAGCACTCACGTCGCTTCATAAAATTGAGTTTAAGCCACTGGAGTCACATGGAGTACTTTAATGATGTCTTTCCTACCTTTCTGGACCTTGGAGTGGTAGTTGCGTCGGATCTCTGTGGAAACCTCTCAGACTTCATCAAAAAGATCTTAATTTGTGTTCCGAAGATGAACGAAGGTCTTACAGACGTGGAACGAATAATGACAGTAATAAATGACATAATAGTAATAAATGACAGAATTTTCATTTTTGGGTGAACTAACCCTTTAAAGAAACATATTAGTACTTACAGTATATAGTACCTTTTGAAAGGGTTCTGCCCCAGTGACAGCTTTTGTACCTTTATTCTGAGTGAATAAAGAAGCATTGTAAACAGCCATGCTATTTACTGTAAAATATTGCATCACAATAAAATCACGAAAAACATAAAAAAAAATATGTATATATCTATAGCTAAAGAAACAGCCAAACTCCAAGAATGTTACTACTGCATCTTATTATTCAGCATTCTCAACTAGTAAACATGAGTAGTCACACAAGCCCTAATATAAACTAATAACGTCTCCTATTATCACCTTCAGACTAAACAAAATGATCAATAACAAAAACAAGCATGCGGGAAAACTCTCCAATAACACACCGGAGGTCAGATTAGCGGCATGGAATCCGTATGAAGATAAAGACACAAGATCTGGAGCGAATTAGCCCTGTGTTGGTGTAAGACGTGAGTGTGACCTTCTAATGCTCAGGAAGGATCTCTTCACCCCTCCATTAGATGTGCTAAAGGCTTCCCGTCCACATGAAGTCACTCTGCATTAGCTAACAGGCCTGTTTACATTACCGCTAACCTCACGTTTGGAGAATATTACTCTAGTCTTAAGATGGGGTGACCTTTGACACGCAGAGAGAGAGAGGGCACGGCATGTCTAAAGGAAACAGATGGAGGTTACGGCCTGTGGGAGACATGAGTGAGGGGGATGAGGGAGAGATACAGGGGGAGAGAGTGAGAGAAACGAGAGAAAAAGGCTCAATCCTACAGGGAGATATCTGTCTTTATTAAGACTCCTGTGTTGTCTCAGTCCCTCGTGATGCTCTCTGATGACTCAGTTTCAGTCAGAAAGAAAAAGACTTATTTAGTGCATGACAGACAGTAAGAGCGCTCAACCGTAAAAACATCTGGTCATTAAATGAGCCATAAGTTCAGGCGAGGTGATTGTTAGCTGAAGTTACTCAGAAACGGCACTTTGAAGACTATGTGACCTCTAATAGTCAGTCTTCTGCTAGCCAAATCAACACATCAAAATCAGGACAGCTTTTTGGTTCAATAATTTTGTTCTGCTATATAAGCCATAGAAGCTTGGAATGTAACTGGAAATTCTGGTCAATACCGATTACAAGATTATTTTCATGTCATTTTCAACTAAGAAAACACACAAGGGGCATGAACTACAGTATGTAGAACTTTAAATAGATTAAATAGCTTGCATTAATTCAGCCACTCTGCTCTCTACTTATTCTTATACTTTTTTCTTATCAGTCATTGAAAAATCCATATCTGTTAACCATAAACGTTAGCCTGCCTATACGAATATGATAGCCAATATAAATCTACACTATTTTGTCTTCATAAAAAAAAAAAAAAAAAAAAGTTATAAACAATATAATTTCATTGAAATATCTTTGTTCAAAAGTTAGTTAAGATGTTTTTTGTTTGTTTGTTTGTTTGTTTTTTGAGAAATTAATACTTTTATTCATTAAGGCTGCACTAAATTGATCAAAAGTGAAAGTAAAGACATTAAAAATCTTTATTTTATTTATTTTTTCTTAAATGTTGTTCTTTTGAACTTTGTTCATCAAAGAATAAGTTTCCACAAAAATATAAAGCAGCACAACAGTTTTTAACATTAATAAGAAGAAGAAGAAGAAGAAGAAATGTTTCTTGAGCACTAAATCAGTATCTTAGAATGATTTCTGAAGGATCATGTGACACTGAAGACTGGAGTATTAAAGCTGAAAATTCAGCTTTTCACTCAAAGGAATAAATTACATTTTAAAATATATTCAATATATAAAATATTTCACAATAGTATTATTTGTACTGTGTTAGTGCAGCCTTGAGCATAAGAGACTTCTTTAAAAAAAAAAAAAAACATTAAGAGAATATTACTGACCCCAAACTTTTGAACGGTAGCAAAAGCAAACAAAAGCTAAAGCAAACAACCACAAATAAATGGTCACGGATCTGTCATACATCAAAAACTATAGCCAGAGAGAGAAAAAAGGAGAAAGTATTGTGGGTGTACAAGTAACATTTAAATCAAGATCTAACTTCTGTTTCACAAATGGTCTCCCCCAACCCCCCACCCTTACCGCTGAAGTACTTAACTTTTAACCTCTCTCATTTACCCCTACAAAACGTCATGATGAGTTTCCCTGAGCCAGCAGCAGTCGATGCTGACCCCACAGCCCTGCTCCTGCCTTCAAAGAGAGCTGCAGGTTTATATACTGCTGACCCACTCGAAATACCAGCTGCAGCAGTCTGATGACCACAGGATGCCCAGTTCTCTCCCACAGGAACACATATTGTGTTTCCACCACTGAGGCATTTAAGGAACATACAAAAAAAATAAATAAATAAATAAAAATCCAGTCCACAACCATGAGCACATGAACACCTATTCAGTGTTCAGCAACTTGGCCTGGATAAACAGTGAAAAGGGAACTATGGAGGTACACAAAGATAACAGATCATTTGCATTTAAAGACTTGAAGTAATCATGAAATCAAAATAGACCACATTTAACTTCTCAATGCATATTTCTGATTGTTCGTTGTTCAAAAGGTGTTTGTCTTTGTAATTTTCATCAATTGTCATCATTTTCATGAGGATTTTTATTTATTTAATGTTTATGTATTTAATTTTTTATCTATTTTTCTTCCTTCACCGAATATTCTGTTCTGGACTGGGAAATAAAATAACCATTTAAAATTAAAATGTGTGAAAAAAAAAAAAAAAAAAAAAAAATCATGTTACTGAATTTACTGATCTGGTCTTAAAAAATAAAAAATAATTTAATATATTTATATGTAATATTATCTTTATATTAAATATATACTGAATTGGGAAATAACTACAAATAATAATATTAAAAAATAGTACAAAAGGTAAACACACATACACTGTACATTTCTGTTTGTTTCACAGAATCCTCGGTTCTAGGATGTGAAATTAAAATAATCATTTAAAATTAAAATATGACCCCTCATTTGCTTGGAAAGATTAATTGCATCAGTTTTGGAATAATTCAAAGACTCCATGAATAATGGATGAAATCCATAATGTATGTCCTATAAAAATAGGAAGTAGAGGGGAGACATACACTGTAGAAAAGCTGGTCCTAAAAAAATGCATTACAGCCACGAAGCAAGATTAGCTAATTGCTAATCAGTTGCAGGTGATGTTAGTGGGGAAGAACATTGTCATTCAAGAGAAAATTTGATCGGGGAGAAAAAAAAAAAAAAAAAAAACACACAAAAAAACAAAACAAAACAAAAACGGATGAGTCATCAATATTTTTGGCCAGTTTTCCCAGACTTTAAATTCTTATTTCTACTAAACGCTATTTTGACAAGTAGTACACTAGCATATAGACAGTCTAAAAGCTAAAAAGACTATAACACCCCACTTCTGATTAATGACTTCAAAAGCAAGAGAGCAGCACAGAACAGTCCCATAATCCCCCACAACAAAAAACATGTAGACACAAACAAAGCTCTGAATGCGTGCAGTGGAGCTTTAGATTTCTCTAGTGCACTGCACATAACCACGCTTTAGGTAAAACATGCATCACTGGAAAGAGAGAGAGAGAGAGAGAGAGAGAGAGAGAGAGAGAGAGAGAGAGAGTGTGTGTGTGTGAGGAGGAGGAGAGAGAGTGAGAAATCTGAAGTGCTGAACTAACCTTCCACTGAGAGAGGAACAGTACGGCACCACGTGTATTCCTAGAGGCCCTTGTTCTCCTGAAATCTCCACCGTCTTTGTGAGGCTGCTGCACACACACACAAGAACAAAACCCATCAGTCACATTATTAAGAAGTCAGACAGCACAACACAAACCTGTGTAAACTCACTGTCTCCTGGCCCTCAGATCTCCTACACACGCGG
Source organism: Ctenopharyngodon idella (assembly GCF_019924925.1). Taxonomy (NCBI): domain Eukaryota; kingdom Metazoa; phylum Chordata; class Actinopteri; order Cypriniformes; family Xenocyprididae; genus Ctenopharyngodon; species Ctenopharyngodon idella. The sequence goes on from NC_067228.1 coordinate 24,035,923, forward strand.
GTGCCGAGCCGCAGTACATGTCTGAGAGTTAGTCAGCGCTCTACCACATGATCCTGTTTTCCTACATTCCCTGTTGAAATAGTTTCCATGATGTCTGCCTTTCTGACTAATTTTCAAATGTTCCTTTTTTTTTCTTTTTCTGTTTTCCCCTTTTCAGCAGTTAATGTTCTTGGCATGTGGTGTGATGATATAGCGGGAGTATAAGTGGATAGCTGTGGACAGAACGGTCCATTTTACTGCTGCAGCGATCATCCGCCTTTAATCCACAACTAATAGCTCTTCATGGAGGAATATTTGCAGAGTCATACATGAGTGAGTACAGTGAGCCACTGCAGGAGCTGGAGGAAAGCGAGAGAGAGAGAAAGACACGCAGAGACAGACCGACAATGGATCTGTAAACATGGCACACCAAACTCTTATAAAGCATTTTTTAAAATGGATAAATCTAGAAGCTGATTGGTTGATGCAATATTGACTGGTTAGCATGGCCCCATTAGCCCCTGCTGGTAAATGCTGGAACTACACGATCTGTTCCCAAAAAACAGCTTTCTCCTTTGGTCTTTTGCAAGCAACAAATATAAAACAAATACTTGTTTGTGTGTGTGTGTGTTTTTTTTTTTTTTTGTTTGTTTGTTTTTTCCCACCATGAACTGTCATTGTATGGAAATTTTTTTAGAACATTTTAGAAATTATTAAAGGGATAGTTCACTCTAAAATGAAAATTAAAGGCACAATACATAAGATTTTTGGATTAAAATATCCAAAAACCACTAGAACAATGTTATATATTTGTTGACTTGTGTACTTGCATTATCCCACATGTTTCCAAGAATGTTTAAATCCAGAGAAATAAGTAATTTTAACCAGGACACGGAGAGTGTCCGTGCGTCTCCTATCAATGACATCATACCCTCGTTACCCTCGAGTTCTGGTTTTATTTTGTAGAAACCATGGAAACATGTGTTTTATGTGTTTACATGTGTTTTATTAGACAGGTGAGCAGCTGTTTGAATACATTCATCAACAGAAAACTAATCATTGTTATCTAGCTCAACATGGTTAGTCTTATTGTTTAAATCTCGTTTTCTTGATTTACCACGAGTACCATGTTTTACCATGCCTAATATCAATCTAGCTTACTGCAGAGTGCAAAAGTGTCTCATAGTAGCCGCCGAGCGCATTACGCATTATAACTTTCAACACACAAATGCGTTACCCCACATACGCATGACCGGAAGAACTGGAAGCGGCCATCTGTGGTATAATAAAAGCCCCACTCCTCTCAAGCCATGTGTTGCGCTCGTCTCTCATTAGCAAACACGGCCTCGTTCCTCTCCAAAGGCTTTCAGCCCCACCCTGCTTCATACTACAGTAATGGTAATAAATCTTTAATACATTCGCTCATCCATGAATATGATTTCTGCTCGAGTCTCGTCGGATTCTTTTCCACCGGCTGTAGACGTGAAGACAACACTTCCTATGATTCCGCAAAATCAAGGCATTATCAAGCTACGCCTTTGTTTTGAATAAGCGACCTCTAGTTATGAAAAATTATATATTGTGATTTTTTTATAGTGTCATCATTTACTCATTCTGCTGATCTAATGCAGTGTGTCATTTTTTTCTTTTTTGGACCACAAAAAGGGATTTTTTTTTTTTTTTTAAATGCCCTCTCGTGCTCATCCATATAATGGCAGTGAATAGCGACCGGCATCAAGCTTTTTTTTAAAAAAAAAAACATAAAAGTATCACAGAATGATCTCATGTGTACATTCCAAGTGTTCTGGAGGTATACGATAGAGTTTGGTTAAAAACAAACAGAAATTTTATGTATTATTTAATGAAAATCCTGACCTTGGCCATTGAACTTCTGTGCACGGCTGTACGACATGCGCATTCATGATTCTATTAGCGCCGCAGTTCATACCGACTTGTCCAGAAAAAGCACATAAGTTGAGAGAAACGAAGATTAATCAATACGCAACATCTTTGAGGGGTGCGCTTACTCTTTGGTCGGTCAGGTGTGAGTGAGCATGAGGTGGTAAAATAAAACACTGCAATTTAAAGAATGTGTGGAGAGTCTCTCTTTTCCTGAGGCCTTTACCTCTAACACTCCCAAACAGGCATCTAGACCAATAATTTAACCGTGTGTGAGGTCTTAATGACTTCAGCAGGCTGACCACACACACACACACACAAACATAAATACACCCTTCCCCAGGCTCCTGTTTGACTTTAATTCTTTCATTTTTCCTGAGGTATGTAGTGCAGATTGTGTCTGACTGTGTGTGAGAGTCTATTTGGAGAAAGAGCTGAGACTGTTGAGATGCTAATGCAGGAGAGAGCTGTCTGCCCAGAGCTCAGAGGACTCAACACTGATAAGCTACCACAGCACAGATAACTCTGTCTGAGAGAGAGAGAGAGAGAGAGAGAGAGAGAGAGAGAGAGAGAGAGAGAGAGAGAGAGATGGGGTTTAAACACAATCACCATGAGATGGAAACTGCAAACAACAACAACAAAGACTGGGGAAAAAACTGTGGTAAGCATGAGTAAATCCTGTGAAGTGCAGTTTCATCAACTCACCAGAAGTTTCGTTAATCAAGGCCGGCTCAAATTAAAAATTTCAAAGAGACTCAACTCCTTGAGGAGGGGCGAATGAGCCCCGAAATAATTAGGAGGGCTTAAATGAGGGGGGGAATCAGCACTCTTAAATTTTGCATTCCCTCTTTTACTCTCCATTTCCAAATAATTCCAAAATGTTGTATCTTAAATTACGTACTATACACTACGTACTTATTCTTTGAGACATTCTATGAGCCATTTCTTGCTCAGAGTGAATTTCATATGGTTATTTTGTCATCCAGCTTTAGGGCCTGATAGTCCCTTCCCTTCAACTACATAAGGAAAGCTGTGACTGTTGAGCTGCGGGTGCATGAAGTGTCCAACATTCCACACTTCGCTTTTTCGGTTACTTAAGTGCATCATCCAGGCATATAAAGTGCACTTGTTTCAGTGTGAACACGCTACTCACACTATTTATACTACAAAAGGGCTTAGAATAGTGCATAAATGAGACTGAGATGCACTACTAGTGACCTGCCTATCCACCTTGTGCCATCTTAGGTAACATTCTAACTGAAAAAATTGCTGTTTATATGGACACCTTTTGTTTCAATTAGAATGAATTCAATCCAAACGTGACCATTAAATAAAGTGATCAGGTTTGATGTGTGCATTTATATGTCACAAGCTTCAAATCAGAATTGATTTTCTGACATGCGCTCACTGCACGAATATACAGAGTTTCCCACTGTTTGCGCATACTAACCATTCTCCTACATTGCTTCTGTTCTTTGTTTTAAAGAGCAGACTTAATATTTTTCTATTTCAGGTCCTGATTAGGAAATGACGAGCACATGAAGCTTTGTGCTGTGCTGCCTATATTTATCAAGCAGTAAAAACGCCCCTTCCCATGCCCAAAACAAAGCATCTTTGGACGAGAGTTCGAAACAAGGACTGATGGGATGTTTTCCTGCTCCACTTCACAGACGATGAGTAGAAGGAAAATTTTAGAATGACACGATGTTCATTCAATAACAACAGCTCGTTCTGCGCATCATACGTCATTACACCATTTCTACTTTATTGCACATGTGCATTACTTTCCAGTTTCAGGTTTCAATCCGATCAAGTGTTTACACGTCCTCTTGATCAGATTAGAAAAGGTTTAAACCACCCCTTATAATCCAAAAGAAATTTGAATCGGATTTGGCAAACTCATTCCGATTGACGTGGTTACATGTGACTTTTTTATTCCGAATGTGCTACTAATCCAATTAAAATCGGATGATTAGGGTCCATGTAAACGCAGCTGGTGATTGATTTAAGGACACTTGAATTAAATGCAGGCAAGAGGAACAGCATGATAATTTAATAAGATGTACGCATCACACAAATGTTATTTTAAACCATTTTTTATTATATTAATTATACTTTTCTGTAATTTAGTTTGACATTTAAAAATGTATTTAAATAATTTAAAAATATACTCTCCCATTTAAAAGTTTTGGGTTAGTACATTATTTTTGCTTTTGTAAGAAGAAAAGTACTTTAATCTTGTGATGGCATTTTTAACTTTCTATTATGGGGGGAAAAAAACTCTTTAGATTAACTTTTTAGAATAACTTGCATCACGCTTTCCACAAAAACATTAAGCAGCACAACTCTCAGCATATCAGAATGATTACTGAAGGATCATGTGACACTGAAGACTGGAGTAATGGCTGTTACCATTTATATTATGCTATATTATACTTATATATGTATTTAGTACAGAGCATCCTTGGTTATCTTCTCTGCAAAGGCTTCAACTTGATGCAATATAGCCTAAATGAAGGGCATCATAATGAAGCTGCCTACCTTTTAGATCAGCCTTACAATGATACTAGAATTTGGAACTGAGCTCAGAACCCTAATTTCTTCCCATCATTACCTCACTCTTACTTTTCCTCTTTAGTTAAACATCCGGCATCAATAGGCAAACAAATGAACGGTGGAAGAAAGCATGCCACATCATCTAAAGATGAGGACAGCGGATGAAAGGATGGCTGTGAAACGAAAGGGGCACTTGAGCAGGTGTCCTCTTTATTTACCTGCTCTCTCTTCCATATAGACAGAAGGTACAAAAAAGGGAAATAAAAGGCAGATAGGAATAAAAGAGAGCAAATTACCAAAGCTCTCTCGTCTTTTCAACTCTCCATCTTCAAAGTGCTGAGCTTCAGCAGCTTTGCACAAATAAGAGCTGTGGTTCAGATTAACAGTCTCTCTTGTGATTGTGTACGGGCCGAGTGTGGGTCCGCTTCACGAGAGTTCCTGGAGAAACATGCGATACTTCTCTTCTGAATGAAGGACTATCTGAATACAGTTGCCGTTTCTTTATGCGTCGGCTATTGTGTTCAGAGATGTCTGATGTAGGCTGGAGGGGATTGAGTAATGGAAAATGTATGTGAAGAGGTGTGAACAAGGCTGTGTGTTTACCTGCGAGTGTTTAACCCAGAGTAAAGCTCCCCTACAGGGTTGAAATAATCCTCCTATTCAGAAGGACTTTAATTCGGCCTTACAATCAGGGATCCAGTCACTCAACAGGGATGCGGAAAGCACTGCATGTACAATCACGCTCTCAGTCTCCAGCGGCTAATATACCAGACTCACAGCATTAAAGGATGACTAATGTTAAACCTGTTTACTGTCTGAATATATAGAGGGGCCGACAAAACTTACTTAAACAGCACTTTGCAAATACAAGGTATTGGCAGGTCTCAACATTTCATCTTAATCACTACTCAGACAGAAATAATTAGTTATTTTCAGCGCACTTCTATGTACTGCATCTGTGTGGTAATTTCGATGCTACACTCACTTATTTTAGCGAATTCATATGAATTTGTATAATCTCATCCGACGTTTTTTGTACAATCTGCTATGCTCAATATGCGATTGTTTAGGGGTAGGGGTGGACCTTCATGCTTGCTTTTTTCCTAAAAATTCAGTTTCCATATGAATCACATTGCACGGTAAACCCTAACGCTCAAAATACTTCATTGGTTTGAGAAATTTGAACAAATTAGTTCAGTTAAATTAACTGTTATGAGTATTTAGAACTTTCTTTTTCTTTTGAGTTCACAGCACTGACATATTTCAAGTAAACAGAACTGTTTCATTGTTTCGAGTTGTATGAACTCATTTTTTTTAATTTAGACTTAAGTTTAACAGAAACTGGGCTGGGATTTCTATTTCCCAGCATGCTTTGCCCATGGCACTCGAAAGGGAGAGTAAATGATAAAATTAAGTGTTATATAATGGTTTTTTTTATTTTTTTTTTATTGTTTTTTGTGCAAGATTAATGGTAAGGGAGATTTAGTAGTGATTAATGTTTGTTTATGCTAATTTAGAAGAGTTTCTGTTAATGTGAGTTTTTGGAGAGTTACCATCATGGTGACAAGTGGTGCATGCTGCTTGGTTTGAGAGCAGGTAAATGACATGTTTTAAGTTGTTGTTAGGGCTGGGCGATATGGCAAAAAAATTAAATCTTTTGACCGATTGACCGATTCACGATTTCGATTTTATTTTATTTTTTTACTGTTTAACCAGTCAACTTAAAAACTTAATTACAATATGATTTAAGTAACATTCTCTTTATTAACAATCTGGTTAAAAAAAGTTCCAAGTGCACCACACATGAAGTGATCAACATGGTGTAAATGTAAAACAATTTGTTAAATATCTTTGCAGAAAATATGCCTGAAATATGAAGGCAAATGTTGTACAAACTTATCTTAAACACATCATATATACTCAGAAATAATATAAAATAAGAAAATGCTAAATATTTCTTAGCCAAAAAGTAATAGCAATTAATAACACTAGTAATAGGCTATTATTAACAGCAAATGCTTTGTAAAAACAGACAAACAAACAACAGCAGCTTTCAGCCTGTCACCATCATGCAAACATGAAATATCAAACAGGTTCACAGGTTTCTGCATTCCATTGCACTATTTGTCCAATTGTTTTTATGTTTGGTCTTGTGTCTCGCATCTTTTATAGCGTCTCACCCATAGATATTATAATAAACACTAGACAATATAACATTATAATAAACCCTATTAGCCGCTGGACCGTACGTCAACGGCGCCGCCATATTGTGCGGGGCAACGTTCCCATAACGCTCATAACTGGAATTGAGAAAAATGCCTGCTTCGTGTGCTGCTTGGGGCTGTACAAATCGCTGCACAATTGAAAACAGGTCTCAGGGAATGACCTTTCACAGGTAAGACTGAACATTTGTTTCTGGTTGTATTTGGTCATTATATAATTATATTGATAGTAGTTGTTGGCCACCGGAGTCAGTCAGACTAAAATAGCTAGCGATGTCGCTAGTTAGCTGTGAAAGTTGAGACATGAGTTTACATGATTTCTAATATAGTTTTAGGTTATATTATGTCTTATTTTATAAACTAAATTCCCTGAAGTTTAAATATGCATCTTTATTTTCTTAGTGCTAGAAAAATACAGAAAGCAGCCTGTGTGATTTGTTTTTGATGATTTTTTTTTTTCTTCATTTTATTAATGGTGGTCAATTCTAAGCTCAAGAAAAGCTAAAATTGGGTTTAAGACAGAAAATGCCTTTTCCACAATAAGAAAACTTTATTTCATTTAATGTGAAAATTTAATTATATCTCAGTATGGGCGTTTTCACAATTCTTATGCAAGAATAAAGCAGCCAAATACATGAAATGCTTGAGCTTTGACTATTTCTTATTAAAATAAATATTTTATATGTCTAACTATAAAGATTTTAAGTAACTAGAACTTTTTGTACACCACGTACATTACAAACCACTGAAATCGGTTGATAAATGTAAACATTATTTTTGATTTATCCAAAAAAAAAAAACGCAGCTCGCCTATTTACTTGCATTTGTTGACAGCACAGTCTTGCCCCGCACAATATGGCGGACTCGTTGACATATCGCAGCAACAGTTCAAAGAGGCCAATAGGGCGTCTAGTGTTTATTATAATGTCTATGGTCTCACCCATGAAACGGCATTCTAAAAACACGACGGTCAAGTTAAAAAAAGTTCAACTCGCGTTTAATATCTTTGCCTTTTTTTCTCATTCCACTGCCTGCGTCTCATTTTTATAACGCAATAACGCATTTCTGAATGAACAGCCGCTTAAGAATACTGATGTGTTCTACGTTCATAGAGCATCACATGAGAGCGGTAAATCAGACGCAGCGGCGCCATCATGAGGTCGGATCATTTTCTTCTCCTAATACGGTTATCATTGCAGTATTGTCAACATGTCTAATTGTAATGCTTGCTAACATTTTTATTCAAAATCGCGATTTCTCGATTTCAAAAAGAAAAAAGAAAAAAGAAAAATCGCCCAGCCCTAGTTGCTGTACTCATTCAGTAAGTACTATACCATGCTATTGTTAACATGTTAGCAAATTGTTGGCTGAATTTTCTTATTAGGGTTTACAGTGAAGTAAAAAACTAATTTGATTTGCAAGAACTCAAAATAAAAAAGTTAATTAACTAAATATTTTATGTTAATTGCTATCAAAATGTATGAGTTAGCCAACTTAGTACTTTAAGTTAGGAGCAAATAACATGCATGAGTACTACAAACTCAAAACTTGATAGTTCTGCTTACTTAAAATTGGGAACATCATAACTAAAAAAAAATTATGTAACTGATTACCTCAAATTTTTTGAGTTAGCCCAACTTATTCGGGTTTACAGCGTGTACAAATTCATTCAAAATTACCACCTTGTAAAATAGCTACGTTTTCTCATAAGATCAGGTTGCAAAACCTCCAATATGACTTTCACAAATCCTCCACGAAGACTCTGCAAACCTGTAGGCCAACACATTTTAAAATGCCCCAATCTAAGATCACAATCTGAAGTTTGAGTCTCCCATTTGAGCCGTAGGATGTATATAAGACGCTCACTGCCATGCTGTCAGTCAGACGCTCAAGCTTAAAATGGGGCTCTCAGTGCACCACCCATCACCGTCATCATCATGCCACCGTATCGATCTGACGCACCACTGACACCATCACAATGCGGCTCTAATCCACTACGATACTGACCGCTGAGCCCGAGATTACCAACGCCACCTCTTTTCATTACTTCAATTACCTTTCATTCGAGAACAGCTCTCGGTTAATTGATTCAAGAGAGATTGCATGCTTTCTATTAGAAAATCTTAAGCACCCAGGTATAATCTTGTGGTAGAAACTAATACAAGGCAAATCTTTGATACTGCTGTTTATCTTTGCTAAAATTAAAGTCCCAGAGGCGGCGTGTCTGAAATGTTATCCCGCAGACTGAATCGAGATCAGTTAAGAGGAAATGCGGAGTTAGACACAGAAGTCGGGCTCAACGCTGATGGGGTTAGAGTTTAAGATTTTCTCACTGTCTCTCTGATAAAGCGGATGGTTATCAGTGTGTGTGTGTGATTGGCAGAGAGGGTGATGAGAGGATGATGATAAACGGGTGTCAGTGTGAAAGAGGCCCAAGGGGTTGACAGCAGGGAGTCAACGGCACAATGGCACAGCAGATAAGAGCGCACAGATGAGTCTGCGGCCCTTCAGAATGACTACACAGAGAAAGACGGATAGATGAAGGAAGTGAAGGCAAAACAGACAGAGAGAGGGAGAAAAGGAACAAAGGTGGAGAAGTGAAGTACTTATGGAGAAGGGGCTGCAGTGGCAGACGCCAATGACACAATAAGATGTTGAAGTGATGGGAGATGGAAACACAACAAAACAGGGTGTAAAGAGGCCAAACAAGACACATATACAAAGGATATATAAAACAGTCTGAGAGAAATGAAGAAAGTAAAGAGATAAAAAGATAGAGACTGTGATGGTAGATTCAGAAAGATTGACAATTAAGAGACGGAGAGTGTTTCAGAACACTGGAGTTAGGCTAAATTTATTGAATACTGACAGTATATTTTAAGTATCCTGAAAAATGTATCATGGTTTCTGCAAACATATTATGCAGCACAACTGTTTCAACACTGAAAATAATAAGAAATGTTTCTTGAGCATCAAATCAGCATATTAGAATGATTTCTGAAGGATCATGTGACACTGAAGACGAGTACTGAAAATTCAGCTTTGCCGTCACAGGAATAAATTACATTTTAAAATATACTGAAAGAGAAAACAGTTATTTAAAACTGTAATAATATTTCACAATATTATTATTTTTTGCTGCATTTTTTATCAAATAATTGCAGACTTGGTGACATAACTGAATTCTTTTAAAAAATATTTTTAAAAAATCTGACCAACCACAACGTTTTCATCATTAGCTAAAGTAAATATGATTTTTCATGTATTGTTATAATGGTCCATATAAATCAAAATGAATAAATGTCAGCCAATCTTGTGTTCAATTGGTGAACAACAGTGTGTGAAAGATGCCATTTATAATTTAGCTTTTAAGCACTTACAATTAACATTAGAGTACTCGTTGAAATGAAGGTTAATCTGATTTTAAATAGACAAATGCAAAGAAAAAACTACTTTTTGTATTTGAACTTTTCCATTATTTCAAAAAAGTTGATTCATAATTTTAAATGTAAGAACTACAACAGTAACAATCTTGCTGAAAACAGTGATGCAAAATATCGCTCAGCCCCACAGTACGCACACACACACACACACACACACACACACACACACACACACACCTAGCAATACGCAAAGTATAACTTTACTAATTGACTTAATTTCCACCTGTTGTCCAAGTGTATATCAGTGTCCTTCTCATAACACATATAGTTTATCAGGACTCTACTATCTATGCTCAGAAATTACACTTATTTTTCCCTTCCTGTTTTCCAGTTGACAGTAAAGGTCTATTCACACTGGGCCTCAACCATGAAACACAAGCAGTAAATTTCATGATAAATCATTCGTAAAACAATTCTCACATAAACTGTCACATTGAATTCAAAGCAACCATTTATATGAGATTACTTTTACCAATGATTTACATAAAAATTCTTTATGTCTGTGTTTCATAAATGAGGTCCACTGAGCTTTTGTGTTGTTGTTGTTGTTGTTGAAAAATGCATCCCTGTAAACTTTATTCACAGTGAAAATCACCCAGCAACTTTTTTTTTTTTATATTATATTATATTATATTGTAATATTTTAGGACTATTTTTATGGTACTGTTATGGTATTTGTATTTTTCTGGATCTTGACAGACATGGTCAGTGCAAACTTTTCCATACGAGTTGCAATTTTTCAAAAAAAAAAATACTCATTTTGTGTTTCACGGAAGAAAAAGTCATACAGCTCTGAAACGACTTGCGGGTGAGTGAACTATTGCTTTAAGGTGACCAACCATAAACCCACTGAACACTTTCTTGGAATTCCCCATTCCTACAACCTCTAAATGTTATTAGCAAAGTGCTGGCCGTACTTATGGCTTTCAATTTCTATATTCAAAGTGCAAGTGATAATTCATTTTTTCCCTCTCAATTTCAAGGATCATTTGCTGAGAGCAGAGAGCATCCAGTATTCCTCACAGTGATGGCACAGCCGGTTGCTATGGTGAAAGGCTGGTGTAAGACATGGTACAGGAGTCATGCTGTGAGGATGTGACCCTATCAACCGTCCTTACTGTCCGTCTGTGCTCTGAATGTGCTTAGGGGAATTTTTGACTCTCACAAAATCCTTTCTATGTAAAGAAATTGCAAAGAAAGATAAAGGGGCAGATTTACTAACAGCTTGCGCCAGTACAAACCCTCTTCTGGCATTAAAAAAATACTATCAGGATTTACTAAACCCACGCAGTGAAACATTAGAGCTGAAAAGGAGTGGACAGTTATTTTTGCGGCTGACCTTATTGCATATGCATTTTTAGGAGATTCCCTTTTCAGACGCAAAATTTATTGGAGGAGAGTATTTAAATTAATCATGCAAGGTGGTTTACTAAGGTTTGCATGAGTCAATTTACTGGTATTTGTACCATTATTTACCGCCCAAAAAAAGCATGTCTTAAACCAGATGCTAATTTGCACTGTTCTTGGCAGATTGCGTAGACAAGCATGCAAGAGATAATAAATACAATTTAGTAAAAACCTGCCACACTGTAAAAAGGATTTTTTGAGCTTATTATTGGAGTACATTTAGAAAATACTATTTCAGTCTTTCAAAATTTCATATTTAATTAAAAGTATTACTTGCCATTTCTTTTTAATTATGTGTGTAATTTACTAGCAATTTCTGAGTGAACATTTTTTAAAGTAAATCCTACACCAAGGATATGCAGTGATGATTGTTTTTGTAAGGCTGCAACTAAGGATTATTTTGATAATCAGTTAATCTGTCGATTATTTCTTTGATTAATCGATTAATCAGATGGAATTTTAATCCATTATTTAGAAAAAAAAAAAAAAAAGAAATATTCCACATCCTGTTCAATGTTGTCCTCCAAACAACGGGCAATATAAAGGCTATGAAAACGAGATTGGTGAATATATCTATGTAGGCTATGCTATTATGTGCAAAAAAGGTTAAAATATAAACATTACATTCTAAACCAAAAACAACTGACTGCAAAAGCACAAAATGTTAACTTGTACGAGGTACACGTGCATCCACTCATCTGAACATAGCAATGATATTACATTCATAGACCACTCCAACAAGTCCCTTTACTATTACTGCTCTCATAAAAATACGATTACTTGTGTTACGTGTACAATTTTAAACCTACATTGAATTTCTAACAAGAGCTTTTCTAGCAAAATGTATATTTTAGTCAGAATTATTGTGCTCCTGTTCTACTGTGCTCTGTTTGTTTAACGCACATGTGTGCACCGGTGCTCGTTCATTGCAGTTTGAGAAGTATCACGGAGACTCACTTGTTGTCAGGTTAGGCCAGGGGTTGGCACACGGAGGGATAATCACGGAAGCTTTTGTTGGATATACGCACTAGCGCAGGATAAAATCTCACACTTTAATAGTATTTATACACTGTATAATACAGCTTTATAAGTACTAATAAACAGGCAATATCCTAGTAATATGCATGCTAATAAGCAACTAGTTAATAGTGAGAACTGGACCCTAAACTAAAGTGTTATCACTGTAATAGATCTAACCTTACATTTAATTACAGTAAAATACTGTTACATTTACAGTTTTTGGAAATGATAAAGAAACGTCATTGTATAGTTTACAGTGAAAAGCCATAAACTGACCCAGAATTCCCTGCCTGACACTTCACATTTGATGTATTTTCTTTTAAATAACTGTTTCTTAGTTTTTTTTTTCTAATCGGTTACGTACATTAGGGTTTTATGTTATATCTAATGTTGTTAAATTAATGTTTACTGCATTATTTTAGAGTCATGTGTGTTACCAGGTTGGTGTTCAGTATTTGTGTATATTAATATTTACTTTCTCAGATTGTGGAAAAGCTGCTTGTGATTATCTTTGATTCATCAAGTGACTTTCTCATGACCACCTGTATTTCAGTGTATTACTAAGGTACAAAACAGATATTAGTACTTTAATAGGTTGGTATGTTAACATTAAATTAGTTAACTTTTTTCTTCCGATTCTTTCTTCACGGAGGAGAATCGGAGGGTCACATTCAGCGGACAGACACCCTTTTTTACAGTCTATGACAGACACCGACACACTGTATTTTTTTGTATTTATTTCAACAAATGACAACCAAAATCAAACCCATAGAAGCTGAACCGTTTTGAAGTGGCTGTGTGCAAGTTATACTCATTCACAAGTCGGGTGAGAGTCATACTCGCAAATGTAATGTTAATTATTACACCAAAACAAAATACAGCACTTTCAAAAACACTCAGCTATCTATGTGATTATTTTATTAAGTGATAGGCAGTGGGTTTAATCAGTAACTTCACTAGTAGAAAGGCAGCGCGATAAAAACAAACCAGAATAGAACTGAATGCGGCGTGACGGCAGCTTCACATTCTCTATATCTACCTCCTCGATGGCAGGAAAGTCGTTCAATTCAGTGGAAAAGTCGCTCCTCTTCATATAAAGATTTTTTTTGTAAATTGTAAATTTAAGTTAAATCTGTAAAATCTAAAATGTTGCTACCGTATTGTTATAGTAAATTTCTGGCAACCACAACTGCCATTTTTTTATTGTAAATTTCACCTTTTTTTTCCTTTCCTTTTTTTTTTTTTTTTTTTTTTTTTTACAGTGTAACTCTTAACTTAATAAAACAGGCTATGTGACTATGAGGAATGATTATCTCAAAAAGTGTACGTCCATATGCAAGTTTGAGGAACTTTATTTAACCCTCTGGGGTCTGAGGGTGTTTTTGGGCCCTGGAGAAGTGTTGACATGCCCTGACATTTGTGGTTTTTTTTTTTTTCAGTTGCTTATAAACATATTAATGGCCAACATCTATAATATAAGTGGCATATAAATATGAACATATAAATATAAATTTGCATATAAATGGCAAAGATGACACTGTATTCAGCACAAACAGGGCTACAATAATATGTGAGCAACATGTATGTACATGTTTGTATTTTTGAGAAAATAACATTTATGCTTCGTTATTGAAAAAATACAAATTTTAAGTCACTGAAATAAGGCCATATAACACATACTAAATATTTGTTCACAAGACTTTTGAGAACTGGATCTTGTAGCTTAGAGGTTTTTTGCAAAACAATGTGAAAATCATCATGCCCACTCATTCACATAAAACAATATATTGGTTTAAAATTAAATTAAATACATACACTGTCACATGTCAGAGATTATCCATGGGTTGCTGACCTCTGGGTTATGCAAAATGGAAATACTCGCGGGACTCTGTAACATTTATAGGATATAACCGCATTCATGTATTGACTATAAACCATTTAATCGATGATTGTTGCAGCCCTAGAATTTTGCTGAAGCCTGGACAATATGGCCACTAAAGGGGATGAATGTAAAATAAAAATATAAAGACATTTTTTTTGTTTTGTTTTGGAAACTGATGGATCGCCTTAAAGAAAGCAAGATCCAATGCCATTCACACCACCATGGTCCTGTCTAAAGAGTGCGTTTGAGTATGAGTTGCTGGTGTACAGGAACAGAGAGTGTATCAGAAGTGTCGATCAGAGGTATTGAAGGCCGGGTGTGTGCCTTCAGATGCGCTCTGGGATTCAGAGGAGGCTGGCGAGAGAGTCTCTAATCCCAGACTGGCTCATTAGTCATCTCTCTCCTTGATTAATGCATGTGTTTGTTTGTGTTGTGTGAGCCCTTCCCCTCTGCTTTCTGAAGCTGCTTAATGAATAATCATTTTATATGCAAGTGCCACAAAGCCTTGATCTTCTCAATGAGGAGCAGGAAAATAGGAATGTTAGCTAATGATATGATATAAGGAAGAGAAAGAGAGAGAGAAAAAATAGCACAGATTAAACAACAACAACAACAACAACAACAACATTTACAGTACAGTGGGGTCTAAAAGTATAAGACCTCACTGAAAATCTAGGACTTTTCAATTCAAACCTGCAGATAAATAAAGAAAATGATTTAAAAACAAAAGAAAATTTCTGATGTAAAATGAAGAAGAAATATTTTAGATTTTGAACTATTTTTAGATCACTAGTGAAATAAGTAAATGTGAGTCAATATACAGTGCTCAGCGTAAATGAGTACACCCCCTTTGAAAAGTAACATTTTAAACAATATCTCAATGAACACAAAAACAATTTCCAAAAACTTTTATATAACATCTGTTTAACTTATAACATGAAAGTAAGGTTAATAATAAAACTTAGAGAACAAAATTTTCAGTTTCTCTCAAATTAGGGTGATGCAAAAATGAGTACACCCCACTGAAAGTCTCTGGAGCAAAGCTAAATTTTAGACTACAAATGTCTAATTTAACAAGAATTCAACCACAGGTGAGTCTAATTATTCATTACACAGGTGTTCAGCAGACAGTTGACTATAAAAGGGTGTTAAAACCCCTTCCCATTTCATTCTGTCAGCAATGGCACCACATGGAAGAGAAATGTCACAAGACCTTAGAAAGAAAATAATTTCTTTACACCAGAAAGGTGAAGGCTACAAGAAGACCAGCAAAGCTTTACTTATCAGTCAGAATACTGTAGCAAAAGTGGTACAAAAATTTTAAAAAGAGGGAACTGCAACCATCTCACAGAGACGTCCAGGTCGTCCACGGAAGTTAACACCTCGACAGGAGCATCTTCTGATGAGAAGGGCTGAAGAAAATCAGCATGCAAGTTCAGTGCAGTTATCTAATGAAGTAGAAAGCCAAACTGGGGTGACTGTTTCCCATGACACAATACGGCGTACACTGCAGAGGAATGGCATGCATGGGTGCCATCCACGAAAGAAGCCTCTCCTAAAGCCCAGGCAAAAAAAAAAGCCCGCCTAGAGTTTGCCAGGGCCCATGCAGACAAAGATGAAGACTACTGGGACTCTATACTCTGGAGTGATGAGACCAAGATAAATGTTTTTGGAACTGATGGCTTCAAAATTGTATGGCGTTGCAAAGGTGAGGAATACAAAGAAAAATGCACGGTGCCTACAGTGAAACATGGTGGTGGCAGTGTCCTTATGTGGGGCTGCATGAGTGCTGCTGGTGTCGGGGAGCTGCATTTCATTGATGGCATCATGAATTCACAGATGTACAGCTCTATACTGAAAGAGAAGATGCTACCATCACTCCGTGCCCTTGGTCGTCGTGCACTTTTCCAACATGACAATGATCCTAAACACACATCTAAAGCCACTGTTCGATTTCTGAAGAACAGGGTGAAAGTGATTCAGTGGCTCCTGATCAGAAGCCAATCGAACACCTATATGGGGAATTCTAAAGAGATAAGTTGAGCATCACTCTCCATCCAGCATCCAGTCTCTAAAAGAGGTCATTCTTGAAGAATGGAAAAAGATAGATGTTGCAAAATGTTGCCAACTTGTTCATTCCATGCCTAGAAGACTTGGTGCTGTCATTAAAAATCATGGAGGCCATACAAAGTACTAGATGTAGTAGTTTTTGTTGTGGGGTGTACTCATTTTTGAATCACCCTAATTTGAGTAAAACTGAAAAATGTGTAATCTAAGTTATATTATTAACCTTTCATGTTATAAGTTAAACAGATGTTATATTAAACTTAGTCTTGTCAACATTTTGGAAATTGTTTTTGTGTTCATTGAGATATTGTTTAAAATGTTACTTTTCAAAGGGGGTGTACTCATTTACGCTGAGCACTGTAGATGTATAGATGGTCAGATGTTCGTTTCCACTGAAGCACAAACTGCACAAAAGCAAAAAAAAAAAAAAAATTCAGTTCAACCTTCTACTTAAAATGTAATGCTGATAACCACATTTGTAGTGACAGTTATGTTATTGAACTAAAAAAAGAACGTAAAAATATAAGCATTTTGACTATTGGTCTCAGACTTTTGGATCCTACTGTATACAGACACTACTGTTCAAAGGTTTGGGGTTGGTACAAAGTTTTGGTAACACTTCAGTATGGAGAACAATCATTATTAGCTTATTATCTACATCCCTTAATCCTTCCCAATGCCTGAACACAATACTTAACCACAACAACTACCTTACTAAATATTAATAAGCAGTAAATTAAGAGTTTATTGAGGGAAAAGTCATAGTTAATAGTGAATATGTGCTCCCCATACTGAAGTGTTACCCAAAGTTTTTGTCTCTTATACACACCAAGGCAGTATTTATTTGATCAAAAATACAGTAAAAGTGTAATTTATTCCTGTGATGGCAAAGCTGAATTTTCAGCATCATTACTCCAGTCTCCAGCGTCACACGATCCTTTAGAAATCATTCTAATATGCTGATTTAGTGCTCAAGAAACATTTCTTATTATTATCAGTTGGAAACAGATGTTTAATATTTTTGTGGAAACCATGATACCTTCTTTTCAGAATTCTTGATGAATAGAAAGTGTAAAAAAAAATTTTTTTTTTTCCAAATGGAAATCAATTTTATAACATTATAAATGTCATCACTGTCACTTTTGATCAATTCAATGCATCCTAAAAATAAAAGTATCAAATTCTTAAAAAAAAAAAATAAATAAATAAATAAACCTTTCTGACCCCAAACTTTTGAACGATAGTGTAAATGTGACACACACACACACACACACACTCACACACACTTCTTACTTGACACTAAGAGGGCCAGATTTGTTATTGCCGGTTCCCTTGGCCGTAAAGTCCATGTCAGCCTGTATGTGCATCCCCTACAAAAACAGGAAAAATTTACAGAAACCATGAGAAACTGCAAGAAAAAAAAGGAAAAAGATGACAATAAATGGCATAAGCCAAACAAATGTGCAAAATCATTAACATAAATAGGATGACTCACAATGTAAGGTTACACTTTAATTTAAGGTGCCCTTGTTACAGTGTAATTATGGCCTAAAATGAACACTCGTCAAATGCTAAATGAGAGTAAAAATCGGTGTTGGCAAGTATATGAAATGGTGTCAATCGCCAGTTGGCCGGTAACATTCTTATTAATTCTAACAATGCAATTAAATGTGAAACAAACAAACGTGAACGATGCTCAGGACAGATGAAGGGCCAGTGCTACACTGTCACAAAAGCGTAAGAAGACATGAAAGGGAAACTCACACTGTGAGTAAAAAAAAAATCACTCACTGCTCTTGACTGAATAACTTTTGTAACTTTAATAAGGATTAATCTAGATGTTTCATGGCCTGGTAAAAAATATATATATATATGGCTGGTATATTTTTTTTTTAAGTCACCAGCCATTGGCGGGTGTGGCAAAAAGTTTTAGGCCCTGAGTGTACTTAAACATTTAAGTACTCAGCAATATTAATTAACTATATGTACTTACTATAGGGTTAGGTTTAGGGTTAGTTGTATGTAATTATGCATAATTTATTGTTATTACAATATTAAGCACAAGTAACGTGTAACAAAGACATTGTAAAATAGTGTTACCCAACGTAAAAGCATAAACAACAGCAAAAAAGCAGAAGTGTGATTCCAGTATACATTTTTAAAAGTAAAAGATTAAAGATTAAAACAACCATTTTAACTTTGCACATCTTAAAAATACAACGCATATGGTGGGAGATGAGACTAAACAACCAAATATGTCTGTTTGATGCACATATTCACAGACCAACATTTAAAAAGCACAGATGGGATGCAAGAACAAATACTTTATGAACACCCCTAAAAAAACACTTACAAAGAACATAAAGAAAGAAAATACATTTAATGGTAAAATAAACAGGCAATAAATGCAAATTCTAGCTAATGACGAGCAAAACGAGTCTCCTTTATTTCTCCCTAAGAAAAAAAAGCAGCATAATAGGACGTTATTTTACTTGCCAACCAGTTGCAAAGGCTCAAGGGAGGAATTTCGTCTGACAGAAATGGCTGCTGATTTGAGCATTAAAAGACCATTAGAGCGGATGTGCCAGAACTGATGAATTTCTCTCAAGAAAAACACCAAATTTATCTCATGTCAGGATTTGAGAATGATCATTAGTCATGTAGCTGCTTTTACTAGTGCATGAGTGTGTGTGTCGCATTATGTTTGACATTAATTACAAATATGTACCACGGATGTGTGTAAATGTGGTTTGTAACAGGATAATGACTTGCACAAGGAATATCAACGTGTGTGTGTCCAATGAAATGCAATAATTAATTGTATGTGGCACTTCAGGCTTCACTTGGATGGCTATGTTTATACCGAAGACATCATTTAGCAGATGTTGTGCAAAGCTTATCTGATTTTGTGCACACTGACATAGCCATTAATGAGAACAACTGTAACAAACAGTGTGAAAACATTGCTTTAATCAACCGAGAGGTGTCTACTGACCACAGTAGTAATATATAGTATGTAGTTTTGGGCCTGGGCGGTGGGGTTGACGTCCGTGGGGAGGACCGGTCACTCAGACGTATCGAGCAGCAGAAATGCATCATGCTGCCCTTCAGTTCTGACAGAAAGTGTGGCAGGGGTCAGCATGAGCAGAAAGCCCTAATGTACTTGCCTGTAACCTCTGACCCCATTAGCACCTGTCAATCAAACGCCTGCCTCTCAAAGCGGTCCTTTAGAAAGCCAAAAGTGTGATTTAAGGAATGAGGTCAGGAGCTTTGAGAAGAAAGGATCAGGATGTTTAATATACCATGCAGGCGGCCCAATACCTCTCCATTTTCTTTCATATAGCCAGAATTCTCAGTATATAGGTATAAGAGTCACAACCTAAAAGAGTATTTTGAAAAAAAGTGTTCTTTTATGATAATATTCTATCATTACTTTGGGCACTTGTATCACTATTTTTGATGTGTGTATTCAGATAACATCACTCTCTTGAGCATTATCAGCTATATTAGTCAGTATCCATTTATAATACTGAGATTGTACATAATACATACTGTGAGGTAGTTGGTGATACCCAGCCCTAGTTTGAAGCATTAGAGAAAAGAGGGCTGCCCTAATAGTCGACTTACCGTTAGTCAATGAGAAGAGGCTTAGTTGACCAAAATTTTATTAGTCGCGAGGGAAAAAAAAATCCACAGGAAGTGGCGGGAAGAATCACTTGCACTTAAAATACTCAATTATTTTTGGTCATACAGATAAGATTAATACACATTTTGAAACTGTGAAGACTACTTTTATTTGTGTGCACTCACAATAACAACAAAATATGCTTTTGTAAAATAATGAAAGCAAACAGGGTGCGATTTCTGCTCTCTGTAAATTTGAGCGAGCCAAAAAAAGAATGAAAGAAAAGAATCAAAACTCCATGTAAACTTGCCTCACAGACATGAAAAATATATCTATAGAAATCGAAATGTCTACTTTTAAAGTCTTGTCTTACTTTTAGTCAGCATCGTCAACTTCATCATTGCAGCCAAAAATACAGAAAACTCTAGTTTATCTTTTTATTATCTTTTTATCTATTAATTATTAAAATGTTAAAGCAGTCTCCTTGCTGTTTTTCCCTGACGCATTCATAATTATTACTTCTGCTGGTGTGCTATGGTAAGCTTTGTGCATGCGCTTGAACGCAGATTAGGCTATGTAGGCATTAAAGGCTTTTTATTATGATTTATATGGTTTATTAATGAACGTACATTTAGTGGACTATCGCTTAAAATGAACGACTGCTAGTCGACCAGAAAAATCTTTAGTCGAGGGCAGCCCTAGAGAAAAAGTCTGCATGACTGCATAGATTACGTCAGTAAATATTTAAGTACAAAGCTACCTTAAAAATATCAAATTCTGTGAACAATTTACTTTGCTATCATTAAACTATATTAAGGTCCATTCACACCAAGAACAATACATATAACAATAGCTAATAATGATAAATATATTAGCATCCATTTCAACAGATTCTAAAGTCCGGAACACACTAAGTTTTTGTTCGTCGGCCAACTAAGTTTTCTCAGTGTGCTCCGAACCGCAGCTGAAGTTGGTCCTCTTCTGCTTTTTTTCCGGCCGATTCGACATGTGGAATCACCGTCGGAGCTCGTCGGGCCATCTGATCATTCTGATTGACTGTTCAGCTACTGCCACCTGCTGGTATGGAAAGGCATTTCTTCTTACGTAGGCGCAGAACGAACGTGCTACTTGGCCGTCGTGTGTCGAACGTCGGTTTGGTGTGCCAGGGCAACTTTGGACCCAGACGCTGCCGACGTGAGCCAACCCCGCAGTCTGCGTTCGTCGCCACTAGTTTGTCGGCGTCAGCTTGGTGTGTTCACTTGCTGCAGTTGTGTTAACGTTGTGTTAACATTGCTGTGTCAATGTTAACATTAAT
Organism: Ctenopharyngodon idella; assembly: GCF_019924925.1. Lineage (NCBI taxonomy): Eukaryota > Metazoa > Chordata > Actinopteri > Cypriniformes > Xenocyprididae > Ctenopharyngodon > Ctenopharyngodon idella. The sequence continues at coordinate 24,057,338 of NC_067228.1, forward strand.
GTGTTATTCCAACGACATCGTTGCTCTATGTCGTTATTGATATAGTTGTGATGTGGACTTCGATATTCTTTAAGAGCAAATTTTTAATACTGTATGGTTATAGTTATGATTACACAGTAGTTACCATCACTGATGTAAACTGAATTTTAAATAGTTCACACAAATATTTAAATACTATCAATACTACTCGTTCCAACTTTCATTCTTCTGTGGAAAACAAAATAAGATATTTTGGTAATCAAGAATTTTGGTGCCCACTGACTTCCATTTTATGGAGAGAAAAAAAAAAGAAGACATTTCTCAAAATAGCCGTAGAAGAAAGTCATGCAGGTTTAGAACGACATGAGGGTGAGAAAATGATGACAGAATTTTCATTTTTGGGTTAACTATCCATTTAAGCTGAACTATAGTACACTGCAACTTTTTTTTTGTTCAAAATTAACAAAATTTAAAGGTTAATACATCATCAAGCCTTCTTCCAAAACGTGTTTTTGTCTTACCCTGATTCACTAAAGTAAGCCTATTATAAGTATTTATATGTTAGGCATGTCAGAATGGTTTTCGCGGGAAATTGCGTGCATACTTCCCTCGCCCGACGCAAAGATGGCTTTTTTTCACTGAACAGAGTAAGGTATTTTATTGAAGAGATAAATTGCCATACGTAGCTCTCAAACAGAGTTCATTGTAAAGCATTATCTATTGTAAAAAGTCAAGCTGAAGCACAACCAAAACAATGTTCTTCCGCAAAATGCATGCAGTTTTGTTTAAAAGTTAAACAGTGTACCTTAAACTTGAACCAAACTGGTCAAAAACTATCATTTGGCAACTCTTAAATTCACAACACAAGGCAACTCAATTGCCAACCTCATTCATCAAGGTTTCCTATGCAAACAGGTTAGCCAAATCAAAACAGAGAACAGAGAGTATTTACAGAGTCTAAATGTAGGCCTGAATGTCTTTTCTACTTTACCATACAACCTTTGTAACAAACACTGGGTTTGAAAATGGAGGTTAAAGCACTAAATAAACTACTGCATGTTAAATGTGTCTTCAAGTGTCAAGCCAGGCAGTGAAGAGACTACAGGCGTTAACTCTTCATCCTCTTGAAAGCTGACATAAACAGCACGTGCAGTTATGTCAGAACGCCTACTTTCATAAACGAGGCACCGCAAACAATTAACCGAACAGTGACAACTGACGGCTTGTTCCCTTGTTAATACACACACAAAACATCTTTTTAATGGGTACGCAGAAGGTACATAAACGCCCACCACAAAAAAAAAAGAAAAGAAAAAAAAAAGAAAATGAAAACAAGAGTGTGCCTGTGATTCATTCTCCTCTCATTTTTAATGATTAGTTTGTGCCGTTTGAGTCACGGTTTGGTGCTGTTGCTAATTAAAGAACAAAAGCATTAATCTAGCGGCTGACTGATGATCTGATGAGCATGTCACCGGTTTTATTTGCTCGTAGTGCCTGATCTCCTCACGCTGACCCTTGTCTAATGAATAACACGGACGGAGCTGGCAGTAATGGAACGGTGTCGAACAAAGAGACCGCGACAGCCTTGATAGAGCCAAGAGGGGAAGCAAACACACTGGAGGGTATGATGGAATATGTACCACATGCTGAGAGGGTTATGAGAGTTTGCTTGTCTATATATAGGTGTTTCATCGCTTAACCAAGGCAAACATCACATTCCTGTCTTCTAAATGAAGACATCTGTTCCCATTACTTGTTCGAGCAAATGATGTTTATCAGCCTATGAGCAGCACCGTTTCAAATGTACTTTTACATTATTACACTCAATGCTGCTCTGTTGGGCTTCACCATTTAATATGTGGATGAGATGTACATTTACATGAATGGCATTGTTGGGATTTGGGAAAACCAATGCAGATGTGCTAAAAATCAAACCAAACATGCAAATAAGCAAAAATATGGACCTCAAAGTAATCTTAAATATGCTGACAAAAAAAAAAATACCATGTTTTTGGACATTATACCCTGATTTTCTTTGAAATACCTTGGGGTACCATCCAAATACCAATATACATAAATATAGTAAACATTAAAGGGATCATTCACCCCAAAACCATTGTTGTTCCAAACCCATAAGACTTCTGTTCATCTTCAAAACATAAATTATGTTTTTAATGAAATCTGAGAGATGTCTGTCCCTCCATTAAACATCAATTACACCAAAACTTTCAAAAGGTTCAAAGTTTAACCAAAAGTTCATACATGATAAAAGTAATCCATATGAATCAAGTGGTTTAATTCAAGTGTTCTGAATAGATATGTTCGCTTTATATGAACAGAATATAGAATTTTTCATATATAAACATTGATCAACGCAAACACAGAGCATATCAAATATGGTAAACTGAAGCTCAAACATGCTTGCTTGATGCACTTGACAAGCTCAACTCATACGGATTCCGTTTACTATGTTTTTTTTTTTTTATATAAATGTTTTGAAGCATTAAAGTTTTGGGGGAAGGGACTTTGAATGTAGGGGAATCTCTTCAAAAATATCTTCATTTTAGTTTTAAAAAATAAAGTTGTATGGTTTTGGAACAAAATGAGGGTGAGCAAATGACAGACTTCTGATTTTTGGGTGAAAGGGATAAATGAAAAACGAAAATTCTGTCATTAATTACTCACCTTCATGTCGTTCCACACCCGAATCAGTGGTTCGGAGTGTGTATCCAACTGCCAAAGCCACGTGATTTCAGTAAAAGAGGCTTTGTTATGTCATAATTGTTTCGAAATTTCAATGGTTCACCAACCTCAGTAGTTTGATACACGCTCCGAACCACTGATTCGAAACAAAAGATTTGTAAAGCTTCGAAGCTTCATGAAGCAGTTTTTTGAAATCGCCCATCACTAGATATTGTTGAATAAAGTCGTTATTTTGTTATAGTGCTTGTCTGTCCTTTTGGAGTTTGTAAGTACACTTTCATTGTATGTGCCCTGCAAGTTTCACAGAAGAAAACAAATATGGGGAATATAACAATGACAAAATGATTAAGTAATGGTGAGTGACACAAAGGATTTAAACCTTATTCAGTTACACAAAGAATAGACAAGGTTCAAAGCTTATAAGCTTTGTCTATTCCCATCGACACAGCAAATGAACCATGAGCAAAGCGGGAAAGAACCTCTGTCAACAATATACAACCAATTCCTCACAGGAAGTGCGGTGTTATTTACCATCAAACACACACACTCAAACTTCCCCCACAGGAAGAAAGGCATCACAGCTCCAACAAGTGATACATTTAAAGTATCACTTCTTGGTGACTATTAAACCCAGAGGGTTGAAGATACAAAAAATACTCCCAGAGCAATTAGCAGGCGCTGAGATTCTCCCAGAGGGCGACTGTTCTAATGATGGCAGGACAGACAAATAAACATGCATGTGACAGATCACAGACCAGAAAAAGCTTAAAGACGTGAAATGGGCCAATAAAGGCACCATCGCAAAAATAAACAGGTTATTTTTCAGGTTAATACAAGACTTGATCACTCAACAAGACTTGCTGGGGTTTATTTTTTAATAATGAACAGCTGACTTACACAGCTCTCTGGAATACTTGATTATGATCGGTCAATCACAGCATTCAGTGACCAGATATTTCCTAATTATCGCAATTGTCCATGGCAACACTATATATATCAGTTTACTTATCTGAATAAATGAAACGGGCACTACTTTCATGTCTTATACAATATACATATCAACAACTGCTGCTATCTTGCACTCTAGTTATTGATTATAGCGAAAATTTATATTACCGTATTTCTATTACCGTAATATAACGTAAAATTTTATCTTTTTTATGTTCCACAGAAGACAGTAAGTCATCCAGATTTGGAACAACTCATGAGGGTGAGTAAATGACAGAATTTTGAACTATTCCTTTAAAGTTTTCACTAAGAAGAAAAATATAGTGCAGTACAAAACAATCTGTCTAGCAACAAGACAAACACTGTTCATCAATATGAGAGTAATATTAATTAATTATAGTATATATTAATATTTAATTTGTGGGTGAACTATCCCTATAGATAATATACAAGAATAAAACACAATTTCAACTCAAATCAATATTTCATGTCCACATATTAATTTATTTAGCAAGTAGCCATTTAATAAGCTGGATAATGTTTAGTCAGTTGAATACTGTCACAAAATAAATCACTCCGTCAGTCAAATCGCACTATTTTGGGATATGACTGGCTGTGACTAAATATTATCCCTTACAGTCGTAACAAAATATATTTTCAAAAAAAGAAAATACTGACAGTATATGTTGGAAGTAATTAGTAATCTCTTTTATTTTATTATTTTATTTTATTTTTTATATTTTATTTTATTTTTCATATTTTTTTTATTTTTTATTTTAACAGATACTGGTTAGTTTGGGGAGAAAAAAAAAAAAAAACGTGGGTTTCAGACTGGGTAATGTACTGGATATTTAGTGGTGATTAAACTTCCATTAGTTAAAGACGACCACCTAAATGCTGGAATAAAATGGCAATAATTATCCAAAAGAATTGTTGCGTCCAAACTAATTACATTTCAAAATCACTTAAAATAATGGCCTGTGAAAACTCAAATAGAGTCTGGATCACTGACACCCACCAGTTTGGCTTTTAAGATCCTTTCTAATGGGTTAGTTCAGCACTTCTTTTGTCTTTGGAGAGAGAAGTGCATTTTTCTGAAAAGTTTTAAATATCTGCCTGTGCTCCTCAGTGGGAGGTGAGGGCATACCCAAGGGCCATTGCTCTCTCTTTTCCAACCACTTCTGCCGAAAAGGGCAAGTGACAATCTGAACAATTACATAGGCCTATTACCTCAATCAGGTATAGAGTAGTGTGGACTCTCTCTTTCTCTGTCCATCTCCCTCCCTCTCTAGTGGTTTGCAGTATAGAAGGGTGCAACTCTCAGTGCATTAGTGAGCTCTAACCCTGTCATTTCTCAGACACACTCGCTTATTACGGACACGCCGCATGTTCCTGCAGCTAGGAGGAGAAACATGTTTAGAAGACAGGTCTAGGAGAAAAGACGAAAGAGAGAGGTGGAGATGTGTGAGGTAACATGAAAAAGAATGGTAGGTCAAAGTGACAGAAAGTCCTAGTGAGCGGCCCTTTAGAATTGTGTGCTATTCAGAAAATAATTAAAAATGCCTTTGAAGTTAACAAAAACCATAAAAAATTGCTACTAGAGATAAAATAAAACATAAAAACCATAACTCATTTAATTTCAGATAGTTGACAAGGCTGCATTTCTCATTTTCATTTAAATTGATGTACCAAAAAAAAACCTAAAAATAAATAAAAACGATACAGGCATTAAAAAAAAAAAAAAAAAAAACACAAAAACACAAACAAAACTAAAATTAAAAAGAAAACACAAAAATTAAAAAAACAAACAAAAAAAAACAAAAAACAAAACAAATATTAATAAAAACTATAATAGTATTGGTATGGCCGATATACGAGTAAACACGATTAACTGGTAGAAATTTGTCAAGTGGTAGAGATTTTGAACTATCGTCTTTATCGCGGTTCTGCTCATGTGACATTGCTGTGCTGTGCGGTTACAAAATCTTATCATCTGCATGCGTTTTTAACCATTGTACAACCAAAAACAAGTAATTTTAAATCGCTGAAGCACAGTACGCAGTGAAAGAGAACTAATTTTGCTATAAGCGCTATATGTCTTGAAGTCTGTTTCTGAGCGCTGTCTGAGAGATGCACATGAAGCCGCTGCTCATAAAGTGTGTGAGTACTGAACTGAGTTCTTTTTGCCGCCTAATTGGGCTTGAATGGTAAAATACACATACTTATGTGTCAAAGTGACTGTCTTTGCAAGTAAACACAGTCATTTATGTCTAAAGTGAATCTAAACAGTTGCATGCACAAGCATATTGGATCCGTGCAGTCCGTCTTAAAGTGACAGCATCCAAATATACCTGCCATCGTCTGTGTTATTAATGTTGATCAAACTACAAAAGAAATAAATTCACTCACTGCTCTTGACTAAATCACTTTTGTAACTTTAATAAGAATAAATGTATATTTAATTTACACAGTGAAGACTATGCAGAGTTTTTTTATACATTTGATTATTTTATACAATTTATGTTTATTTCTTTTTTCTAGTGCTTGAAGTTTTTCAGGTAAGTCTATTTCATTTGTGTCTTTGTTCTATTGTAGTTTGTTTTCCTATATGTATAGATGATAATGTGGACATAATGTATAGCTATACACTATATTGCCAAAAGTATTGGGACACCCCTCCAAAGCACTGAATTCAGGTGTTCCAATCACTTCCATGGCCACAGGTGTATAAAATCAAGCACCTAGGAACGCAGTCTGCTTCTACAAACATTTGTGAAAGAATGGGTCGCTCTCAGGAGCTCAGTGAATTCAAGCGTGGCACTGTGATAGGTTACCACCTGTGCAATAAGTCCATTCATGAAATTTCCTCACTACTTAATATTCCACGGTCAACTGTTGGTGGTATTATAACAAAGTGGAAGCAATTGGGAACAACAGCAACTCAGCCACGAAGTGGTAGGCCACGTAAAATCAGCGGGGTCAGCGAATGCTGAGGCGCACAGTGCACAGAAGTCACCAATTTTCTGCAGAGTCAATAGCTACAGACCTCCAAACTTCACGTGGCCTTCAGATTAGCTCAAGAACAGTGGGTAGAGAGCTTCATGGAATCGGTTTCCATGGCCGAGCAGCTGCATGCCTTACATCACCAAGTGCAAAGAGTCGGATGCAGTGGTGTAAAGCACGACGCCACTGGACTCTAGAGCAGTGGAGACGTGTTCTCTGGAGTGACGAATCACGCTTCTCTGTTTGGCAATCCGATGGATGAGTCTGGGTTTGGCGGTTGCCAGGAGAACGGTACTTGCCTGACTGCATTGTGCCAAGTGAAAAGTTTGGTGGAGGGGGGATTATGGTGTGGGGTTGTTTTTCAGGAGTTGGGCTTGGCCCCTTAGTTCCAGTGAAAGGAACTCTTAATGCTTCAGCATACCAAGACCAACAGATTGGGGAAGGCCCCTTCCTGTTATAGCTGCAAAGGGTGGGCCAACTCCATATTAAACCCTACGGATTAAGAATGGGATGTCATTAAAGTTCATGTGCACGTAAAGGCAGGCGTCCCAAACCTTTTGGCAATATAGTGTATATTCTTGTGACAGGATTTCATCTTCACTTTCCTCTTTCCTCTTCTCTTCACATTTATTCATAGGTTTTGCTAACGAGACCAAATACAATTCACAAAGAGATCTGTGAATAATGCCTCAGAAGCTTATTGCTGAATTAAATTAATGCACATCCACTGAATAGAAAAACTAACTAACATGACAATACCCATTATAAAAGCTTCTTATTGAGATTATAGAGATTAGGGCAGACAATAGCTGATTTAAATATAGCTATACATTAAGTCCACATTATCAGCTATATGTAGATAGTGAACAGACAGATATGCAGTCAAAACTAAATGCAATGAATGTTGAACTATTAGTGCCAATATGTTGTGAACATTACAAAGAACATTAAGCTCTTTGATTTCTAAAGACCAAGAAAATGACAGTCTGCTGTAAAACTCATAGGAAGGAGCAAAGATTGTGTTAAATTCGGTAGCTACCGTGTGTTTAACACGTGGGCATAGTTTGTTAACGTGGGAATGACAAATATGACGAGTGAAACATCCTAGTAATGGTCTCCTGCCACGTTTCTTATGTTTCTTTGTTCAAGTTCTCTCTCTTTCTGTCACACACAAACACGTATCTCCTCCAGCTGTACATAAGCCTTGATCAATGAAAAGTGCCAGTTTAATTACACCCAATGGGCTGAAAGAGAGAGAGGGAGAGGGAGAGAGGGAGAAAGCGAGACAGAGAAATTGATGTTAATTGGGGGTTTGTGAATGAGAGGCTGTTGGATTAAAAGCAGAGCCGTTTTAATTTGAGATCATGTATCCCTTTTGAGTGTCATTTTAAAGAAGCATGTGAGAGAGCAGTGAGTGTGCGAGAGTTCACACTACAGACGGGAGTCTAAGACAGCGAGAGGCCACGCTAATCAGACAAGTCAGGCGGTGACGTCACAGTGCGTCTCACAAATACACAAACATACTCATCTTTTAGCAGAAACATGCTAGGATGCAAAAACACTCAACCATAAACACTGATGTAGGACTAAGCAGTAGGTTTATACCCTGTGACAGTAGTGTGTCAGCAGAGTCACATACCATAGAAGTTTGCAACTTGACACTTTAATATAGAGCTATTTTATGTTTAGTGCTATTTCACTTCAAATGTGCTTCAGAATTTATTCCAGATTTGACTCATTCATTTGTAATGAATAGTTGTATTTTTTGTATCCATCAAAGCTTCAAAAAATAGTACCTTTCAATGGTAAAGAATTTAACCTATAATTGCCAAACGTATTGGGACACCCCTCCAAAGCATTGAATTCAGGTGTTCCAATCACTTCCATGGCCACAGGTGTATAAAATCAAGCACCTAGGCATGCAGACTGCTTCTACAAATATTTGTGAAATAATGGGTCGCTCTCAGGAGCTCAGTGAATTCAAGCGTGGGACCGTGATAGGTTGCCACCTGTGCAATAAGTCCATTTGTGAAAATTCCTCACTACTAAATATTCCACAGTCATCTGTCAGCGGTATCATAACAAAGTGGAAGCAATTGGGAACAACAGCAACTCAGCCACGAAGTGGTAGGCCACGTAAAATATTGGCAAAAGTTTTGGGACGCCTGCCTTTACGTGCACATGAACTTTAATGACACACTTCTCTAGTCCAGTGGCGGCGTGCTTTACACCACTGCATCCGACGCTTTGCATTGCACTTGGTGATGTAAGGCTTGGATGCAGCTGCTCGGCCATGGAAACCCATTACATGAAGCTCTCTACGCACTGTTCGTGAGCTAATCTGAAGGCCACATGAAGTTTGGAGGTCTGCAGCTATTGACTCTGCACAAAGTTGGTGACTTCTGCGCACTGTGCGCCTCAGTATGCGCTGACCCCGCTCTGTGATTTTACGTGGCCTACCACTTCGTGGCTGAGTTGCTGTTGTTCCCAATTGCATCCACTTTGTTATGATACCACTAACAGTTGACCGTGGAATATTTAGTAGTGAGGAAATTTCACGAATGAACTTATTGCACAGGTGGCAACCTATTACGGTACCACGCTTGAATTCACTGAGCTCCTGAGAGCGACCCATTCTTTCACAAATGTTTGTAGAAGCAGTCTGCATGCCTAGGTGCTTGATTTTATACACCTGCATGGAAGTGAATGGAACACCTGAATTAAATTATTTGGAGAGGTGTCCCAATACATTTGGCAATTTAGTGTATATATATATATATATATATATATATATATATATATATACACACACACACACACACACACAGAGTATATATCCCCTACACTGATTTATTTGTTATTTGTATTTATGAATATTTGTGTGTTAAGCATTACACATCATGTCTTTCTGTATGAGCTGAGGTCAGAATGTAACCAGCGGTCTACAGCTACCATTGCCATGCCACACATTCAATTTCATGGCTGAGATTAACTAATACTGAAACTAATACTGCCATATGTCTTCATTCAAGTTTTACACAGTGAAAACTGAGTTGAGATGTGGGGGGTTCGACTTTGCCAGTCACTCAGTATTACTGATATTCTAGAGTGTGCTATTAGAGCTGAACATGTGCTACAAATTCTGCTGGATACAGGTGTGGAAAAGTGGTCATTATCTGGTAAAGTGAGATGGCTTGGTGCTTTGCAATTAAAAAAAACTGTTGGTGAATTTTGCGCTAGCGGGTAATATCTTCCAAGTAGTTTTCTGAATTTTACTTCTCCCCCTGAAATGTATCAACAAAACAAAACAAAACTCTTTTGTAATATTACAAATTACTTTACTGTCACATTTGATAAATATAATGCTTCCTTGCTGAATAAAAGTATTAATTTATCTCAAAAAAGAATCCCCCTCCAGGCTTTATATTATTTTGTATTCAACAGAAGAAAGAAACTCCTATAGGTTTAAACAGAACTTTTTGTTTTTTGGGTGAACTATCCTTTTAACATGTCAGAGGATCTCTTTCTGTGTAAGTGGGCAGATTTTGGCTAGAATTTGGCTTGGATCAGATCTTGGCTAGAAGAAGCCACAATGTGGACCTTTACTGTATGTTATCAATTAACAAAACAAAGTAAAAGCTAAAGTAAACTAAAAAGGTTTGCTCTTAGCCAGTGCACACTGGACTTCTGTGCCAAAACAAGTGAACGCTCTGATCCCAGATGAGTGGCGTGTGCTGCCGGCTGACCCTCTCGGAAACACTGAGCTGGCCAGTGGGACTGCAGGGTGAGGTCCCTGGGTTCACACTCGGACCACCAACATAACAACCAGCAAAGATAAAAACAAATCCACATATCTAATTGGTTCTTAAGGGACTTTAACGTTCAGCAGGTATAAAAATAGACTAGGACACACAGGACAAATATATCCCAGTGGAATCTCTGTCTCTCATGACTAATACCTGTAGAAATGTATTCGCAAGTGACAGTTTCCAAGGTTACAAACCTTATCTGCTGTCTCCATCCTCTGGAGTTCTGATTTTAAATTGAAAACTATGATTTTTACAGTGGGTTTAGATAATCATGTGAGAAATGAAGCTAGATGGTTTGTGTTCCATATGCTACAGTGCAGGAAGGTGCACAGCAGTATTCTGGAATGAATACTCTTCAAAATAGCCTCAGATGACACAGTCGAAATGCACAGAAAATTTTTAGAGCAAAACGAACCTGCTGGTTCCCGATTGATTAGTTTGTTTAAATTATCTGCCAAAGTTTATGAACAGTGTCAAATCTTTGTAAGATATTTAGTGTTTTATCTGAGACACTCTGTCTACACCTGGTATATTAAGATCCGTTTTGGTCAGTTTGGTCCGTTTACACCTGTATTTAGCATTGTCCACTTGTGATCCAATTGACAAGGTGTAAACAGGGCCTTAAAAGAAAGTAAACACTACAAGACTATCCTCTTTGGGCCTGTTTACATCTCATGCGTTTTCTCTGATCACATAGCTATCCGATTGTGAAAATATCAGGTGTAAATGCTTGTAAATGCTTTCAAGAAGGATTTAAATGCGAGCATTTAAACCACTTCAGGAGGTGGTTTGAGACACATTCCAAATGAAACTGCATGAAATTTGTTAAATTTGCATATAGCCCAGGAATTGAAGATTGAATTTATATCCATTTTTTGGAGAAACATTTATGTGGCAAAGTGTAAATGAAATAGTTACAAAATAGAAATAGAAACAAATCAGATAGCTACCCGATCAGTAAAAACACATGAAGTGACCAGGTGTAAACAGGCCCTGTTTTGGATTCCAATGGCTTTTTCTAAAAACATTACAATTTTAAGATATTAAACTGGTGGAAAAGTGCTCTACTAGCCTGACCCACTGGGACCAAACCACAGTTTGAAACAACAAGATTAGATATGAGCTCTCATATCTAATTGCTAAGCAAATTCCCCCCTTCAATTTACATAAGGCATTTATGAATGATCTACATTTTATTTTAAGGTGTTCGTGTTACAGTGTAATTATACATTTAAGTACTGAGTAATAATAATTAACTACATGTGATTACTGTTATATGTTACCCATGTCTTCTTTGGACTTTTGTGTTATTTATTGTTTCTGTGCCATGTTTGTAGTGTTTTGTAGTTTTTCATGTTGATTAGTCCCTGATTGTTCCCTGGTGTGTCTTGTTAATCTCATTACCTCTTGTGTATATATAGCCTTTGTGTTTTACTTGTGGCTTGTTCCTTGCACCCAAGCGTTACACTTACTATAGGGTTAGGTTTAGGATTAGGGTATCTTAGGGTTAGTAATTATGCACAATTTATTGTAATTAATACGGTGATTACATGTAATGTGTAAAAAGGACACTGTAAAATAAAGTGTTTTCAAATTTGTCTTAGGTTTCAAGAATAAGAACCAATACCTTTTTGGGACACAGGTTTGGCAGGTTAGTGGCATCTGTGAGGTAATCAGTGCTTATTACTTTTGCAATAGAAAAACAATGTTTACAAAGTTTCTACACTTTGTTTCACTTTTTAAAAAAACTTGTACAACTGCCATATGTATATGGCACACTACCATTCAAAATTTTGGGGTCAGTAAGATTTTTTTTTTTATGTTTTTGAAGGAAATGCTGCATTTATTTGAACAAAATTTTAGTAAGAAAAAACAGTAATATTGTGAAATATGTTTACAACTTAAAATAAGTGTTTTCTATTTGAATATATTTTAAAATGTAATTTATCTCTGCAATGACAAAGTTGAATTTTTAGAAGCCATTACTCCAGTCTTCAGTGCCACATGATCCTTCATAAAGCATTTTCATAAAACATAATTAATGTCTTTATATGACAATGTTAATGTATTTGGTCTTGGCGGAATAGATCTGCTACGGTGCTGCTGCTGAATTGCTGCAGCTGTTGATTATTGCTGCTGCTGCAGCAGAGCAAGTACAGGGACTTGCTAATGCCAATACATATGAATATGTAAGACATTCTGCTGCTGCACAAATAGCATATATAAAAATAACCCATAGCAGATCTATACAGGTGGAGCTAGGGAAGGTGGAGGGTTTCAGAGAACTCCAAAAGCATGCTGCAAACTGCTATAGTGAATGCTAACCAGCCATTTAGATGTTGTGAGCAGCAAGCTCATTGGCTGCAGATGCGACATGAACAGCTTGTGCCAAGTAGTTAACACTGAGAATATCATTAGTTTGCGTTAAGGACCCATCAGCCTGTGCCAGAGTTTCATGAGAGAACTAGGCTTTTTTTTTTTTTTTTTTTTTAAATCTTACTGACCTATTTCATTGACCTGTTCATTCCTATCTAGGCTGGTATAATCTAAAAAAAATCCTGTTGTTGGTCACTTTATATGTTAGATGATCTATTCCTGTCTAAGTGGGCAGGTTTTGGCTAGAAGATTTTGTGGACCTTTATGTTAATACTCAAAAGTCTAGCAATGCAAGAATACCCTCTACCACATCAGAACAAGTGCAAGCAAGGCGAAACTGTACAAGCAGCAGCCCACCAATCTGGCCCAAATACTTTTTCCATATTCCACTGCACAACCTATTATCTTTGTGTGTGTGTGTGTATCTGTGAATAAGATACGTCTGCGAGTTTGTGTGTGTGTGTTTGACAGAAAGAGAGCAGAGAACCTCCATCTCTGATGTGCCACAGGTGCTGTAAGCCCTGCAGGAAATAAAGCTTCTTAAATACAATGAAAACACAGGAGTCAGCCAGCCGGCTGCTAAATGATATACAGGCGATGAAGGGAGAGATGAAGGAAGCATGGAGCAGCATAAAGGAAAAGGAAACAGGGACGGCCGCAGGTGTGAGGGCACCCAAGAAAAATGCTTTAATGTGTAATGAATATCTAAGGAAGAAGTCCAGAACAACAATGGGAAGACGACAAAGGTCTTGTGGACAGAGACCGAGGCCGAAGCACTGGAATCAGGTTGCAGGAAGGAAGAGTCTCTGTTTGTCAATGTTTGTGGAGCGTTCCGGAACACTGATAGAGGTGTGTGAGCGTGAGCAGATTATACTCTTGAGGTTCCGCTGTCCGCTTCACATTCCTGTCACCCGGAAAGAGAGGGAGTTCCCTTAACCCTGCAGGGAGAGCTGGAGGTGAAAGACGTTTGGGGTCTTCCGACCCTGGAGGAAAGGGATAACCTCATCCATCTTGGTACTGAGGCTTTATCTGTCAGGTTGTGTTGAAGTTGGGTGTCGTGCGGCAGGTTTCCTGCCCGTCTGAGGGTGTGCAGACAAAAGGAAAGTTTTTCATCAGACACATAAATTATCTGAAAGCCCCTCTGTGCCACTTGATACTGCAGGAATGCCTCCGCTCTGATCTCAGCTTATAATAGCCATGGAGAACACAGAACCCTCAATAAATCATACACAGGACCTAGAACCACTCAGAGTAACAGAGAAAACACTAATTAAATACCAGCATACTGTCGGCCACTTAAATCAGTCACTCAGCTACTACTACATGTAATGGCCTATTCGCACAGAGTGTGAAAGTTCAGTTTGACAAGACGTTAAAAGAAAAAAAAATAGTATTTTTTTAGTTTTTCACTTAGTGGGGAAAAAAAAAAAAAAAAGATAAAATCTTTTGAATTAACAGCTTAAAACTACACTTATTAGTGTACAGACAGCTCCAGTAAGACCCTCAAAGAACAAAGAATGCTTTATTGTTGGCTTTTGGGCAAGTGACACATCACAAGATTTCACATATGTGACCCTGGACCACAAAACCAGTCATAAGGGTCAATTTTTTTAAATTAAGATTTATACATCATCTAAAAAGCAAAATAAATAAGCTTTCCATTAATGCATGGTTTGTTATGACAATATTTGGCAGAGATACAACTATTTAAAAATCTGGAATCTGAGGCTGCAAAAAAAAAAAAAAAAAAAAAATCAAAATATTGAGAAAATCGCATTTAAAGTTGTCCAAATAAAGTTCTTAGCAATGCATATCCACTCACAAAAATACATTTTTGATATATTTACAGTAGGAAATTTACAAAATATCTTCATGGAACATGATCTTTACTTAATATCCTAATGATTTTTGACATAAAAGAAAAATTGATAATTTTGACCCATACGATGTATTGTTGGTTATTGCTACAAATATACTCGTGCAACTTATGACTGGTTTTGTGGTCCAGGGTCATATATAACAATATCTATCCAAAGAAATACTTAAATATTTTACAGCAGAGTAAAACTAGAGAAATAAATGTAATGATAAATATTAAAATAATACTAAACATGTTATGAAAAAAAAATAAAATAAAATAAAAAATAAATGTTCACACCTGAAAAATCAAAATGTAAAAATTCCCTGTTATTTCAATATTGCCAAAATTAAAAAAAAAAAAAAAAAAACTTAAGTTGAATCACTAAAATGATTAAATTAAGTAATATTAAGTAATATTTAAAAAAAAAATAATAATAATAATAAAAATTACAAAAGAACATAAAATTACAAAAAAAAAAAAAAAAAAAATGAATTCAAAATATTTATTAAAAAGAACTATAATAGTATATAAATAATACTACAATAACACTGGCCAGGATTTTAATCACAAACGTTTTCCAAAAATAGTCTGTGATTTGTGTAATTTTGTACCATTACTCTTGGTGTAAGTAGGAGTTCAATCTGACTAAGGTGCACAAGAAGATGATTTATATAGCAAAGCCAAACACCAGGACTTTCTAGATCTACTGTAGCAAATTCATATATATATACACACAGTCAAAACCCACATACAACTGGTTGTAAACCTGTGGTCAGGTATAGAGAAAGAGATGAGGGAACTGAGTAAAGCAAAAAGAAACAAAATAGAAAGACACACACAAAAAAAAATGAAATTCAGAACGAGAATGAGGACAGCCAGAGAGGAGTGAAAGAAAGAGAGGTGAAGTGCATTAAAGCCATCCACGATGCTCCAATAAAAGGCTCTGAATGAGCAGAGTGGTAATCATAAAAAACTCCATCTATTCTGAGCCAGTCCATTAAGCAGGCGGGGGGGAGAGCGAGACAGTCCATTAAGCAGACCAGGGGGGAGAGAGAGCACGTAAGAGAGAAACAAATGGCTATACTTCACTAACTCCACAAAGCTCCATAAATGCATTCAACACACTGTAGCGATACAGCTCTGCTCATATGCCATTTCATCAGAACATTGGGGCTATTCTAGATGAGCATTTTATTGAAGGAGAAGGAGAAAAAAAAAAAAAAAATGAGCAAATGAATGAAAATGCAACAAAAGAGGAGGGATGCTTATAAAAAAAGACAAAATAGTGAATCAATGTCTCGCTGCTGGTTTCAGTCTGGAAGCCTTAATGGAAACCTTGAGACAAAGACCTTCTGCAAAATAACCAGCAACAACAACAACAAAAAGCCTCTCTCCTTTCTCATTAAGAATAAGTTACAATGCACTGAGAACCGTTTGGTTTAAGTATGTTTTCAGCTGAATATTATTTTAAAGGTGATGCATGTCTGGCAACGTGATTAAAATCAGCATCAAACACCATTTGTGGCTTAGAAAACAAACTGTAGATTTAATATATTACATTGTAATTACATTGTAACTCACATTATCCAAGTTTAATGTGAATGTATACCAATGTTTAACACATTTGGAAAAATCTCAGTGATAAAGTAATTTTCCATAAGTAATCAATACCACACTAAAAACAGCTTAGACCAATTTGGTTCCAATCGGTTGTTGTGTGTAGCTCAGCTTGAATAATGTAGTCACGATGGCTGGATAGCAAAACCCAGCATGAAAACATATCTTATAAGACCAATAGGATGCAAAGAGGTGCTTTTAACTGCCATATGAGCTGGACACCACCTGTAATTCCTGCTTAGCTGTTCTAGATGTTTCCAGCACGGTCCATCAGGTTGTAAGCTTTTACAGCAGCATACACTGATTGAATATTATACATAATGGTGATCTGTAATAACAGTTTTTGGCTGTTATAATCTTATGTGATGATGCTTTGAATGTGTCATCATTGCGGTTTTACCATGGCTCTGCCATCTTCCATCTGAGGAGGTCCAAGAGCAGAATCGCTACTGCTCCGTACCAGCAGAGGAGTACCTGAAACACAAACATAAATTAAAATATAAAACATTAATTAAACAAAACGTTTATATATATATATATATATACACACACACACACACACACACACACACACACACACAACACTATATATTTTTATGTTTTAGTAAAATTATATGTAGGGACATGTACTGTTTATAATGATGTATTACTATATATAGTAGGTATATTACTTCCCAAAAGTTTGTTTTATTGCAAGAAACTGACACTTTTTTCAGCAAGGATACATTAAATTGATCAAAAGTGACAGTAAAGACTTAAATTGTTACACATTTGAATCTAGTTCAAATTAATGCTTTTTTTTTTTTTTTTAAAGAGTTGGTTGATTATGATTTCACTTTTTTAACTTTAGTTAGTGTGTAATGTTGCTGTTTGAGCATAAACGACATCTGAAACTTATGACGCTCAAAGTTTAATGCAGGGAGATATTTTCTTTTAAAGAATTCGCTGTTTAAGGACTACAACAAACGGCTGGTAGGGACTACAATGAGCTTCTTCCTGGGTTAGTGACATCACTTACCCTAAAATTTACATAAACCACGCCCCCGAGAACACACAACAAAGGGGGCAAGGCCATGTTGGGCTGCTTTAGAGAAGAGGAAGAGTTGCTGTAGTAGAGTGTTGTTATCATGTTATCAGTGTCAATTCAACGCTGGATTTGCTCAAAAGATTACCATGACGGCACATGCTAGTCGATGAGTTGAATCCACAAACCAATCAGAAACGTCCAGTTGCATTCTAAAAGTTGTAACTTCTTCCTGAGTCTCTCCATCAGTTTCCGACTTTGGTTTGAACAATGTAAGGCTGAACACCGTTACTGACAATAGTTATTTTGTCTGCATAAGATTCTCCAGCTTTGTTGTTGTTGAGCAACCGAAGCGCGAGCTGTTAAAGCTCCGCCCTCTTTTGTAAAGCGAGCCAGGAGCAGCAGCTCATTTGCATTTAAAGGGACACATACACAAAAACAGCATGTTTTTGCTCGCACCCAAATAGGGGAAAATTTGACAAGCTATAATAAATGATCTGTGGGGTATTTTGAGCTGAAACTTCACAGACACATTCTGGGAACACTTGAGACTTACATTACATCTTGTAAAAAAGGGCATAATAGGTCCCCTTTAACTACATTCTTACTATGTTGTTCTTATATTATACATTTGGAGTCTACAGTTTAGTTGGAATGATATATTCTTCACTGAATATTCTGTGTCTCCCAGGAATACATCACATTATGAACATCATATGTTGTGATGTTTTTCATAATTATCTTTTCTTCAGCCCAGTATATGGCATTTCATGACTGGACATGAGCGTTTGTTGTCTTATCAGCTACATTCCTCCGGCTCAGAAGCAGAAGCTGACTCTGAACCTTGAGTTAAACACAGTTTACATCTCACTTATTCACACTTCAGTGGAGTAGGGGCACGTCAAGCACCCTGCAAGAGTGAGGGAGGAAAAAAAAAACTGTCAGCGTTTTAAGGTTTAAGGGAATATTTTGTTCTTTTTCTGCACAGCAAACAGCGGCTGTCTGGGTGTCAGAGGCTCTGACATGACACTTTGTAAATTCCAGTCTGCTGCCTCCCTCAAGCACGCAGCATACATTTTCAGACCTGTTGCCTTCCATCAATAGTTTAAAACACCTTTAACTGTGCAGGTGGGCAACAGCTCTCACCACACAAGACCCCATATGACTCTCTGCTGATATTTCAACTGAATAAAATAAGAGATAAAAATACCCAAAATTGGTTACCTTGTTCCTAAAATATAAAGGAAGCTATAGGTCTACACTTTCATGTATAAATTATATGACTAATAAGGAGAAAAAGACTTTCCTTAGTACAGCAGGGGGTCAGCAGTGTGCCCAGCCTAACTCATCTTTGAGTCTCCATTCAAACCTGAACATTCTCACAATCCCTCAACTCACTCTACACTGCCTACTAAAGCTCAGGATCTTTGGGATAAAAGCCCCCAGGGCTGCCCCTCGGCCTTGCTTTCAACAACTATAAGGAGACACAGTTCTCTTCAAGACCTCCAGCTGTTCAGAGAGACAGCCAGTGTGCTGCTCCTCTCCATTCAGTCAATTACGTCTAACAACCAACCCAACAGAGGAGCATGACTTCATAATCCAGTAGAATGATCCTAATATAACAGCTCATGGGCATGAATACAGATAAACAAGTTTAATAAAGGACCATGTAAACTAAAAGAGAGGACATTGTGCTATCCACTGGACCGTGCTCTAATCCATGATCTATCCAATGCTCTATATTACAGATGAACCAATACAGAAATATCAATCAATGATGCAATAGCCAATTGACAGCAGCAGTTTTATTAGGCTGCCATCACTTTAAGAGCTGATATACATGACGCAGATGTGACACATTAGATTTTCTCCCAAATCTTTACAGTCATATAAGTTTTTAACTAATTTAAGACTGTGCTTATGAGTACATTTGCCAAAGACAGGCATTTTGACAAAATTTTATGTGTTTATTGTCCATTCGTGCGAAATAAGAAGCAAAAGAGAACTCAATACAGTTCTGGCACGCTGTCTGTGAAGCAACTTCCTGTGCGCACATTTTGGCTGTGTATTCACAGAAAGCCGCTTCACAAACGGTAAACATTAATCTAAAAAATGAATGTGTTATATGTATATTATCAGACTAAACAACTAATTCAGACAGACCGTCAAAGAAGGAATATGTTGTTTGAAGAATTAAATGGTATAATTACAACATCTACCAGCAGACCTCTGGTGCGCAGCCCTGCTCCATACTCTTTTGTTCCTATATGACTTCCTGTATTATAAGATTATTTCCTTTCTTTTCATTCTCTTGTAGAAAGAATAAAGTTCTTCCTCAAGCAGGAATTAAATTCAGATGGCAATCACCGAAAGAGACAGTGAAAAGGAACTGAACCATGGCTGTGGATTTATGAAACCGTCATCCTGAGTTTTTCTCATCATGAGACAGAAAAAAAAGCACACAGCGAGAGTGAGAGAGAAAGAGAAAAAGATACAGCCAGACAGAACTGTAAGGATCTCCACTGGCGGTCGAAAGGGCCTTCCTGTGGGGCTTGTCTCTGTCAGACAGTGTGTGGATCTCTGCTATTAGCCATTCTAATCAAAACTCTTCAATACAGAGCACTGACACCCTGAACAAATGAGTCACAATAAGACTGACAATAAAACAGAATGAGAACAACTATTTACAGTAACCACTATAAATAAAATCATATTCAAAGGCTGAGTATCACCCATATAAAGAAGCTTAGGTCAACATTAAAGGTGAAGTGTGACATTTAATTATTTATTTTTAAATGTAAAAATACTCTCTCCTATCCCAACTCATTGTGCAGATACAACTATACGGAATTCATTTGATTCTAATAAAAAGTATAAATATTGCAGCTCTGTGGTTTGTTTGCCTTTAAAAAACACTTCAACGTAGCTGTATCCTGCACTATTTTGTCCCCTAAATTCAAGTTAATTGTAGTCAAAGTGTCTTGGAAAAAAAAACAAAGAAAGAAAGAAAAAACACTTTTCATTATCATTTTCCTCCCTTTCGCAGACCCTCAAAATTAATTAAACTGTTTTTGATACTGTACCTTTAAGATGTAAATAGCCTCTGTTCTGATTGGCCAGACTTTTTGCATTGGGTAAAACTCGCACTATATTTCATCAAGGTGGACCAATTTATGAATAGGAGTTCATATGTAGGGCTGGGTATCGTTCAAAATTTTTCGATATCGATACCGATACCGCTACCTTGACTTCGATACCGTTTCCTGAATGATAACGATTTTATAAAATCTGTTTTAACAAGATAGCATTTCTCCGCCCACTCTGTTCGGAGGTATCGAAATTTGGTACCGAATAACAAGACACTTTTCGATACTAGATAGTATCGAGGCAATTTGGGTATCGAATTCGATACCCAGCCCTATTCATATGTGAATACAGGTGATTGCTGATTTCCATAATGTCTCCTTTGAAACTGCAAAAAAAAAAAAAAGAAGAAAAAAAAAAGAGAAAAATCTCACTCAGTATTTTTGTCTTGATTTCCATTACAAATATATAAAAAATGCCTTTTTTATATATTTTCTTGAGAAGTAAAATTACTTAAGATATTAAGATTCTGGTTTTCTGAAAAATATATCAAAATACCTGCCAAAAATGTATTTAAAGGGATAGTTCAACTCAACTATAATCAACTATAATAATTGGCTTCTGGCGTACGTGAGTCTAGTTCCGGTGGAAGAGTGACCTCTGACCCAACGCATGACATATTGACGAACGTGGAAGCATAGAGGATAGAGCAAAACAAAACACCGGTCACAAATTAGAAGCCTAAAATGAGATTTTTTAAAGCGAAATGTTGGAGGGTCAGAGGTCACTCTTCCACCGAAACTCGACTTGTGTACGGCCATTGCTGGTTTGTAATATGGATATTTTCTTACAAAAACCCATCACTTCGCTTTGGAAGGACTTTATAAAACCCCTGGAGCCTTTTTATGATGGATGGATGCACTTTTTTGGGCTTCAAAATCTTGAGCGCCATTTACTACTATTATAAAGCTTGAAAGAGCCAATAAATTTTTTAAATATAACTCAGATTGTGTTCGTCTGAAAGAAAATCAGAAGAAGGTCATTTACACCATGGGATAATGTTCATTTTTGGGTGAACTATCTCTTTAAAGAGAAAACAAGTTTATTTTTCATACCATATTGGCAGACTTTTTTTTTTTTTTCTTGTTTTCAGCAAAAACATACTTAATTTTGACAAATCTTTAAGGAAAAAAGACAACATCTTATGTAATTTTGCTTCTCAAGTAAATGCATCTTCATTTATGAGTGTTTAGATATTTGTAGTGGGAAACAAGACAAAAATACTGAATAAGAAAACCATTTTTGGAGTGATTATGCAGCCTACTTCCTACCTACTTCAACCCATCTGCCCATCAGCTCAATGTTCTAGATCTAAAAGATGCCCGAGTTAAGCACCTTTCCATCATCATATGAACAGTGGAATCTGTATTCAGCAGACCTCCATTAAGCATCAGAGTTAAGCAGCTATGTCCTGCAATGACAAGGAACAAGAGTGAACACCTTAAGCTCAATTAGAAAGACTGGCCTTCCTTCCCATAGTTCCTCAGCATCCATCACTCTCAGTCATGAGCTATTAGCCTTGCGTGATGGTTTCACTGGATGTGCGCAAGACTCTGTCTTTGACAGATTTGGCAGCACTAGCTTATTCCTCAGTCTCAGATCATGCTGCTCCAGTTCCAATTGGTCAGACAAGAGCCGAAGGCCATTAAAGTAGAGAGTAACGAATGGCGTGTCAGCAACATGATGAGTGTAGATTTAGACTCACGGGATCAAGGCAGATGGAGACAAGAGGGACGTTCTGCTCGGTGGTCTAAAACTGTAGACCTGAGGGTCTTTACTCATCACTGTTTCTTTTCATCTTTATCTCTTCATTGTTGAATTTGTTACTTTTACTTATCTACTGCTGGTTGTGTGTACAAATACAAGAGAAGTGAAGTCAATGGAATACAGTCAATTGTGAAAATCATGTGCACCTAGACTTGCCTTTATCAGAATATTTTTGTGCCATGTAAAGACAGTCAATGATGAGCTGCCAGCTCAGAATAAAAGGATCTATAAAAGGATATAAAGAAAAGCTAAAGTGATACTACAGACTCAGCCTTAGGATATCAAACCCCTGGGGTCTCACCAAGCCCACAGAAAATGTATAGACATATGTCAAAAATATTTGCAGGGTCAAGTATTGATTCTGATTGAAAGAACACCCTGGATGCACTTAAATCTGGAGCTATTGATGAAACCCAACCAAAATCAATGTTCTTTTCAATCTCATCATACACAGTGTTTTAGGGAAAGAGGTGGGCACAGTGTGTGTGTGTGTGTGTGTGTGTGTGTGTGTGTGTGTGTGTGTGTGTGTGTGTGTGGACTAAAATCTTGTACCATATTGATAGAAAAAACTAACTTAACTAAATAAGTTTATAGTTTATCATTTTTACTGCCACTTAAGGAATACTAACATACTGAATACTGTGATGTGTGCTTTTTTTATAGGCTACTATTTTACAATAGTAAGTGAAATACAATGCATTATGTAAGGAATAACTGTCATTGGGTCACTGAATTATTCGAAAAATAATGCACACCAGAGGTGGTAATGTACCTCGGGTTTGCTTTATTTTTCGAATATTTTAATGGCCCGGAGTCAATTATTCCACGTATGGTTACCACACCTTTCAAAATATTTGTTAGATTTTCGTCTTTAAAACGTTCTTGAGTGTCGGGCTAATTTCTTACACATCTCATTCTCATCCCAAGTCTCCATTGCTAATTCCAAAATGTCATTTTACAGCTAGTAACGGAGGCTTGAGCCGTTGATATGCAGACTAATGCAGTTATTAGAGAAAGAGATTGAATAATTATGCGTGTGTCAATTACCTCAGTCTGTGTGTCTCTCAATAGTGTTCAGCAGCAGTGTCTCTACTAATAGCGAATTACTTTAAGAACAGTGACATTACTACCTTGCTACTGAGAAATGTCATGTAGCTTTTCAGTTGTAAAACTGATAAAGTCACAGGCAGTGCTGACAACAAGTTTCTGTGTGTGTGTGTATGTGAGAGAGAGAGAGAAAGAGAGCGAGCAGGAGAAAAAGAGAATGCTTTCCATAGATAATAAAACAATTTAGTGGGGGAAAACATGGAAATAGTTTGACATTTTTATAATATTCTTAGTTATGTTTATTTACTTGGTCAGTGTCTCTGTAGGTTTTGGTTCTTTTGCTGTTGTTTTAGGCTGATTGATCCCCGATTTACCACTCCCGACAATCTGAGAAAAAAAAATTTGGTCCAGGACCTTGGTCGGCACAGATTATCTTAAATTTACAGATCTAGGGCCAGATTTACTAAACGGGGCGAATTTGCGTGAGAGCACAATTCCAAAAAAGTGCTGTTGAGAGTGGAAATTAAAGAACAGAGAACAGCATCATATTAACAGCAATTTGCGTCTGGTTTAAGACATGCTTTTTTTGGGTGCTAAATAATGCCACAAATACCAGTAAATTGACCAGCACAAACCTTAGTAAATCGTGTTGATTCATTTAAATACTCTCCTCCCATAAATTTAGCGTCTAAAAAGAAAACTCCTACAAATGCATATGCAATAAGGTCAGCTGCAAAAATAACTCCTTTTCAGCACTAATTTTTTTCACTGTGCGTCTTCAGTAAATCCTGACAGTAGTTTTTTAATGCCAAAAGATGGTTTGTGCTGGCACAAGCTGTTAGTAAATCTGGCCCCAAATCTTAAACTTCTCTATCTGTTCGCAGACACATCAGGGCCGCCCCAATAATATCAAACATGTCTGATATTTAGAGTTTTAAATTCGGATGATTACAACTATGATTACCTCAGTACAATCACAATATCCAGTGAGAGACAAGGAGACAGACGTAAATGAGAGAACTTTTGAAACGACGACTGCGAAACAAGCTACTGCACGACTCCGTTGGGCAGCGGAGATGGAGGAATGGCTTGTGGAAGTGTGGCAACAACACAACTGCCTTTATAACGTGTCATTGAAAACATACAACAACCGTACAGACAAAGAGAAGAGATAGGCAGAAATCGCCTCGGTTTTGAACGTACCGGCTAAGTGTAGAAAGCTGCTAGCGCTATAAGCTAACATGTTGATGGTGTTGCCAAGCAACTGTAAACATTTTAGCCCTTGAGATTAATGTTAGATAGCACAATTCTGTTAATGAATTTCAAATCTTGTTGTATGTGTATGTTAAAGACTGTCCTTATGTACGTGATGCAACCAGTTTTTGAAATGAATTAGACTTTAAAAACTCCTGTAGTCTGAGCCTGACTTAATGCAACTGCTATGACCATAAAACCAAAATTTAGGCTGTTATTCATGGAAAATCCCCTCGGCTGTACCTCTCAGCTTTCTGTATGATTAATCACAGAAGAGACATCCTGACTTCCACCAGAACTCAGATGATGTACAGATGTCTTAATTTACAGTTACAGCCTGTCAATGAAGACAATGTTTTGTGTGCGCACTGTTAGTCCTGTTTAACAACATTTTACAAGATTTCTGCACATCATCATTGAGCCCCATGAACTATGGGAGTTTACAGTGATGTCATGGAACAATTCCTAAACATGTCAGAGATGATAAAAGCGTACAGGTTCGTCTGTGTAGAAGATAACCCCTCTGCCAGACTTCCACATGCAGATCTTAACCACAAGGCCTCAGGTGACACTTGCCAGACACCCTACGGTGGAAAAAGGCCTCTGAGCTAAACCATGTACTTCCTCTCTCCTTCATCTGACTCGTCTTAAATCACAATCAGTCGCCCTCTCTCTCCTGCTGTCTGTCTTTCGTGCCGTCCTATTTCTTTCCTTCGCATCCCTGCTTTTTCATCCCTCGTTCTCTCCCCCTGGCCCATCTCACGCCTGACAGCATGACAAATGCTGCGTTAGACACTCTGCTGCCATGTGGCCTGTTTCGGATTAGGTAGGAGATCGCGGCGGAGATGTTTACACTGCCCATCAGTGCCGGTACTTCAGCAGACTGCAAGGTCAGGATGGAAGAGAGAGACCTGTGCACACGGTCAATGGGGAGAGGTTGAGAGTGCCAGAGGTAATTTAAAACAGCAACTCCTGAGGGACACATTACCCACAAGACAACAAAGAGACACAAAGGTTAGAGACAGCGTCAATGAGAACAACATGGAGAAGCTTAAAAGAACTGAGCGACATATCTCGAAACATATCTGAAGGCACCATCCTCATTTTTGAGTGAACT
This sequence comes from Ctenopharyngodon idella, assembly GCF_019924925.1. Classification (NCBI taxonomy): domain Eukaryota; kingdom Metazoa; phylum Chordata; class Actinopteri; order Cypriniformes; family Xenocyprididae; genus Ctenopharyngodon; species Ctenopharyngodon idella. The sequence continues at coordinate 24,082,987 of NC_067228.1, forward strand.
ATCCCTTTAATTACTACCATTTTCCTCATTTAATATTAATAGTCAAGACATTACAACTATGAAACTAACAATGTCTTATTAAACTACCTTATATTTTAGCTTCCACCCTGTATCTACTGTATAATACAGGTCTGCATTCTCTTGAAATTCGCTCACCAACATGAATTTTTTATTAATATCCACATATTTTGCTTTGTAAAGAAGGCATTATTTATTTGCTATCAGGTAGATACAAAAATAAGACAAAAATGTTGCTTTATGAATCCAACATCCATTTAACAGATTTAATTAAGTCTGAATGCTTTGCAATTCAGATCAAATAACATTTGTCCCAGTGTTTGATTTTTATTAAAACCAACAGATTTCTTTTAGTTATGTCCAAAAGTTATTTCTTTTAGTAATAAGGTCACATTAAAACAAAAGACTTGGAAAATGTCTTTTTTTTCTACTTTTCAAAAGCATTTTATGTGTAGATTTTATCGTTTATCCTTTTTTTAAACTATATTTTAAACTATAACTTGTGAACAGAATATTTTTATTTTGTCATTTACCAAGCTCTAATTTTGTCAAATTATGTAGTTTGAAAATACACCGATCAGGCATTACATTATGACCACCTTCCTAATATTGTGTTGGTCCCCCTTTTGCTGCCAAAAAGCCCTGACCTGTCGAGGCATGGACTCCACTAGACCCCTGAAGGTGTGCTGTGGTATCTGGCACCAAGATGTTAGCAGCAGATCCTTTAAGTCCTGTAAGTTGCAAGGTGGAGCCTCCATGGATCGGACTTGTTTGTTCAGCACATCCCACAGATGCTCGATTGGATTGAGATCTGGGGAATTTGGAGGCCAAGTCAACATCTCAAACTCATTGTTGTGCTCCTCAAACCATTCCTGAAACATTTTTGCTTTGTGGCAGGGCACATTATCCTGCTGAAAGAGGCCACAGCCACCAGGGAATACCGTTTCCATGAAAGGGTGTACATGGTCTGCAACAATGCTTAGGTAGGTGGTACGTGTCAAAGTAACATCCACATGGATGGCAGGACCCAAGGTTTCCCAGCAGAACATTGCCCAAAGCATCACACTGCCTCCGCTGGCTTGCCTTCTTCCCATAGTGCATCCTGGTGCCATGTGTTCCCCAGGTAAGCGCCATCCATGTGATGTAAAAGAAAACATAATTCATCAGACCAGGCCACTTTCTTCCATTGATCCGTGGTCCAGTTTTGATGCTCACGTGCCCATTGTTGGCGCTTTCAGTGGCGGACAGGGGTCAGCATGGGCACCCTGACTGGTCTGCGGCTATACAGCCCCATACGCAACAAACTGTGATGCACTGTGTATTCTGACACCTTTCTATCAGAACCAGCATTAATTTCTTGAGCAATTTGAGCTACAGTAGCTTGTCTTTTGGATCGGAACACACAGGCCAGCCTTCGCTCCCCACGTGCATCAATGATCCTTGGCCGCCCATGACCCTGTTGCCGGTTCACCACTGCTCCTTTCTTGGACCACTTTTGATAGATACTGACCACTGCAGACCAGGAACACCCCACAAGAGCTGCAGTTTTGGAGATGCTCTGACCCAGTCGTCTAGTCATAACAATTTGGCCCTTGTCAAACTCGCTCAAATCCTTACGCTTGCCCATTTTTCCTGCTTCTAACACATCAACTTTGAGGACAAAATGTTCACTTGCTCCCTAATATATCCCACCCACTAACAGATGCCGTGATGAAGAGATAATCAGTGTTATTCACTTCACCTGTCAGTGGTCATAATATTATGGCTGATCAGTGTATTGTAAAAATTGTGTGGATTTATGATACATAAATTGTATAAATTGTAATTTCCAACACAATGCTATTAAACATAATACATGATTTGAGATTTGATGGAAACGACACCGTGCTGAAAATGTTCATGACTTTCAAAAAGAAAAAGAAAAAATGTAATGATTAATATCCTGTTGGACATCGTTAACAGATTAATTAAACAAACTAGTGAGAGTTTGAAAAGTGTTTAGAGAGTTTATTTATAAAAAGTCCACAAGGCCAAAAGTGCCCATAGTTGAAGAAACACCCATAAGCTCTGAACTGCGCTAGTAATTATTCAGCAGCCCAACAATGTCACTTCCTCTCAAAATGAGCATTTCCAATTTTCACATGCCAACTATTTCCAACTGAAGAATGCAGAGCAACTTTAGCGTTTCTCCAACTTAATATTAAAAGTGAGCCCCATGAGTGATGAGAACTGTCTAACGGCTGCTCCAGTGTGACAAACTAATTAAAGTCTTTCAACTAAAGTCTTTCTCATGCTTTAACTCAAGCATTCTAATGCCAAACATTTAACATGCTGAATGTTTAAACGTGTCTGAAAGACACAACCTCTCCCTCCCAACAGCTCACGTCTCATTAGATATCACTGAAATAGATGTGGAACAACCACAAGCATGTCTGCTGTAATAAAACAAACAATGTCCCTTTCTAACAGAAGATAAGCAATGAATGAAATGCTGCAGTTCAGTTAACATAAAAAAAGAAGAAACACTTAATATGTCTAATGTCCTGACCAGAACCAGAGCTGCCGAATGAACCTTCTGCCAAACTACACTGATGAAAACATTTCAAGCACACTATGAAGAGCATAGGATGTGAGCATGTGGGGAATCTCTGTGTGTACTCACTGACAGACTCCAGATGACACTGCTGGTCTCAACAGACCTCTGGGCATACTTATCAAAGCAGACATCGCTAGTGCAAACATGTGTGTGCTAAACAGCCCACAGTGCCACAACAACATCCCTTCAAATCAAATTAAAATGATCTATGAGGTCATATACTCACTGATTGAACATGTAAACAGTCACTTCTGCCACACCATTACCAAAAAAACAACTTCAAATGCTGGCAAAACCATGAGGCATTTCCCTTTACTCTAAGGAAAGAGACATACTCTATACATCCACACAAATGCAGATGCATAGTCCCTCTGTACATACAGCGAGGTACAAAAGTCTAAGGCAATTAATGAATTTGCTTATATTTTGCCATTAAAACATAAATAAGCAATTTCACTAGTGGTTTAGCAATGTTACATATAATATTCTTTCTCAGCCCTGAACCCCCACCCCCAGTATATATTTAAGTAATTAAAATAATATCATATACTCCGATCAGGCATAACATTATGACCACCTTCCTAATATTGTGTTGGTCCTCCTTTTGCTGCCAAAACAGCCTTGACCCGTTGAGGCATGGACTCCACTAGAACCCTGAAGGTGTGCTGTGGTATCTGGAACCAAGATGTTAGCAGCAGATCCTTTAAATCCTGTAAGTTACGAGGTGGGGCCTCCATGGATCGGACTTGTTTGTTCAGCACATCCCACAGATGCTCGACTGGATTAAGATCTGGGGAATTTGGAGGCCAAGTCAACACCTCAAACTCGTTGTTGTGCTCCTCAAACCATTCCTGAACCATTTTTGCTTTGTGGCAGGGTGCTTTATCCTGCTGAAAGAGGCCACAGCCACCAGGGAATACCGTTTCTATGAAAGAGTGTACATGGTCTGCAACAATGCTTAGGTAGGTGGTACGTGTTAAAGTAACATGGCAGGACCCAGGGCTTCCCAGCAGAACATTGCCCAAAGCATGCCTGAACACTGCCTCTGCCAGCTTGCCTTCTTCCCATAGTGCATCCTGGTGCCATGTGTTCCCAAGGTAAGTGACACACTTCCACGGCCTTCCACTTGATGTAAAAGAAAACGTGATTCATCAGACCAGGCCACCTTCTACACTGTGTATTCTGACACCTTTCTATCAGAACCAGCATTAACTTCTTGAGCAATTTGAGCTACAGTAGCTCGTCTGTTGGATCAGACCACATGGGCCAGCCTTCGCTCCCCACATGCATCAATGATCCGTGGCCGCCCATGACCCTGTAGCCAGTTCACCACTGCTCCTTTCTTGGACCACTTTTAATAGATACTGACCACTGCAGACCGGGAACACCCCACAAGAGCTGCAGTTTTGAAGATGCTCTGACCCAGTCGTCTAGCCATCACAATTTGGTCCTTGTCAAACTCGCTCAATCCTTACACTTGCCCATTTTTCCTGCTTCTAACACATCATCTATGAGGACAAAATGTTCACTTGCTGCCTAATATATCCCACCCACTAACAGGTGCCGTGATGAAGAGATAATCAGTGTTATTCACTTCACCTGTCAGTGGTCATAATGTTTTGCCTAATCGGTGTATGTGCGACTACTTGACTAACGGCTTAAATGAATGACTACTTGTCGACCAGAAAATCACAATTATGTTCAGTTTCATGAACTTTTAGTTTGTTTCTCTTCAGTCACCTGTTTCCTTTGTTCTAGTTTCCTGCTATCAATCTGTTACCATGGACATTCATTAACGATCACACCTGTTTGTATTCTGTTCATTATTCTCCTGTGTATTTATGTTTCTCAGTTTGGTTCGTTCTTGTCTGGTATTGTTCATGTGTTTGTGCTTGCACGCATCATTGTGGATTACTTGAGTTTACTTAGTTTTAATAATCACTTCTATTTGAATCTTCGTCATCATCTTTGGACTAGGATGTGACAATTTCACATTTACTGTTTATTTAGTGTATTTTTGATTAAACAAATTTAAGACGGGTGAGCATAAGAGACTTTCCAGACATAAAAAAAAAATCGTATTGATCCCAAAATTTTGAACTGCAGAGTATATGCATATTAAATATTTTTTTGTAATTATATTTACTGTGAATGACAAAGTGCCTTAAATATCTAGCTATAAAAATATCTACAGGTTTAACTAACTTTAATTACTTTGCTCAACTGGATCCTCTCCATACTACTGCAATGACAGATTAGCCCTGAAGAGAAGATAAAACCGATCGTATAACTGGCCATAAATCTTTAAACAAATGTCCAATATAACGCACCATGTGGCAACGCTAAGAAAGCAATGTGTCCATATATGTTTTAATATGCTTTGGAATACATGCAACTACACATAAAAGCTAGCTAAAAGCAACTGCATTATCATACAGCATGCATGATTTAGGCTGTATACTGAAACTCTACATCAAATTCAACCCTCCTCCTCTGCTCTGCCCAGCCAGTGAACAATGAATTCAAAATGCTGAAATAGATTTTTTTGCCTTTCTGCTTTGTAAATTAATTGTGGTAATAAAACAAACCTACAGAGCATAAAATAGTATTAGAGAGCTGCTCTGGTAACAGGGATTTCCCAGGTCATCATATAACTAAATGAAAGGTGGCTGATTGGATTGTGAAGACGTGTGCTCTTCTTGTGTTCATGGATGGCTGAGTGCTGAGCATTCATTTAGACTGCAGGAATAATCCACTTAGAGAGGCGGGACGGGCCATACGCTGGGTATTTGGGGAAATACCAGGGTGTGTGTCTCATTGATTTGGAAGGGATCATCTTTGCAGGGATCGTGAGTTTCAGCCAAAACGGGGGGGTGGGGGTACAGAAAATCGTGCAACTAGATCTCAATGGCAAGGTGTTTGTTATAGTCTTTGACGAATGTGAGCTGAATCAGCCCCTGACCAGCCGTCCAGTGATCCGATCACCATGCATCTTGGATGCATTCATACCTTTTAATTACACTTTTTAATATAGACATAAGGGCTTTTCACACTTGAAACAGTTAACCCTGGGTCATTCAAAAACCAAGGTAAATGGAATCTTGGGTTATCTTGCTTCACATTCACACTGCTCGTAAATTTATTTAGGGTTAACAATAAATCCTGGGTATTCATAAACTGCCGTTTCACACTGTACATTCCTAAACCCTGGTCTGGGTTAACATTATTATTTGCATATTTGTGGAGTTGGTGTCACTGATTGGACAAACGTCACACACAATATGTTTACAGGATAAAGGATCTAGCATTGTGCATCCACATGTTGCCAACTGTAATATCAAGTTCATACTGAATGGACCTTTCGGACCATAAAGGTAAGAACGAAATGGTCTCTTCTTCACTCCAATTGTCGCATTTTCTGTCACCACTTTACTTTTTTTTTCCTTAAATGTTGAAACTATTGTTTATACAGCGTGCTGCGTTTCTGTGACTGTCCAAAGGACGTGGATATGAGGCACACTTTTGGTTGTCTAAGCATCTAGTCGTAACATACTAACACCGCATTTTTTCACACTGCACACCTTTGGCACAGTAATGTGGGGTTCACGCCGCAAAATCTGTTCTAACCCTGCTCTGGAGCATAACCCCGGACAGTGTTGGGGGTAAAGCATTACAAGTAACTTGAGTTACGTAATCAGATTACTTTCTGAAGTAACTAGCAAAGTTCTAGACTAAATGTGAATATGCATTTACTCCTCTCACTTGCACGAAACCATTCAGTTGTCCTCAAATTAATAAAAACAGTAAAATGCAATCTCAGAATTACACAAATTACACAAATACATAATGTATTTAATCTCACTTTATTAACCAATGTCTTTGCTGCTAACCTTCAATGATCTAATTCAACCATACTAATTATCAAAAATGACTTTAGATTAGATTTAGAAATAAGAATGTTGAACTTCCTTCTCCTGTATCCTATTCTTCTTTAATCCTTCTTTAAAGGTGCGGTAAGTAGATTTTGAACAACGCTGTTGGACATTGTTGATATTTGAAATCAACCCAAACAAACCCACCCCTCTCTTCATTGCTCCGCCTCCAAAATTCACACTCCAATCCTAACCACCCTGCTCCGAGTTGGTCTCGAACCCTGGCACGATCGCTGCTGGCAGGCGAGGCGAGTGCACTAACAATGACGCTAAACACCGCATTCTCTAGCGATCGCCAGTGCGCAGTGGTTAAACAGCAAAACTCTCACTATCTGGCCACTGTCACGCACGCAATGCGAGAGTGGATGTCTGTTTATCACAGCTGACGCACAACAAAATGCTTCATGAAAAATAAAGCACAGTTGATGAACGAATGACAAGGAAGCACAAAAAATAAACATACAGTACACAAGAGTAAATACAAAGTGTTCGTTGTTAGTCACAAACAGCAGCTCCAGGCAATCAAAACAGTGTTACTCACATGAGAAGCGGGATCAAAGCAGCCTCCATATCTGTTTTCAGGCCTTCCCACTTAGCTCTCTCCAGCGCTGGAAAGCTTTTCTAATATAAACGCGGGTCCTAAAGCACTTGCCCAGTCATAAACCTACATTCCAGTGATATTCTTTTGAGCTTGTTTGTATTGCGTCTCATCTCTCGTTCTGCAGTTTTTTTTCTCTTATTTTCAAATCTCCCTCCTTCTCTCTCCTCGACTGTCATACGCCCCCTAATTGGTTAGACGTTTGTTGGTGGTGTCGGCCCGACTAACTTCCAAACAGTGTCGCTGAAATTCTACTGAGTCCACCTTTAACGAAAAAGTAATGTAATGCATTAATTTTCATAAAAAGTAATTAACACAATTAATTACTTTTTTATTTATTTTGACGAACACTGAATGGTTTCGTGCAAGTGAGATGAGTATATGCATGTTTACATTTAGTCTAGAACTACAATAACCATCATGTTCACGTCAGTCAATAAATATGAAAAAGTAACTTGCGTTACTTGTTTGAAAAAGTAACTTTTTGTTGCAAATTGAAAAAGTAATGCATTACTTTACTAGTTACTTAAAAAAAAAATTCTGATTACGCAACTCAAGTTACTTGTAATGCGTTACCCCCAACACTGGTTTTAAAAGTAACCTTCCCCAACACTAAGCGATGCTAACCCCGCTTCTAAAATGGTGTTTAGAACAACGATACTGGGTGCAGTGCTGCAGGGATGATGTATTTTTGCAGGCCAAAACCCAAAAACAAGCACTGAAATCAAAGGTTTTTTTTTTTTTTTTTTTTTGAATAAATGCCTGAAATAAGGTCTGTGGTTAACACAAGCTCAAGCTATTTTCACATTTTATTATACGACATAATACACCAGTAATACAGTAATTAAGCTTTTACATCTCTTGAAATATGCGGTTGCTAAAAAGCGGGTAAATGGGACTACAGAGGTTGTCTGGGACACTAAACGTCATCAGCCAAACAGGTAAACTCATCTACTCAATAGTTCGCTTTCACAGCCTCGCTGTGTTTATAATCACCCTCTTGCAAACTATTCTAACTCAAACTTTCAGGAAATATGTTTTTGAACAAAGACTAAAAGAGTTGTTGGAAGATTAATGGTGGTTACGTTGAAGTTTTCAGACTGTGTTGTAGTTCGTTTATAGCCTACGTTTAGCTTTTTACTTTTGCCTAGCGTATTTAGTCTTCCAAATTCATAAAATTTGTCTCCATTTGCAAAGATTATCATGATGAACAAAATGTTTCTTGGCCACAGAGCTTATTTTCTGCAATAATCCAAAATCCAATGGAAAAATCCTATTGGGTTTTTTGTCAAGGGAACCAGGTGATGCTCCAACAAAATACATCATCACTACAGCACATATTAATGTCAGGTGTAAAAACACCTCGAGATCCCTGCATTCTGCTAGACAGAGCGCATGGACCAGTTTATGTTCATACAGTGTGTGTGAACACCTCCATCGAGTTACAATTTCAAACGCTCTCCTACCACTTTCTCTCCCCACTCAAACATCATGTCTGTATATGCAGAGGCACGTGTGATCTCTCTTCTTAACAAATGATCCAGATACAGATGTATGTCAGACCCTGTCGACGTGACAAACGGCATATTTACAGCCGTGGAGAATGAAAGAGGAAAAGATCACTCAGTCAACTGACACCTCCACCTTGAAGTAGAGACGAGGAAACTCGAGCACTTCCCAGGAATGCCTGGATCGCGAAAGAAAAAGCCACTTTTCCAGCACGCTGAACTTTGCGAGCCCCGTGTCTACTTTTACAATGAAACTTAAAACACAAAGGGGCAGATTTACAAGGAGACACAAAGACGCTCACACATACGAACATACATACACACGATTCCCTGGCTTATTTTACCGAGGATTTAATTTCAGAGTGTAAACATGTTCTAAATCACACACACACTCTGACATTTAGAAGAAATAGGTGTGTGTTTTCTGTATTGGAGGTGTGCATGACATCAGGCAGAGGTGAAACCAGCCCAGATGAAAAACACATGGTTCCCCGAGGTGCAGTACTACAGAAACAAAACAACTGAAGTATTCCAGACCTGTCCGAAATAAGAAAAAAATGTCCTTGTCCAAATAAATGGAAAAAATGCCTGAATAAAAAAAGTGTCATACTTCTCAGCAGCAACTGTTTTCTCTCTGAAGGTGAAATTCTTCAGGCAGGTTTTATTACATTTTAAAGATATGAGACACAGAGGTGGGTTAAGGTGAACTGTGTATTAAAAGTGATACTTCAATATGAACAAGTGCCGTAATGCAGAGGGAACACTTTCATTTGTTCATAGCTACATGAGTGAGTCAGAGCATTTCAAGCTTAAAACAGAGCCCGATTATGCCATATAATATCATCTCTCATAGTGGCAGTCTATTATTTCACTCACCATTAACTCAGAAGCGCATATGTTTGATCACAGCTCTGTTTCTCTAATGGGAATACATTACTGTTACTCTTTTATTTTTATTTTTTTTTACAGACTGTACTTGTATCTTTTTTTAATCGCATACATACTGGACTTGAGGGCAGAGGAGTTGACTTCAATTTCTCCTCCTTTGATTGGTTGGAAGCATGCGAGTTCAGAGTCATAGGGTTCTGGGCTGGACTGTCCTGTTAGGCTGCTACTTGTCCTTGTTCCATTCCCAGGACTCATGGCGCCCCTCTGCTGGGCCTCCTGCTCCTCGTACACAGCGATCAGCTGCGGGACACACAGCACAGTAAAATTCAGAGCAGATACAGTCAATATATACACATAAAGACACAATTATAGTGCAACAGTCGGGTTTCACATGTGAAAATCCCATTCATTTTCTCCATAGGAGAATTGATTTGTAATGATGACTTATAAAACTTTAAAGCCAGAACTACTGTGAGCTCTAATGATGTTAATCGATGGCATATGCTGACATGATCAGTGCACATTATTTTAGCTTATTTTTTAAATAATCATATATATATATATATGAAGAGTTTGGTTCCAAAACGCTATAACTCCATTTTGATTAATTTGAGTAAAAAGGTGTTTTCTTTACCAAGAAAGTGGCAAGATGAAAACCACTATTTTCTGTTTCAAACTTTCACATAGCATCTTTTGGTTATAAAAACATTAAAAATTAAAATCTACATTTTGATTTTAAAAGGTTTACTATAAAAACGGATTATTTTTCCCCCAAAATGCAATAAATCCATGACACGTTTTTTTTTTTTTTTTTCAAAATGTAATTAATCCATCAATATAAAAGTTATTCTTCATATTGAAAATACACAACAAAGTAAGTTGATTCACATATATGACAGCTTCTAAACTTTACCAATACTAATCTTATATACAGACATTTGACTAAAGATACATTCAGCCGTCACTCCCAAAATGAATTCAATGAGTCTTCTTGTTAATGTTATAAATGAATTCTGTCTACGTTTGTCATTACTGATTAAAGAATATCTGGCGCCACCGCACGGTTAAAATAAACACATTTGCCGAGTACATTGGTATTAAAAACGGCTTTTAAAAACTGTCCATCATTCAGTTTTGGGGACCGTGACAGAAGTTTGATGCTGTCGTGGAACAAGCAACAGCCGGCATTTTTCCTCCTCCCGACTCGAGTGCCTCATCTTCTTAATCTCCTCACGTAAATGATTACATTTCGATGACTTGCGTTTCTTCCCCACCGCAGAAACCACCACAGGTTCATCAACGCCATCAAAATTATTAATTTTTCTGGAAAACTAGGATGCCGGGTGTATTCACAGCGCCGCCATTACTGTTTACAGTGCGTGGAATGGTGCGCTGTGATTGGTTGAGCGGATATATCGCATTCTGCAGAGAAAGGAGACTGGCGTTTGTCGCGTTTTGGAAAGAAAGGTAGAAAACATGACAGAATAACACGACGGATATCGCATTTTGCGCAAAATTAATAAATGACTTTTCAATACCGACCAGATACAATACTGATTTTGGCGGAAACTCAATTTTTTTGAAAATGGCGTTTATCTATCTATATATATATATATCTATATATATATCTATATATATATATATATATATATATCTATATCTATATATCTATATCTATATATATATATATATATATATATATATATATATATATATATATATATCTATATATATATATACACACACACACACACACACACTCTTTAAATCAATAGTTTTATATTTCTCTATCTTTTTTAGTCTTTTTTCAATTATGTGATTCATAATGCTTCATGGGATTGTACCTTTTTGTCTTGTACCTTTCTTCGATTTTCAAATGTTTTTGCTTCAAAGTATATAATGTTGTGATTCACCTTGTAGGTGATTGGTTTGGTTCATGGCTTACAACTCTGTAACAAAGACTTCGAAAATGAATGGGAAAAATATTTCCGGAACCAAGGCCGCTCAAAAAGTGAGCAGGCACTGTTACACTGTATACAGTACAATAAGCAGCAAAACAAGAAAAAAAAAATGATCATGAGAAAATAGACACAGACATGACCATCATATTATGACATTATAAACCAGACAGTTCCTGTTCAAAGACCTGAATGGATGAGCAGCAGTCGAAGCAGTTAAAATAGCTGAAATATGTGCATGGGACCATAAAACAGGTGAATTCAATATTAAAGCAGAGTGGTTAGCAGAGTGGTTAAAAGCTAATATAACGTCAACATATTTAATACAATTTAATGATGGCAAAGGCTGTACACGACATTTCTGAATTAGCTACAATAAAATTAAACAATATTTTGCCAACTGCGGACACAGATAATGTAAAAATGACTGACCACACCAGAATCTGTACCCAGTGCCAGACATTTATGCAGAAAGGACGCATTCAATTGATTAAAAGTGACATTTACAAAAGATTTCAAATAAATGCTGATCTTTAGAACATTCTACTCATGACAGAATCCTGAAGAACTATCATGTTTTCCACAAATATATTAAGCAGCACAACTGTTTTCGACATTGATAAATGAGAAGAAATGTTACTTGAGTATCAAATCAGCATATTAGAATGATTTCTGAAGGATCATGTGACACTGAAGACTGGAGTAATGGCTGCTGAAAATTCAGCTTTGCCATGACAGAAATAAATTACATTTTAAAATATATATTAAAATAAAAATAGATTTTAAAAACATTTTAAATAAAGTCTTAAAAAAAAGTCTCAAAAGTTTTGAAAGGTAATGGAGTGTCAGCAAGTTGTTTTACAGTATAAATCAGAGTTCATTATGAGTATAAAATACTGTACTATATGTGGAAATAAACTATTTTAGTATATTTCAGCACAATAGTACCCAAAATATTTAACATCAAACGATACACACTGATGTTCATTACCTTGTGCATCAGGACGCGATAGAGGACATCTAAGAAACCCAGCATGGCTAGTGTGTCTTAGGTTAATCTTAGTATGCGATGACATCCATTCACTTCACTATGAGAGTGTAAGGCCTGCCGGCCTCATCTGCACAGTTAAATACACGCATCTCACTGACACGGTATTAGACTTCTGCTGCACTGCTGTTCTAGGGGCCTCCACGAATGTGAGTTGAGCATGTAGAGCACGTGTGTATGTGAGTGAATGCAGTGAATGAATGCAGTCAGAGACAGAAAGAGGAGTTTGCTGGTAAAACCAGAGGCTTCCTGCCTGAGCAAGACAACAGGAGAGTAAACATGATATAAATAAACAATACACACTTTAAAATTTAGGAAAATGTGCGAGTGTGTGTATATGACTTAAGAAAGTGCTACAACCAGGATTAATGCTTGTATGTTCCATCACATTAAAATATCTGAAATAAAAACCAATAAACAAACAAACAGTTCATCACCCTACTTAAACTTAACTGTGAAACTCTGCATTCCAAACAACTCCTGATGTTTAAACAAATACTGCTGTCGGATTTATGCTTGGAAGTGCCCTTCATGGAGAAGGAAATCCCAAAATGCATTGCACTACATTTTTTGTGAAATATAGTGAACAAAGATGAAACACGTTATCAAATGGAGTATACTTTGAAAGGCTATGCATTCGACTGTACGCATACGCTAGCATGTGTAAAAAAATGAAGTATACTTTGGGCTTTTAGAGTATTACATTGTTAGCTTAGCAACATGCTAACATAAAACACTGTTGGAATCAATTGTGAGTTGAGCAGTAATCTATTTTAGAGTTGCTTGCTACCTGAATGTACAGTGATCCGAAATAGTCCCATTTGAACGCAAATAGGATGCTGTCTATGTAGGCAACAGACAGCAAGGCAGTTCACTAAGTTTTGGAACAGAGCTATCAAGTCGGAACCTCTCACCTCCAACTTTTAATGGCACTTAGCATTACACTCAACGCAATCTTCACCTCCCCTCAACCAATACCTCATCTATTCATCCATCCATCTAACCTACCATCTATCACTGATTGCTATCATTCCTTTCTCAAGACCAAAACCCTTATTTCTGATTACGCCCACTGCTATTCCTGACAGATCTTCATGGCCAGAACCTCTCCACACACATACACACATGCTGCAGAAGGGCTGGGGCATGATCAGTGTGGAAGGGTTTTGATTTATTCACAGAGGCAGGAGAGGAGAGGAACACTTCCTCCGTACCAGAGGGAGGAGAGAGCATGGAGCTTTAGAAATGTCATCAATCTGCTCACCCTGGGAGAAGAGAGAGAGAACAGGAAAGAGAGCAAAAGGGTTTCATGCTAATATTTCTCTTTCCTGCTCTCTCTCTCTGTGTGTCTCCCTTCCTATTTGGCTCTGTGTGATGTCTCATTTATTGCTAGCAGAATGTCGGCCCTCCAATAAAACTGGCTGGGCCAGCGTCCGAAGGGAAACGTGTAAGAGCTGCCCATCTATGAGAGGAGACAGGATTCAATTCAGTTTCATCTTAACACCACCAAACACACACGCAAACAATTCACAAAAATACACATCACAACACCAAACACCAGTATATGTGTAACATCTGACACACTATTAGTACTTAAAAATGGAGAGACTGACACGGTTTGTGCTACAGACATGAATGATACCTCAAATCATGCAACTTGCAAAGAAGAGGTGTGCTATTACAGAACTTTGACAAGCAGTCAGAGTTAAGATTCTCACCTACCAGATGACAAACTGAGTGATAAAAAATGTCTAGACTTATTTTGAAGGAGGTATCGAGCTACAGTATATGTAGAGGAGATGTACTGATACATGGTCGACATATACCAGTGTTATTAAATTACTTTATTTTTTAAGACTGACAGCAAAGGTTATCTCATGTACAAATAGGCAGAAATGAACATGTACATTTATTGCTTGATACCAATAAATTAAAAAAAGATTAGATAGATAGATAAATAGATAGATAGATAGATAGATAGGAAAAGGCACAGAAAAAGAAGAACAGACGATCTAGATATGCATGTAATCTCTCAACCAGTGTTTCTACCACAGAAATACATCAATAAAACAGCTTGAGAATTAAAACCTCTCATAGCATTATATTTACCTCAGGCAAGTCATTTACTGTCCACAATATGTTAGTTCATGACATGAACTCTGTAGAGGAGCATTTCACTATAAATATGCACTATATTAGCTAATATATTCATTAGGCTATATTGAATATATTTATTATATATATATTCATTAATATATATTAGTAAATATATTCATTATGATCATTGATCATCAATATATTTACTTTACCTATTAGTAATGTCTTAATTATTTAATACGTTTGAATAAATTTGTCATGAAAACAAGTTATGACAGTAACTGTGTAAATGATTATATTTCAAAAATGAATTGGAGTAATAATTTTATAATTAAATTTAGAAGTCAATGCAAAACCTGCCCTTATGTGCAATTTACATGTTCTTTTATTTGAGTGTTGATTATTATATCTAAAAATAAATAGCAACTGAATTTAATAGTTTGGGCTCTGTCGTTAATTGTAACCTTTAATATTATAGTAATGTGCAAGAAAGGGCTCCTTGTATATAGTTTACATCATTAGCTGAGATAGATTTTTTTTGTTATCCTTAAGAAAATGTTCATTATAATTGAATTTATTTAAAGATAGAGACACAATTTGTTCAATAAACCACTGTTTAATAAAAAAGAAGAAGAAGAGAAAAGCAATTTTGTTTAGTTTTCTCACCCCTGCTGTTACCGAACCGAGACTTCAATACCGAGGTACGTACCGAAACGTCATGTTTGCGTACCATTACACCCCTAATAGATAGACAGATAGACAGACAGACAGGCAGACAGACGATAGGTTTTGTCACATGCTTGAGCACCACAGCTCAACATGACTGAGCACAAGTGATAACTGCTAGGCTACAGCCTCAACTCTGAGCTGTTGTTTAACTCTAAACTCCACATAGCTAATAGTCCTAATAAACATTGGCTGAAATGAAAAAGCAAGAGTCATCTCATTTCTTGAGGTGTAATTAGATAAACTCTAAGCAAACCTGAGGAAATTAAGACACGTGGGCTGAGGAACAGGCCTGGAGCAGGAGCAAACTCAATACTGCCACTTATTTTAACCCTGGCTATTTAATCACAACACTACCTCTTTACAAGGAGAACAAATGTGTCCAAACTTACTTTAGCCAAATGAGCTAAATCCATCAGCTCGATTACCCAATCATGCACCCACTGGACCCGGTCTAGTTCACTTTACCATGCAAGATTCAGAAACCCCCTACAACCTTCGGGCTTCACGGGAAACCAATACTGAAGTGTTCAGACTCCAAAATTGGATCAATAGTTTGTTATCAAGTGGAACTGCTCGACAGGGTAAAGAGCCACCTCTTACTCTCTGTCCTTAGATAGTCTGAGTCCTCACAATAAACCAGACAACAGCATTTTACTTGTCATCCTACAATTTAACAGCAAAGTTCACTTATACAGAGCTGTTCATCCTCTCAGCCCAAACTGCAAGTGTTTAAATATGGATTATCAGCTAGCTCATCGATATCTCATTCAGCAGGAGTTTGAGTGGCACAGTCGCTGTCTGAACGCTGATGACTGTTATTTCTGTAGCAGTCTAAAAGCGTTAATTACCAATATGACGGTTTAAACTGAGACAGACACACAGAGGGAGGTGGTTACAGACACACGGTCACACGGGCACTTGGAAAAGGGACAGAAAGCAGCACACATATACACAGGAGAGCACACTCGCACAGGTGTGTAAAAGGTGCGAGATCGATGGCAAATTACATCTGACAGCAGAATCAGAACCTGTCAAGCACAATAACAAAACTGACTCTATTAGTGGAAGGAGATGATGAGAGAGAGGAGGAAAATGGTGGGCTGCCTTCCTGCCTCCATGAAGGCTGAGGCGCTAGTGACGGCCTGTGACACCACAGTGAAAGTTCAGAGAAGTCTAATGGATTCAAGCAGATGAATTAATGTGGAGTGTCAGAGACAGCTCTGAAACACAAGTAGTTATCAATGCCACAATATAAGGGTACCATATTTGTTACTGACTGATATTGAAAGACTTATTTGCATATGCTTTAAAGTGGGCTGTTGTCTATATCTGATCTATTTGAAGTCGGAATATAACAAATAAACTGGAAATATTCAGCCTCAATGGATCAATCAATAGTTAAACATTTTTAATGTGAATTGTATGAAGCATTATAGTTAAATATTAAAAACAGCAGGTTTATTAGGCTGCTGTCACTTTAAGACAATGTACACAGTGTAAAAAAAAAAAATTCATGATTTGTTATCATAACATTTTTTCTTTTGTCAAATCAACTTAGATAATTAATGTGGTTCAGATAACATAGTATTTTGAGTTTCTTTTGATTAAATCAATCGATTAACTCAATTGATTAAATCAAATTGATTAACTAACTTGCTTTAAGTTAAACCAACAATTCTTTACAGTGCGGATCCAATATACCGATACACATGTTCATGTGCTTTATTTCTCAACTGTTTACATTCACTTAATACATGTATGTTTATGAGGATACTCACTCATACAGCCATTTTGACATCATTTTGTGTGAATTGGTCCTTTCAAACGCAAGAAGACGTGAAAGAGAACTCAATTCACACGCTTCAGATGTGTGTTCCGCACACAAAACAAGTACCGAATTGAGTTCTCTATGTCTAATCTTCTTGCACTTGAATATCAATAATTTCTATCTATCTATCTATCTATCTATCTATCTATCTATCTATCTATCTATCTATCTATCTCTCTATCTCTTTAAAGCTTAGAAGCTTGGCTTCACAGTGAATATAGTGAAGATGACCATCACTTAAAAAGTACTTTAAAATAACTGCTGTAAATGTGATTTGTAAAATCATTATACATAACATATAGACTTGTGTCATATATCATTAAAAGGTCTCAACTAGCAGAATGCAGTATTTATATGAATAAAGAATAAAGTATTTATGAAATAGCATTGGCTTTATTTAGAGCTGGTGGTCTCGAATGAACCCAAACACAACATAAGACAATGCGTAGATCACAGAGTGTCATGACATGCTGCTTGGCCAAAGCTATAAGACTTTCGGGATCCGATCGCATCAATAGTTTACTTATCTGATCATTAATTTACTTATTTATTTACTTAGATATTTAATTATTTACTTTGTTACTCATTATCATGGCAAATGAGAATCTTTTTCAGCATTTTTTATCATTTTGCGAGCAAAGATGTACTTGGTAATGAAGAAAAATGTCACATTGCATAGAAATATTTCACCCAAAAGGCGAGCCCGAGGATATCACACACAATTTGCAAACTTTGCACGAGAGTTATGCTAGTGAAGGAGTCTCAAACCACAGTCAATTATTCCCTGAAAGTGAAAGTGAAAGCAAAAACTGACCGAGCTTTTGGCATGCACAGCACATTAATTTTCTCATACAAAACGTGAGTTGCTGATAACAGTATATCAACTATCTTAATTTATTGGCTTAATATTTCTCTTGTCAATCATACTACATTAATGAGAGTGAAAAAATGAGAAGAATCAATATTTCTTGTTAAAAAAAGTTTTTTTTTTAGTCTGTGTTTGAAGCTGCTTTTGATTTTCATCGATGACTGATTATTGTGCTGTGTTCGGACCTAAAGACTGTTATTAGGCCTATATAATTTTAATAGTATTATAATAATATATTTTATTAATGTACTAAAAATGCTGACAAACAATGATGCCATTTTTGCCTTGGCTTAAACAACAACTGCATAAGAATGAGTCTCTTTTTCAAGCACTCTACAATTTATGAATAGATCACCTTGCAATTCAATTTTGATGTGGGATGTAGTTTTCTAGTCTGCGTTGCTCGTCTTTCTACCACTAACCCTCCTTCCCATGCTCCCTCTCTAGGGCTTTAAAGCTGTTCTGTTGTTATGTGGTGTGGCAAAGGTCCTTCTCATTGAACCCTGCACCCCAGACTGTCGTAAACACATCTGTCTTAATGTATTTAACACATGCAGTAAAGTGCTCTGAACATAGCAGCTTGGCAAACCATGCTGGACAAAACTACATTCCACAGACCTAAGACAGAGAAAGAGGCATAAGCTCTTGTCACCCAGAGAAATGCCTTGCTGTCTGCTGCCTACATAGACAGGCAGCATCCAAACTGAAATGTAAGGTTACACTTTATTTTGATAGTCCACATTAGACATTCTGCCAACTCTAACTTTGCAACTACATGCCATCGATCTCTCATTAATTTGCAACTACATGTCAACTAACTCTCATTAGAGTATTAGTAGATTTATTAGAAGAATAAGTTGACATGTACTTGCAACATTATTTTTAGTCAGTAGACTAAAAGTAGACTATGTCTGATGGGGGACAACACGAGAGCCACACAAATAGTGCTCTTCAAGCAAAGCACACAGTCTAGTGTTAGCATGTTGCTAAGCTAACAACACAATACTGGAGAAAAAAAAAAACCCAAAACAACACACAAAAATAAATAACAGGTAAAATAGTCTTCTTTTCAAAGCAATATTTTTCACTAGGAAATGTATTATTGTTATGATCAGCATTTCTTTCACTTCAGCCGCCATCTTTTCACCAACATCATCAGATTGCATTCTGGGAATGAGATGTTGCCTTAGAATTTAGCCCAAAAAAAAAGAACATATAATAGTTATGGTGCCTACATTTTTGAGCATTTGTGTAAGGATCACACCTATGATGTCTTAAAATGCAGCCTACGTAGGCAGCTCACTACATTTGGAACAGAGCCAGAGAGTGTGAGTAACATGAAATTGATAAAAGAGAAACACAAAAAGAGCTGGAAGGAGAGAAAATAAGAAATGAGATGCTGTTAAAAATGAGAAAGAAAAAAAATGAGAAGAACATTCAGGACTGAGGCGTAGAAATTCCCATTTATAAGAAAGCAGTTTGCCTATGGCCTGCGCCCACAAACATCAATAAAACGTGTGTTCGCTTCATCCTCCTACTAATCAAAACTGGTTATTGCTGATTCATGTCCCCTTCCCAATCAATAGGATGTTAATCAACTAAATGTAGTGTCATGCAGGTGGTTAGTGCAGACTCTTAAATATGCTGCTCTGCTGTTTGGTGCTGGATGGAGCCAGTCAGAGTTAGCATAAAGCAGTCATGAATCAGGCCACTCCAGGCTTTTGTGGAGTCAGCACAGGGAGTGACTACTTCATTACTGAAGAAGCCAGTATCTGATTCAAAAGAGGTCCAGCAAGAGAGAAAAAAACAGGGAAGTACTTAACTGAGATAAATGCACCTGCCTTCCAGTAAGATAACATGTTTAGGCTCATTTTCTCCACATCAATTTAAAAGTAAGAAGTTTACAAGTACAAGTGCTTTAGAACAAATTATAACAACTTGCAACAATAACATTGTACACCTCTGACATAGTAGACGCTAAATTTAATTTGAAGTGAACAAAAACGGGGATGTGAGAGACAAATGTATGGTCCCTACACTGTGTCCTACCATATTAAGGTCTAAAGTTGATTTTTACAACTCAAGCTTTCCATAGTGTTATTTTTTTTACCCTCTGAAAATTTGCAGATAGACATACTTTCTTTTACAGAACTATCACTGACGTAGACATTATAAAACTTGCTGAAAGACTTTTTTTTTTTATATTTTAATATCCTGTCTGCTGAACTAGCTAGTTGCAAAACATTACTAAACTTTTTTCAGTTTTGTTTATATATATATAAAAATTAAAAAAAAAAGATTTATTTTCAATGTTTTGTTTGCTGAACTATTGACACCCAGCCCCAGGTATAAAACAGTACAACATTTGAACTTAATTTCAATGTTTCTTCTGCAAAATTGTCAAAAGGTACATTAATAAACTTATAAATATATGTATCTTCAGTGTTTTATCTGCTGAACTATTGACAACCAGGTGCTCAACAGTAAAGCATTTGTGGAAAAAGGTATTATCAATGTTAAAAATGTATTATCAATGTTTTGTCTGCAGAACTAATCAACACCCTGCTAGCCAATATTACAAAACTTGCTAAAAGACATACAGTACCTTTAATATTTTGTCTTTAAAGATTCGATTATTTTGTTTGGCTGTTCACATTATTTTTTAAATGTGGCCAATATCAAATTTGAGTGTGAACAAGTCACGATCCTGAACTGCCCCACATGCGCAAAAGAACAATAACAAAGATGGCGCGCAACACAGAATTATACAGAAGTAAACACAGAGGTTACTGAAATCAACATTTATACATTCATTTATAAGGTGATGTGCCGTGGAAGCCGTGAATTTGTGTACGGGCGATAAGGAGAACACAGACTTTTTTCTTGTACAGTTTTTCCTTAAGTTTTGCTTTTGAATTGTGATCTCCATTTGAAACTAGAGCTGCACGATTAACGGCTAAAAGATTGTGATCCTGATTCAAACACCCGCTCGATCTTATTCCTAAATGACAACGATCTGCCTGTGTCTATTAAACCGTCGACAAAATCACAATGGAACATTCAAATCTGCGCTTTCAACCACTCAGTATCATTCTGTGTTACAATAATTCAGGTTATCACAGAAGAACTGGGATAAAAGTTTATAGTTTGGATATAAACACTGATGTCTACAGTTGCGATCAGAATAGAGTAAATCACCTTTTGAAAATAATTTGACACCTCAAATAAAGTTTATATCAATTACATTGTTATATCACTAGGTGAAGTCAAAATGACTGTTAAAAATGTATTAGTCATTGAATCATTCAATCAAGAGATTTGTTAAAAAATGCTGATTCATCCAGTAATGAAACAAGTGAAATATTTATGAGTGAATCATTGAATCATTCATTAAAACCTTATTTTTAAAACAATATAAATTATTTAAACATTTTTAAATAGACTGCAGAAATTAACACTTTATCAGAACCTCTAGTAAATTACATGTTATTATGTTTAATTGTCTGTTCAGAATCCTGTGAGAATCGTGATTACTGTTTTAAACAAAACAAAACAAAAAAATCTTAATCTATCCAGAATAGTGTAGCTATAACGTCCAGGCAAACAAAAGAAATAAACTTGAGGAAAGATATATTTTCAAAGTTTCTTTAGCTAAACAATCGACACCAAAGTAGTCTAAAACTAAATGATCCTACTCATAACATATCAAAACAATAGTGTTCTTGCTTGATGTGAGTATGCTTTCAAATGTGTGCGTTTATCCCAAGTCATACACTCAGACTCTCATCATAATGGAAAAATAACTGCGTGTTTATCTGCATGTTTGTTATAATTTCAAGGAGGACAGGAAATCACTTGAATGTGTTTATTATGAAATCTTCTTATCTTAACTTTGTAAAACTCGACCAGCACAACCAGACTCCATCATGTTTACTGATACTGGACTGTGTGCTCCATATCTGCCAAAAAAAGCACATCCATCAAGCCCACCCAAGCCAACCCAGCCCACATTGATCAATTTTGAAGGGCTGTGAATTATAGGCTCTTGCAAATTCAACATGATTTTATGAGGAATACCTGAGGACAGTCTCACAGAAAGTAAGCTTTATGTTTGATTGTCTAGGCTAAACTGTCACGCTGTGTGAACCGCGGCCTAGCAGTTACCACATGTGCTCACCATTTGTAGTGCACATGTTTTGAATCCACCACTTACAACATTTCCAAGCTTGATCCTGTCCCTCTCTGTTCCCATCTTTTCCTGTCTGTTCACGTCTATAACAAGTAGCAAATTTTAAGCTGAAGTTTGTAATTTCTGTGGCATTAGCATCACCAAACACTTCTCCATAAGCCATGACAGTGTTTACACTTTTTTGTCTGTTTAAATTAAACTGGGATAAGAGAAAGGGGAAAAAAAATATACATGAACAATTTAAGCCCAAAAATAAAAATGTAAACATAACTCCTTCCAGTTCTTTTGGACAGTAAAAATATAACATAAAATATCTTTTAGTTAGCCGAAACTTGAAGAAACACATTTTTTTTACCCTTCTAAGCACCATCACTGTGTGTGCAGTAACACTAGTGAGTGTTCACTGATGTACATCTGTGTTTCCTCAATGTTAGCATGTAGTCACTCACTCTTTATGTCTCTTCCAGCCCTTTAACCTGTTTTTATATGAAAATAGAGATGTTGCATCCTAGTGAAAGAGGAAAACCAGCTCATTGTTCCATCTAAACACACAAACACACATACATACACAAACACTGAGCATAGATTAACAGCACCACCTAGCTACTGCAAGGGTTAACTGCATCCCACCCACAACACTTTGCTCTCTCTCAATCACACACACAGGTGTTGTTTTTCCATGTTTGATGGGGATTTTACACTTTCCATAGACATAATGATTTTTATACTGCACAAACTGTATATTCTATCCCCCTACACTAAGCCTACCCCTAAACCTACCCATCACAGAAAACTGTCTGCATTTTTACATTTAAAAAAAATAATTTAGTATGATTTATAAGTTGTTTTCCTCATGCTGACCAAAAATGTCCCCAGAAGGTCAAAAATTACTGGTATTACTATCCTTATATCCTTGTTGTGGGAACATTTGGTCCCCATAACCACACACATACACACTTTGCCTGTCATTAAAGGGATAGTTCACCCAAAAATGAACATTCTGTCATAATTTATATGTACATTACAGTACATTTTGAAATGTCTCTGATTTGTTTTTGTCCATACACATACAATGAAAGTCAATGATGTCTAATTGTTTTATTTTTTTCCCCATTGTATGGACAAAACAGAAATATTCTTCAAAATATGTTCTTTTTCAGCTCTTCGGCAGAAATACAGTCATGTGGAACCACATGAGGGTGACTAAATGATGACAGAATTTTCATCTTTGGGTGGAGTATTCCAATAACAAAAAACAGAGCAATTCCAAGAAAAAATACCAAAGTATTACACAGTGTCCTAACCAGGAATATAATAGTTAACTAAAACTAAAACCATAAAAAACACACACACATACACACATTATACATACATACATATATAAAATTGTTTTTTATATATATATATATATATATAAAAAACAATTTTATATATGTATGTATGTATAATGTGTGTATGTGTGTGTGTAGGTTTTTTAATCAAATTCATGTAACTAGTAACTAAAACCAAAGACTATGGAATAACACAAGACGCATCACTTGTATCGTTTTGAATGGGACAAAGTGCAACGCGCAATATGGCAGAATAAGTCCCGCCTTCTAAAAAAGAGCCAATCGCTGATTGGTAAAGTCATCGCATCACTGCAGTGCCTCCGAAATGAGACACAAGAGACGCGCACTTAGGACTGCGCATGCGCATTAGCTTGATCCAGCCTGAAAAATACCGTTTTTTGTCATGATTGATCAAATATGAAATTTAATTGAAAGCTTGGCAAACAGCTTTGGAGAATTTGATGTTTCCCCATTCAAAGAGATAGGAGCTGCACTTGCATGCCCGAGAGGCTTTTCAAAGATGGCCAAATGACTTGTCTTAAAGGGACTTTGCTAAAACTGAAACAAAATGCAGCAAAATATAGACAAAAAAAAAAAAATACAAAAATACAAAAACACAAAATTAACAAAAATTAAAATGAAAAAAATATCTAATTCTAATTCAAACTATGAATAAAAACTACAATAGTATCTCAATGATACTAAAATAATATTGGTCCTAACCAGGTGCAATGAGACAGGTTTGAGAAGTAATTTGCACAAAGCAATGGCCAGACCTGAACCCTTATTGCCTTTGGGATTAATTTGAACGCAGATTATCATTTGATCACCCAACAATAAGACCTCACTCATGTTCTCTGTCTGCAGGGGAGCAAATTTCTGCATCCATGTTCCAACTAGTTGAGAAACTTAACAGAGAAGTGAAAAGGTACCCGGTAATCAGATGTCCACATACTTACCCTCCCGAAACTGTGCATCACTGTACCATGTTACTGCCATGGTATTTCTTGTAAGGGATCCTGCAGCAATCATAGTGCTACCAGTAAAACCTTTCTTTGATTCTGCCTCTCTCAGTGATTGATGGGAGGTCACACACATACTCCTACTGCCTCTTTATGCCTCAATTCGGCTTTTGTTTAAATGTCAATTCAAAAGTGTTTCCTTTTCTCCTCAGAACCTCCTTGACAAGATCAGCTCAGTCCGTAGTAAACCCACACGCACACGCACGCACACACACACGCACACACACACACACACACAGACAAAGCACATCATTCCCAGTGTAATTACCACGCTGTCTGACTGTACACAGCATTTAACAATCCCTGCGTATCCTACAGCGCCATGTATAAACCCTGCAGTCAGAAATCACTGTATGGGGAGCTTTCAACTATACGCTGGGATCCTTTTCACTCAGTCTGAATATATTACTTGAAATAAAAGGCAAACAGAAAATATTGGTTGGAGCTGGTTATATTTGGATTTCTTTTTGTGGCTGTGTTGGTGGGTTTTGGGATGCCTTAAAAGATAGTGTGGTGGTAGCAGGATATAGATGAAAACAATTGTGTAAACAAAAATCAACAATTGTAACCAAATAATGTTCCCTTGGTTATATTACGCTGCCAATTTTTGTTCACGTTTTTATGTCTTTTCATTCAAACAGTTTTCTTGGATATCTTTTCCAGGTTATTTGCTTAATACTTCTCACATTATGAGTACAGTTTTATGCAGAGCGATGCAGGGAGTTACGCCATATCAAATTGTTCTTTAATATACATCATACTAAATGATTACTATATCCATGTACCATTCTGTTTACATGGTACTCCATGGTATATGTCCAAAATGTAGCATTATCGTGGAGCCACAGTGTCTCCTGCACCGCTTTCCAACTAAATTAACTGTACACAGGCACTGCTGAATCTCAAAATAATCACAAGAATACACATCTTGGACTTGTTCTCAAGGAGTGCACGCAAATACAAACATGTAAAGAAGTGGCTCTTATCAGGAGGTTCATTTTAATTAATCAAAAGTAAACAGTGCTAACAGTGTAGTCTGATTAATGTCCAAATGAAATCACAGGCCAATTCTTTTCACACATCATTCAAAAAAGACTGCCAGACTCTCTCTCAACACAGTTATGTATACTTCCGGATTGTAAAACTTAAATCAGAGTAACTACTGACTGATTGTTCATATGACAATGTATGCCATTGTGGTTCAATGTGTGGCTGAGCACACCCAAACGTCTAGTCAACACAGTGCAGCGCTTCCGGGTTCTACTTCAGAACGCCAGCTCAGTATTGGTCGATGCTGTTCACGTGAGCAACATAACGCATGCGTGCGCTGCTGACGCAGGAGTCGGCCAATACTGAGCCGTAGAGCCAGGGAAGCACTGCACTGTGTTTACTACGTGAACAGTGTAGGAGACTGACATGGAAGAGAAGAAATAGTTGAATCAAGTTATTATTTTTGTTTGTTTTTTTGCGCACAAAAAGTATTCTCGTTGCTTCGTAACATTAAGGTTGAACCACTGCAGTCACATGGACTATTTTAATGATGTCTTTACTACCTTTCCAGGCATTGAAAGTGGTAATAACATTGCAGTCTATCAGAGGTCAGAAAGCTCTCGGATTTCATCAAAAATATCTTAATTTGTGTTCTGAAGATGAACGAAGGCCTTACGGGTTTGGAACTACATGAGGGTGAGTAATTAACGACAGAATTTTCATTTTTGGGTGAACTAATCCATTAAAAACAATCTGAGGTGAGCTGTGTGTTAAGAAGTTTGATTAAGGTCTGTAGAATGCCCCAACCAATCAAAAAATAACACCAGAAAATTGCAGTATTTTTCTTTTATTAGCTGAAAGTAACTGCATGGTGCTTTATACACTTACAAGGCAGATTTTAGTCTGCAGCGGAAAAGCAGAGGCTGATGATCACAATGGTTCTGAAACAATGAAAAGGTAGTGCAGTGAAATGGAAAAACACATTCTGTGCGAACCGGCAGTTCCGAATTGTCACTGTACAGTAGAAAAGTGAAAATGGTAGCATTTTATTTAAAGTAAAAATAAGATAAAAACTCCCATATCATGGAGAGCTGTGATATAAAATGTTTGATATAAATAAACATGGTTATTATAAATAGTTAAGATAGTTAAGATAATAAATATCTAACTAGCTAGCTACACTATATTGCCAAAAGTATTGGGACACCCCTCCAAATCATTGAAAGCAAATGCAAAGAGTCGGATGCAGTGGTGTAAAGCACGCCGCCACTGGACTCTAGAGCAGTGGAGACGTGTTCTCTGGAGTGACGAATCACGCTTCTCTGGAAATCCAATGGACGAGTCTGGGTTTGGTGGTTGCCAGGAGAATGGTACTTGCCTGACTGCATTGTGCCAAGTGTAAAGTTTGGTGGAGGGGGGATTATGGTGTGAGGTTGTTTTTCAGGGGTTGGGCTTGGCCCCTTAGTTCCAGTGAAAGGAACTCTTAATGCTTCAGCATACCAAGACATTTTGGACAATTTCATGCTCCCAACTTTGTGGGAACAGTTTGGGGATGGCCCCTTCCTGTTCTAACATGACTGCACACCAGTGCACAAAGCAAGGTCCATAAAGACATGGATGAGCGAGTTTGGTGTGGAGGAACTTGACTGGCCTGCACAGAGTCCTGACCTCAACCCGACAGAACACCTTTGGGATGAATTAGAGCGGAGACTGCGAGCCAGGCCTTCTCGCAAACATCACTGCCTGACCTCACAAATGCGCTTCTAGAAGAATGGTCAAAAATTCCCATAAACACTCCTAAGCCTTGTGGAAAGCCTTCCCAGAAGAGTTGACGCTGTTATAGCTGCAAAGGGTGGGCCAACTCCATATTAAACCCTACGGATTAAGAATGGGATGTCATTAAAGTTCATGTGCACGTAAAGGCAGGCGTCCCAAAACTTTTGCCAATATAGTGTAGTTAGCAAGCACATACCAGTACCATAACCAGAAAACTGTAGTAGTATCATGTTATTGTTTTTGTCAGCAAAAGTTTGCTGCATCACTGAACAGATCCATATACAAGCAACAGAATTGATGATCATGCATTTTTTTCAAGTGTGACTTAAAGATTAACCCAAAAGCTAATTAAAATAATGTTGATTCCTGAGGAAAGACAACCTACAGATACCAAAGACAACTGAGCTCCACAAGCAATGAAAAGTCAGTATAGACTGACTGACAGGTTGTTCACATATTTTTTATGAATCTGGTTTCAAACTGCATCCTGCATGTGTGTGTGTGTGTGTGTGTGTGTGTGTGTACCCTGAAGGACTGCACACATTAGCAAGAGCATCGACAGGTCAGATATTTGATTGTACAATAAGCAGAAGATCAATGTTTCCATGTCACTGTGGTCTCCTGCACAAGGCCAACGTAAAGCACATCCACCACATTTACGTTTGCCATCTTCAGAAACGCCTTTCCTTCATCGATTCCCTTTCCTTCTCATTGGAAAGCACAGAAAACAAGTCTATGAAAAGGTGCATTGCAACAGACTTCTTTTAGCCCATCTGGTAGCACGTCTGTGTCTTGTAAATGGAATTCATTAAAACGCATCTAATCAGTGACTGAGTTGAGAACCAGGGTGCCCAGCTAAAGTGGGTCTAAACCAGCCACATTACCAATTCAATCAAGGTGAAACCGATTCAATTAACATAACTCATTAACCAGTCACACTGATCTAGTTTACTTGATCATGTTCACCAGCTCCTAATAATCAGAAGCCCTACACAAACATACTCCAAACTAACACAAACAGGTTAGACACATCCAACCCTTTAACTTAACCACAGAATTCATAAGTTTAAAAGTGTACTGTGTATTTTTTTTTTTTTTTCTATTTCTTGTTCACAATTAAGAACATTTAATACACCATCAATCCTTCTTCCAAAACTTGTTTTTGTCTTTCCATGATTCACTATGGTAAGCCTGTTGTAAGTGTTTATATTTTAGACCAAGCAAGATGCTTTTCGAATGAAATTGCGTACTTGCGCACTCGTCATACCGTTAATAGAGGATATGATGAGCGAGAAAGGTTGACATAAAGCACACTAAATCTCGAACGTCAAGGGAATGAACTGTTTATATATAAAAAAAAAATAAAAAAAATTAAAAAAAACAGCGAACATTTGAAATGTTGTAAAGGTGATGCAGAGATTATGTTTTTTTAAAACAGATAAATTGCCATATGTAGCCAGAGTTCATTGTAAAGCATCATCTATTGTGAAGGGTCATTTCATTATGGTTGTTGCAGCGCTGTGTTGGAATTTATTTTCAAGAAAGTACCGTGTCTATTAATGGGTATAGCTATAGTAACGTCTTCAGCTAGTCAGCTAAAGATCCTTTCCATCTAAACTGGTTATATCTCTTAAAGGAACACTCCACTTTGTTTGAAAATAGGCTCATTTTCCATATATTGCAGCGTCTCTCACAAATGTCTCCATGGTTGCAAGGCACGCTCCCTGTGCAAGCAGGGGGTCACAGGCGCTGTGTAATATCATTGCACTAGCTGCACCCATGGTATGGCAGCAAAGTTCCTTGATTATTACGCCGGAATGAGAGTATAGTTTCTAGCCATATCCGCCTAGAAAATCGCAACTTTTCATTTTTCGTCGGTCTTAGTACACGATGTAACTACAGAAGAGTCAAGCTTTAAATAGGAAAAATATCGAAACTCTTTGGTCATTATGCTAAGCTATGCTAAAAGTGGTACCGCCAGCCTAGTAGTGAATGTTTTATGAGCAGTAGGATAACCATATTCATCCGCAGAGTCACCCAGAGCCGAAGCACAACCAAACCAATGTTCTTCAGCAAAATGCATGCAGTTTTGTTTTTCAACCACTAAAGTGGCCAAAAGTTACATATGACGCTTTTCCACTGCATGGTACGGCTCAATTTAAATAGTAACACCTCATTTCAGGTTCCAAGTGAGCTGTACCGATACTAAAATGTGACGTGTAAACACTGTAGATCAATGATTGGTCAGAGAGAATCGTCACTACCAGCGCCACTGGATTTGTGACACCAAACCCGCTAGATTTAAATAGTCAGTTACAGCCACCGCAGTAACATTTGTTTGCATTACTTTTTTTTTTTTTTTTTTACTTTTTTGCTTTAAACGACCATCGCACGCAACTTGAAAAAAGAAATGGCTGTATCATGGTCAGTAGACGAGATGCAGGCGTTCCTCTCATTGCTTGC
Source organism: Ctenopharyngodon idella (assembly GCF_019924925.1). NCBI lineage: Eukaryota > Metazoa > Chordata > Actinopteri > Cypriniformes > Xenocyprididae > Ctenopharyngodon > Ctenopharyngodon idella. The sequence continues at coordinate 24,112,826 of NC_067228.1, forward strand.
CAAGGAGCGGATCCACGGCAGTAGAGGCAGTGCAACTATAACGATCAGTCTATAATCCCACGCACTTTGAAGCAGTACTTCAAAACAACCAAAAACTGTTCTGTGGATACCAACAAAAAGAAACTCTAAATTGCATTTCTTGTGTAAAGCTGTTAGCATTGTGTAAAATTACAATATTATGAAATTGTGTACGTCAGAAAGAGTATGCTATCCACAGAGTGGTTTTCGGTTTTGTTAATTATTGTATATATTAATTAAATAGAAATTGAACTGCATGGTTTTGGCCATGTTGAATATTTTCATAATGTAGCAAGTAAGAAGGTTCCCTATATAATTTACAGCATTGGATATGAGAGAATTTCTTTCATTTCAAAATGGACATAACAACTAGATTATAGCAGAATGAATTGAAATCAAGATGAATCAAAATTGGAATCAATTCAAAAAGCTTGAAAGCTTGAAATGGAATCAAACTGAATAGAGAAAACTGTATAAATACACAGTTCTGGTTTAGACTGAGAACATATAGTTTTGCACATCCTTATTCCATACCATATTTATCTCAGCCTCTCTTCTCTTGTTAGGCTGTTAGATTCATGTCCTCTGAACACCAACAGTGGAGATCCACTAGATGCAGCACTACTGTTAACTGCCGTACATTACAGCTGTTGTTATTATTTATAATGACTCATAAAAGCGAGAGGTAAACCCCTCATAAATCACACAAGCCAGGAGGCGTAGTGAGCTCCGGCAGGTCTTATTTCTTACATCTCACACAAATACAACCCACCCTAATTCATCACGGCCACACAGCTAACACGTCGCACACCCTACAATATCTCTGCTCCTCCAGTTCCGCCCCTTCGTTTCTTTGTTCATTCGTTCGGCCCCTCTCGACTCCGTCGGGTCATGCCCACAGGGCGGCGAGGAGAAAATGGAATGCATGATTAACCTGTAGCCAGAGCTGATCCCTAACCTGTAGAACACCAGCAGCCTGAATGGGGTCCTTTCATAGGGTGTCCTTGCAAAGTGCCTGAGGAAAGTGTGCTTTGTTATTACAGCATGGCTGCTTTATGGTGCTGAAAAAGCCTTATTAGCGCTTGAGTAATTGACACGTTGTTTCCAGCAGTCCTTGGGCTATTTTTCCTGATTGCTTATGCTAGTTTTCTATTTTTCCGTTTCACGTTTTACCCCTTCACCCTTCTTTCATTCACACTCTTAATAAGTAAATTATTCTTTTTTCCACCAAGGTAACATTTATGTCTCAATCACATTTTGTTAGCTTACATATGCATCCAAAAACACCTGATAGCTGCCAAAATTCAGGTGCTTCTCAATGTCGGTCCAATTGCCTCTTCTTCTTTCGTCTAAATTAGACTGTTGGCCTTTTAGGAATCTGGAAAGCAAAAGCTATGAGAAATCAAAACCACAACTGAGTAACTGACACTTTTTTTTAAATAAAAATTAAATAGACATCAATGACGCTCTTCACGAGTGCTTAAACAGATGGAGCTTTTCATAGCAGGCATCTATCAAGGCATCTACGCTTGGCGAAGAGCGTCATTGATGTCTATTTACAACATGTTTTTGAAGTATTGACCATTGTAGCCAATCACAGACATATTTGTTGAGCCTGTGAACACAATGGCCAATCAGAGGTGTTTAAGAATCTGCTCAACAGCGCTCAAAATGCTAGGGGGAAACGCTGGTATTGTCACATTTTGGTACCAAAGTTGGTACTTTTGACAACACTACCTGACATGTCATATTTCACTACCTAACTATGATTCAGACATCTTACTGTGCATTTTCACTAAAATAAAGCCCAGAAGTAGAAACAGAAAGTTTTAGTTTACTGCTTCTGTTTTGGCATGCTCAGCATCATTCATGAATGCTGCAAATGCATCTCTACATCCACAGAGTTAATCAAAACAGCAAAACAAATGAATTTCCAAAAACCTGAGGAACTCCATGCAACTTTTCATCTCGATCTTTAGTTTCATAAGTCAGTGTGAAAAAGAGATCATTCTAAGGTCAATCAATGAGTGAGTCCAACAGCCGTCAGCATTACACTCAACCAATACTTAATCTATTTCACTGTCATAAGCTCAATACGTCTACAATGTGAGGAAGATGAATGCATTTAAGGCATTAAGAAAATGTCAACCTTGTGAAAGCTGAAACTGCAAAGCTGTCTAATCAGGTTCAACAACCAATTACAAATTTAAAGGGATGCATCCCAACAGTTTATTGATTACATACAATAGAGTGGTTCAGGGACTACATGATTTTGTAGGCCAAAATCTGAAAAGGAGTTAGCATTATTATTATTATTATTTTTTTTTTTTGCACTTCTAATTCCATCATCCTGGAGTCAATGGGTTTTTTGTTTAAATGCTTGAAATAAGATCTATGGTAAACACAAGCTCAAAATATTTTCATGTTTTATTCTACAATATAAAATACATCAGTAATACCCACTTGTGATTGTTTTTAAAGCTTTTAATTGTCTTGTAAAAGGCGGTTGCTAACAAGTGGCTAAATGTGATTACAGAGATTGTCTGGGACATTAAACGCCATCAGCCGAACAGGTAAACTCATCTAATCACTAGTTTGCTTTCATTGTGTTTATAATCATGCTCTTGCCAACTATTATAACTCCAACTTTCAGGAAAAAAATTTTAAACAAAGACTGAGAGTTGTCGGAAGCTTAGTGATGGTGACGTTGAAGTCGATCGTGGAATAGTTTGTTTATAGCATACATTTATTGCATATAGACTACTGCAGATTGTATTTAGGCTTCAAAATTCATAAAAATTGTGTTCATTTGTGAAGATTATCATGATGACCAAAACTTTTGTTGGTCACAGACCTTATTTTTCACAAAAATCCTAAAGCCATTGGAAACACCCTATTGTTTTTTTTTGTTGAAGGAACCAGAGTGATGCTAACTTCCAGGTTGGTTTACCAAAAATACGTCATCACAGCAGCACTCTATAAAAATCAAACTAAATGAAAATAGGTAGAGACAAACAACTATATTGAGACCCCCTATATGACCAAAATAAATTCAAGTAGCATTCATATACACTACAATTCAAAAATTTGACGTCGGTAAGATTCCTTAAAATGTTTTTGAAAGACGTCTCTTATGCTCAACAAGGCTGCATTTATTTGATCAAAAATTCACTAAAAACAGTCATTTTGTGAAACATTATTACAATTTAAAATAACTGTTTTCTATTTGAATATATGTTAAAATGGAATTTATTCCTTTGATGTCAAAGCTGAATTTTCAGCATCATTACTCCAGTCTTCAGTGTCACATGATCCTTCAGAAATCAGTTGAATGTTGATTTGGTGCTTAAGAAACATTTCTTATTATTATTAATTTTAAAAACAAGTGTGCTGCTTCTTTTCAGAATTTATTTTATTTATTTTGGTAAAAGTGTAAAAGTCTTTACTGTCACTTTTGATCAATTAAATGAGTCCTTGCTGAATAAAAGTGTTAATTACAACAACCTTACTAACCATTAATAAGCAGTAAATTAAAAGTTTACTGAGGAAAAGTCATAGTTAATAGTGAATATGTGTTCCCCTTACCAAAAAAATCTTACTGAACCTAAAACTTGAACGGCAGTGTAGTAACCTCATCCATTAAATGTAGGCAAAAGAATCAAATCCAACTTTATCACGAGCATTTACAGCAATATAAATAAGCCTACAATAATCATCCATCAGCCAACAGCAGAAAAGAACTAATATTATCATAAACTAAAATAATTAAAATTAAATAACACCTTCTTAAATTAAACAATTCAGTAAAAAAAAGAAACCGCACTTCATATCCCATCAAATACAGACAAACCCAAAAGCCATTTCACAGCATCCTCTCTGTGGAAGTTCACACTCTGTAAAGTTCACACCAAAGTGTGCACCATAAAGCCCATCAGCACAGGACCCTTATTGAGAATGATGGAGGTGAGCTGGGGTCAGAGGCATTAGGCAGTCTGGTTGCTCAGACATAAACAAACACTGCAGTATTAGCGCCTAACGGCCCCGCTCTCAGACCAGCGCACCATTAACCTCCTCTTTGCTTTTTATTCTTATTTGCTGTTCGCGTACAAATACAGTAGGGCAAACAAAACCTCTTGCCATGTTCATGAAAAGAAAGTCCATCTGTTTGATCAGCGCACTGGGTGGTTAGTCTATTGATGAGTGGATATGAACATAAATACTGTTATGGATTTGGCTGCCAAAACACTTGAGTGCTAAAGGTCAACACCAAGAATTCTCTCCATCAATAGACTTAGGCTGTATCACCTGATGCTAATCAACCAGGTCACCCTGATGGCCTCCTAACCAATAACACTGAGCTGGTTTAACTTCTTCAACAGGTCACTAGTGTCAAAACAATTTTCGTGTTTAAACTGCAGAAGACCTAATAAGCGAGATAAAAACTTCTGTTGTTTGTCCATGCTGGTTCACATGAACTCTGTTTCCACTGACCTTGGCAGTGCTAATCCTTGAATGTGTGCAGTGTCTCCTCTGGGGTCAGACGATTGTTGTCTCTTTGGGGCTTAATGAATCCAGCAGTCTAAAAGGACCCGACCCGTCTCATGCAACAACACAATGATTTTTTTCACACGTATATCATATAGGCATTCAGATAAAGTCCTCATGCCAAGTCTGACTCAACTAATGACATAAAAAAAAAAAAAATAAAATAAACATATTTCTGCAAACAATTTGTTGTGCCAAAAGACAAATGGTGAACATTCGACATTGTCTGAAAAATATTTGGATATCTGAATAAATTGTTCGGAAACCAAAAATAAACAGGCCTGTTCAGAGCAAGTCACGATAAGAAACTATAAATATGCAAAATGTAAAACAAATGTTTAACATGTATAAATAATGTTTGCTACCAAAATTTTTCACACAGTTCAATACAAACTTTTTGTTGTAGTAGGAAATGTTTGGATATCTGACTGATTAAAGAAAAAAAAAAGTAAATAAAATATATTCAAAAAATTTAAATATACTCAAAAAACTATCCCAATTAAAGAAAAATTATCCAAATTACATACAGCACACAGTAAAAATAGCATGAATATACCATAGTGGGCAACTGGATATAGTGCAGCATATTTTAAAATCAAGGCACAGAATACACGCGTGCATGCAGGCTACAAATAGACACTTCAGAAGCTCTCACAGCTGGATTCGATTAAATCTGCAAGGTTTGTAATTAAATGTTAATTACATATTCAGAGATTTGTTTTAATGATATATATGTGTATTTGCTGAATGTTGAAGATGTGTATTTTCTAAATGAGAAAGTATTATAGCCTTTAGTTTGCCTTTCTGTAACTAATAATTTAAAAGCAAGCGCTACATTTTCTCACATACCGTTTACTTTCTTTGTTCAACACGTCTTTGCGTTCAAAGGGAATGAATTGGAAACACTTGCTCCGCACCAGTGGACACGCAACACAAGCAATGACGCTGCATTTGAATTTTCACAACAGAGACATGCTTATGCTGACATTACCTTGACAACACTATATGACATTAGCGCGGGCCAAACATTTTTTCTCGCAGGCCGCCTATTGAGGAACCCTGGTTTAAAGAGAATATCTGAGCGAGTTGATATGTTTATGTCCTACCTGAAAAACATCCTGTACTGTATATGGCATAGACATTTGAAAATAAATCTATCGCCCACTTCAGTACTGAGGTTTGGTACGAGAGCATGTGAAGTGTATTAAATATGACAGTGTATATGTCAAGCATTCCCATCTGCATGTTTGTGTAAAGTATATTTCTGCTATAAGAGTTATGATGGTCAGTTCTTTATTGAGCAATTATGGCCCAAAAAAGTATTTTGGCTAGCCACAATTATTTATTATAACTTGCTCTGCCCTAGCAAATTCCTAACTGAGAACAACTTTTGTAAGGGTATTCAATAGGGATGAAATTGATTTTTCGATTAATCGTTTTTTTTAAAATGTGGTTGAGGTGCGCCTTTCAGCGTGAAAGATGTTCCGGACAGTTGAAGGAACTGTCAGTGTCCCGATCGGGCCAGTGCTGCATGGTCACGAAAGTTTATTATTTGCACGCATTTTCAAGCTTTGCCAATTTAAGCATTCAAGTAAAAGAGAACTCATGCAGGCCTCAGACAGCATGCAAATAAAAAAATGAATTTTTCACATCTCCTTGCGCCTAAACGGACAAATTCAAACAAATTTATCTCAAAATGCCAACCTAGAAAACATCCAAGTAAACAGTCGGTTATGGCTTAAGTAAGCAGTAGAGAAAGAACGCATGTGTATCATTAATGGATCCGTGCAATAGTCTTAAAGTGACAGCAACCTAATATTCCTGTTGCTGTCTATGTTTTTAATGTTAATCAAATTAAAAAAGACAAAGAAAAAAAAAAAAAAAATCACTCCCTGCTCTTCACTGAATAACTTTTTTGTAACTTTAATAAGGATTAACCTTTATTTAATTTGTACTGTGAAGGTTATATGCAATGTTATTTTACATTTGATTACTTTATTCAATTTCTGTACCTGAGAACTGCTGTTAGACCTACCTGAAAAACTTTAAAAGCACTGATTATTTCATTTGTATCTTTGTTCTATTGTATTGTATTGTATTGTATTGTATTGTATTTTTTATTTTTTTATTTATGTATGTATTATGTATATATTATGTATGTTATTGCTTGTAGTTTAATTATTTGTTCTTTTTTTATTATTGACTGTTTACTTGTCTTCAATAATCTTTAAAATTCATATTAGTTAGTAGTTTTGGCTGTGGTAACCTTATGTATTATAATACAAGGACACATGGGTCAAAAACAACAAAAATAATAACTATTTTATTCATTTACTACTTTTTTTGTGGTGGGCCCAGTGAAAATTGAATCATTGAATTCACTGAATCGAATTGAAAATTGAGAATCGAATAGAATCGAATCAAACTGAGATCTTGTGAATCTGAATCAAATCAGGACATCTGAATTGATACCCAGCTCTAGTATTCAAGCTTGAGCTTGATAGGCATCCAAAATAATTGTATTGTCACAAACCAAATGCGCAGCCCGCTGTTTCCTAATCTCTGTGTTGAAACTGTATGCTACATTAATGCATATTAAATCTCTTGGCTTCAGTAACTCTTAAGCAAAGCAAACACTTGGGTTATGTGAAGGTTATGTGGCACTCAAATGCTGTCGTTTTGTTTCACAGATGGCACAATGAATCCCTTCAGAGCCACATAGAGAGCATATGACCAATCTGAGGTAAAATATTTATAAAGATCCAACCTAAACGGACCGAGTGAAGTGTTATAAATCTTATGAACAATCTCTCTAATCGCCCTCATGGTCATGAATACATGCTGAACCCTAAAACAACCAATTAAAAGAGCTCATTCAAAATATATGCTGACTAACAGCTCATAATAAACTCTCCGTATCCATTTATATCAACAGTCTTTAATGTAGTAATCAGGATATAGATGCATTAATTATGGATCAGGATCAAGGCGAGCGGGGAAATTACAGCCAACAGCTGTTCAGAAAGCGAGCACTGGTTTCAGTATTCATGCTTCAAAAAGGGCAAAGCATTCTGCGAGCACAGTCCACTTCACGTCTCCCCTCTTCCAGTGGTCCATGTTGCCTGGAAACTGCCTTAATAGCAAATCCATTTTAATATCCTTTCATATGTATTCCAAATGTATTATTCAAACGTTTAATATCTTTTTAAACTCCCTCTGGGTAGTTAGGACTATTAGAATCGGCCTTCATTCTGTTTTCGCCCCTCTCGCTTATTCACTCATTCCTTTGTTTTCTCCATCTCTTCCTCTTCTGCCCTAAGGGGAGACAAGGCCACGACTCGTTCTGGGGCTCCTTATCAAAGTCTTTCTGCAGGAGTGTGTGTGCTTTCATTCGGAGAGACTGGAGAGTTGGATTTGAGATTGAAGAGAGCCTCTATTTAGAGGCCTTTTACACTGGAAGTGTCCTTAAGTCAAAAACAACTAGACCGAGTGTTACGGAAATTAGCATTTAAAGGTGTATTGAAAGGCATTTTACACTGTAGGTTATACAAAGTAAATCATACAAATCAATCGTGTGATAAATAAATGCAGTGGAATGACACCGGCCAACTCAACTCAGTGTAGTTACTGAAAACATATTGAATCTGAAAATTTGTGTTTCTATCCGTTTACCACATTTTACCAAGTTTAAATCAGGGATGCATCGAAATTTTGGCTACTGAAAATTTTCAGCCAAAACAGCTATTTTCGGTAAACTCATTAGTTAGTAGGGCTGCGCGATTTATCGCAAGATACGAAAAATTACATTGAATTTAAATGTGATTATTGCTTAACGTGATTATGAAATCGCAAAGCTGCGATTATTTTTTATGCGCAGCTTGTCAATGAAGTATGGCTCCAAATGCCAATCCATCTGAGAGCACTGCGAGTTTGATGTGCATTTGAAAAAGCAACAAGCGTCAAACATCTTTCCAGACATGAGAAGCATTTATTAACATCTTGTCCAACAAAAGATAACATTTAAGAACGTTTTTACTCCAAACTTACTTCATAACGAGCATTTACTATTGCATTTACTACTGATCACAGAGCGGTACAACTCTGACAAGCTGCGCATAAAATAAATCGCAGCCTTTGCCAAATTGCATGTGATTTAATCGCGATAAATCGCGCAGTCCTATTAGTTAGCTAGAAAAAATAACTCTAGAGAAGAGCATTTTGTTAAATATATGCACTGTATTACATATTCATTATATTTTTACTTAACCTGTTTGTGATGTCTTCATTATTTAATGTATGTTTGAATAAATCTGTCATAAAACAAGTTATTAAACTTTATTGTCATTTATAAAACAGTTAGTTCCTGTCCTTGATTCTGATTGGTCAATAGCTGTGTTTTATTCACAATAAAACATGGCTATAACCGCTTCACCCAACGGTTCTGTGTATCACTACACAACACCCTTAGCAACCACTCTTAGCAACATAAACTGTATGTTCTCAATTGATATTGTTCATTGAAGCTTACTGTATTTTGTAGAAGAGTATTGTGAGAAAATGATAGAGTGAGCGAGTTTATTATCTGCATTCAGATTTAGCATTTTCCTTCAGGTCAGTCCTATGTTCTTAATAACAAATCTGTTTACATGTCCGATGTATCGTCTTGTCCTTTTAACATTTAAGGAGTTTTCCCATGACTGACGGCGCTAGTCAAAGCATTTGTCAGTTTCGTCTTGTTCCGTGTTCACAACAATTCAGGCTTTTCAATGAAAAAGTCTTCGCTACTGACTGACACACTCATAAAGACAGTCTTTGTCGCCATCTAATAGCATAATAATGTAACTCCTGTTGCTGTTCACGGTCAGGGATTATTTTTTTTCTGGCAGAAGGAAGGCTTTTAGTGACAGTTTACTTCATGAAAGTTGCATTGATAGATATTTCTGGCTAATATTTGTATTGTGTGGTAACCATTTTATAAAAGCAATAAGGTATTCAAAGCTAGTGCTGTATCGTGCATAAGTCACGGCTGAAGGGGTCGTAAGCACGACACAGCACAGCCTCTCGTACCTTATTGCTTACTTAAATGTTTACATTTCACCAACAAATTGGAGTAACAATTCTGTTGTTGAAAGTTTGATTAAAAAAAAAAAAACTCTTAAGTGCAATTTATATGTTTTTACAACTCGGTTTTAGTTATTTAAATGTTGATTATTAAATAAGTCTGATAAAATTGATTATTATTTTTTATTTATTTTTGGTTTTTGCCAAGTGCCTCCTGAATTTCCAGTTTCAGCCCAGAATTTTCATTTTGGTGCATCCCTAGTTTAAATATATTTCACAGAATTTCCTCTAAAAATCTGTGCAGACAGTTTCTGTCTAAGCCTGGTGATAGGAAAAGGGAAAAAAAAAAAAAAAAAAAAAAAAAAAACTTACTTCAACATAAAATTAACATAATAAAATGGCATTTATTTCATCATAAAATGTGTCAGAGATGAACAACTGCAACAGCAGATTCCATGTTTTTCTTTGACCAATCCGAAGCGAATATATTCACAACCAAATCAAATGAACTGTAGCTTTTATGAGGTCAATGACATGGCAAATGCAAATGCAAAAAAATATATATATATATATATATATATATATTTGGTTTCCAACATCCTTCCAAATATCTTCTTGAAGAAAGTCAGTCATATAGTTTTGGAAAACATGAGAGTAAGGGGAAAATTTTGGGGTGGACTATCCCTTTAATTTCTAATTATAATGTACACAATCAATACATTTGAAATGTTTATCCCACCCCAGGCTCATCTTATTGGTAATTTTTCAAAACGGACAAATTATTGTAATGGTTTTTGCCACAAAATTATCTCTCTCTCTCACTCAAACATACACATACAGTACAGACACACACTCGGACAGAAACGTGTTGTTAGTGTTGCCCTGACGAATTAATCAGTAAAATAGTTTAGCAACTTAAAAGCTACATGACATTTCTCACCAGCGAGGTAATAACTGTGCGGTTCTTGAGGTAGATAAACTTACAGTTTCGATATTAGGGACAATGCTGCAGAAAACTGTTGAGAGACGCACAGACTCGGGTAGGCTAATTCACATATGCTTATTCTTCTCTCTCTCATAACTGCGTTAATAACGGTATTATTCTGCTATCAAGGCTCAAGCCTCCGTTACTAGCTCTAAAATGACGTTTTAGAATTAGCAACGGAGGCTTGGGATGCGATGCATAAGAAATTAGCCCCCCACACAAGAGTGTTTTAAGGACAAAAACCTAACAAATGTCTTGAAATGCAACATCTGAACAGTGTCTTGAGGTGTGGTAACCGTAGTAGAAGCGGAATAATTGACTCTGGGCCGTTGAATTATTAGAAAATAATTCCGCTTCGCGGGGTGTGCATTATTTTCTAATAATTCAATAGCCCATCATCAATTATTCCTTATATATTGGTCAACCACTACATGGGAAATAAACACAACAGGTATTTGAGACCACAAATAACTATAGGGATTTGTGTGGCTGCGCAGATCTTATTTCTTCCAGGTTGTTGAAGAGATGACGCCACCTGAGACACATTGAAATGAATCTCAATAAAATGCTGCAAACTGCCTGGAGTGATTAAAAAACAACAACAACAAAAAACAAATGAGAGATGGAGTAATTATGATTTGTCTTATTCACAGTCGTCTGCAGCGAGGGCCTCCTAACCCTGCCATCCTTCTTGCCTCCACGCAAGCTGTCTGTTGCCATGGTGAACAAAACTCCCGTTTACCACACTTAGCATGACCCAGCTGTTTACAACTGTAGCGGATAGAAAAAGACACTTGTCTGCGCGCACACACACACACAGCCTAATATATGCAAAATTAACCAAATAACTCGCTCACCCTCATTTTGTTTGAAACCCACATACTGTTATACCATTCTACAGCTTAGGGTCCGTAAGATTTTATTTAATACTGTTATTAAGCAAGGATGCATTAAATTGATCAAAAGTGACAGTAATGACATGTTACAAAAGATTTCTATTTCAAATAAATGTTGTTCTTTTGATTTTTATATTCATCAAAAAACCTAAACAAAGCTTATACAAAAATATTAAGCAGTACAAGGGTTTTCAGCAATAATAACAAGAGAAATGTCTCTGCACCAAATCAACATTATAATGATTTCTGAAGGATCTTGTGACACTGAAGACTGGAGTAATGATGCTGAAAATCCAGCTTTCACAGAAATAACATTTCAAAATATATCAAAAAAGAAAACCATTATTCCAATTGTAATAATATTTCACAAGATTACTGTTTTGCTGTTTTTTCAATCAAATAAAAGCAGCCTTGGTGAGCATAAGAAACTTCTTTTTTTTAAAAATCTTACCGACCTCAAACTTTTGAAGAAGTGTACAAAAGCATTCTTTTCCACATATACAGGGTCATGAAGTTTCTTCAAAACATTTCCTTTCAAACTCCACAGAAAAAATAACAGCGAGAAACTCTCTTTAATTTCCTGTACTACTTTGTTTGCCTGGCTCTATAATGCAAGTTTCACTGCATCCACAATTATCTCACATTGCCGCCCAACTAAATATGCCACCATTGAAAAAACTGGTGAGGGGGTTGTGTTCTGGTTAAGTCAGTCCTTTAAAAGGCGAAAAAAGTGCAGCCGGGTCCCAGGGGAGCCAGAGAAAAGTAATGAGGGTGATCCTTTAGATGTTACCCTTCACTCTGCAGTCTTTTAATTAGGTTGTTGATCAGACATAATGAAGTGGAAATGCCATTTCACATTTTTAAAGGTACTGCTACTTAGCAAACCTGGGTAACAAAGTCCACCCATCTGTCTAAAGCATATCTTGAGTAATAACAATGTCTGGTGAGTTGATCATTACAGGTAAAAGGTGCAAAAACTCTAGGTATTAACATTTAAACCCCCCAAAAAGGAAACTTCAAATCTGGTCCATGATCAGCAGCAGAGGGTGAGGTTTCAGCCTACAGGCGAGAGAATCATACCCTCCTCAAGGTGAATGACAGGAATTATGGGCTGCTTCTTCAGGGGCAATCCATCTGAGGTCAGGCAATTAGAAAACCCTGTTATCATTGCTCATGTAACTAAAAGGGTTCAGGCTGTCTGAGTCAAATTACCATGTCAATGTATGTTAATCTAAGGTTTTCTTTGCCACGTTTAAACCAGATTCAGCCACCCCAAACCTTCATTTTCAAGCCTTTTTATTCACCCTTTCAAATAGAAGACCACTGAATGGCCTGTCATCTTAAGCATCGTAAACCTGAAACGTTCTGTCTGTCTAAACCTTGGTTTAATACAGTTGGTAAAATAATTTCAGCATAGAAATACCCTTCAATTTCCACAAAGCCCCTACGGAAATCAAACGAGAGCATGATATATAATTTACGTACGCTTTTAAGGAATAATTGCCCAAAAAATGGAAATTCATTCTTTACTTTAATCACCCTCGTGGCATTCCAAACCTGTATGACTTTCTTTGTTTCATGGAACATAAAAGGTGAATTTTTGAAGAATATCCTGGCCACTCTTAAAAATAATAAAAGAGAATGAGGACTGGGTCTCACCATGTTCCCAGACAGACCGAAATGTAAGTCATTTACTGGGAATTTTGATATCCGTTGTGCTTGCTGTGTTCGAACTAGCCATGTCTGAATCATGAACAAACTATTCTTTTGAGTCAATTTTTTTTTTTTTTTCCCCACTGAATCACAAAAGCATTCTAAATGATTCAATCATGAATCTGAATCGTGTTCAAGTCACTAACTCAATGATTCAGTCGTAGCATTTAACAGCTCACTTGGGGAGAATCGAATGCATCTCGATTCTCTATCGAATCAATTCTGAGCTTAGTTTTTAACAGCAGATGGCGCTCTAGGCTAGTTTTTAACCGCACACTCAAACGTTCATGAAGAAGAGTGCTGGAGAGCGCTTGTGCGTTCGGCTGAGTCATGTAAGTGGTTAAATATACTTGCACCTCGGCTCTGAATGCTTATGTCGCAAACACAGCCCACTGCGAACACCCTTGTAATTCACTTCAGCCTTTTCTAACTTTATGAATGATTATTTTAGGTTTAAGTGGTGTATGTAAGGAAATGGAAGCATGCAGAGTACTAAAGCGCTTAGTGCCATCTGCTGTTAAAAACTAAGCTCAGAATCGATTTGAGAGAGAATCGCGATACATTATGAAAATATCAGAATCGATCCAGAATCATTGTATTGCGAATCGGGAATTGATTTATTGTCCCAGCCATAATATTTTTTGAAGCTTGAAAGATCCAGTGCATTGCATGGAAAAGACCAACCAGCACATTCTTCAAAACATCTTACTTTGTGTTCCACAGAAGAAAAAGTCATACAGGTTTGCAACAACATGAGGGTGAATAAATGATAAAAGAACTGTATTTTTTGAATAACCTAATATTTTAAAATTCCTTTGAAGTAGTCTCATTTGAACTGTGGATAGTACATATCTGACAAAGAAATATGCCTTACACACCCCAGAGATGATAATTCAAACTGGCAATTTTGATGGGCAACCATCTAATCAGGTGAAACCATTCATTAAGGTAATTAATTACTTTGATAGAGCCATCGGGAGATGAATATAATAACAACAGAGCCAGCTTTTCAAACTAATGTGGACGGCCTGGTCCCAGGTGCTGTTTTTCTCTTTAATTGAGGGTGAAAGACTATAAAGAGTCTACCTTTAACATTTCATTCACTCATCCAATTAACCCTGTGTGCTGGTACAGGGTCACATGCATCGTACAGACCTCCTGCCTGCTGCTCTCAAGAAGTGTGACTTAAAGATTATTTTAGTCATTAATGAAGGGGAGAGAGGGACAAGTGGGGCAGTGAGAGAACAAAGTGACAAAGGTCCATACAGACCAGAAGCAAGAGTTAGAAGTAAGCTTTCAAAGCTGAATGATACTGTATTTTCTATAGACTATTAGCGCTATAAGGTGCTATCACTATTGCAGATGCTTAAAGGGACAGTTTACAGAAAAATGAAAATTCATTCCAAAAACGTTTTGGTGACCAATGACTTCCATTGTAAGGCCAGGAAAAAAATTTAGACATTTCTTAAAATACCTTCTTTTCTGTTTAACAGCAGAAAGAAAGTCATTCAGTTTTGAAACTACATAAATGATGCCAGAATTTTCATTCTTTATTGAACTATCCCTTTGAAGTTAGGGATTTGATTTTGAACTAACACCAAATACTAAATTTCAGTGTATAACTAGTCTTGATTCATTGGTTGTCAAAAGTATCCGCTGTTGAGCAGATTCTTAAACTCCTCTGATTGGCCATTGTGTTCACATGCTCAACAGATCATCGCTTCATACAATGATCATCGCTTCAAAAGCATGTTGTAAATAGACATCTTTGGCGCTCTTCACCGAGGGCTTACAGAGGTACACACGGTAGCGTTTGAAAGCAGGTGTCTAAAATGCAAGGGGGAAAGTCTGGTATCGTCACATTTTTTAAATTTCAGTACCGACTTGGTACTTTTGACAACCCTATTTGTGCTAAAGACATGGATAACATCTTAAACTGTGCAGCTTTTACTTTTTCATAATGTTCAGATATTCGTCTGGCAGATGAAACAGGCAAAAAAAACCACTGAAGCCATATCTAAAGACTTAAATATCATAAAAAGCGAGGTTCAGTAAACAACAACATAGCAACCGCAAAACAGCTCCCTAGCAACCACACAGTGCTATTTCAAAGCCTCACAAGCATAGTGGGCTTTTTAAAAAATATCCACCTTAAAAATTAAATAAATACTAAAGATTTCTGACAAGCAGTCCAAAATTAATTGATCCAGAGAATGAAGTGGAGTGGAAATATAATGAAAAAGGACAGATTTGCTTATTTTTAGTTGATCTTTTCCTACTTAACAGGTCTGTTTTAAGTCCCAACTGAGACCTTTCCACCTGTTTTTAACATGTTTATCATTAATTACTGGAAGAGATTCAAATGTCTGTAGTGTAAATGCAGCTCTATGCATTAACCAGATGGTTGAGTCACTTTCAGGGTAGTGAAAGTAACTGCACGACATTAAAATTCACACAAAATTAAATTAGCTTTAAGAATTATTCCACTTCACTGCCTCGGGATTGTGCATAACACAATTAAAAACACCTTGCCTTTGGCAAACCCAACACAAAATGGGGCCATGAATTAGCACAATGAATTAAAACCTCCATTTAATATAATTTCCTCTTATTTTTATTGCTATTACCCCAGATGCAGGGATGTAAGCAATCAAAGTAATGGAACATTACAATTGAATCTAAAAGTCAAGTGCGGTCCCTGTCTTCAGCGTGTAAAGTATCGGTCATAAAATGCAATCCAAAAGATTTAGATAGACGTTTCGGTGAAGGTGGCGTGACACATATTTCTCCGGCTATTTAAAATCAGAGTGCTGAACTCCAGTGTGATGAACTCTCAGCAAGAGATAATGCTCCGCTCACCTCTAACATCTCCCTCCATTAGTGCGTAATGAACAGCGTGGTTTGAAAGCGCAGCCATTAGATGGAATGTATTTATCCCCGTTCTCGCATCCCACAGTCGACGCCAGGTCAAAGGGGGTGGAGCCATGTGCTCCATTGTGTTGATTAATAAGACGAATAGTCATCCATAACATAACATCCTAGTCAGGAGCAACTAACAAGGAACATGCTGTTTTATGAGGGGTCTCTCAAAAGAAAATTGAGATTTTAATGCAGTCATAATCTCCAGCATTTGTGTCTATTGTAAAAATAGAAGATATGTCAGCATTATCACACTTCTGCAGCATGTGTGTCTAATTTAGTGAATCAACGTCAGGGTTAAGCAAGGTTCAGCCAACACAATAGTGTAACGTTAAGCCATTACACTGCATTGCCCATGGCGACCAGCTAGTTTTCATTGGCAATGGTTCAGTACAGCCAGACCACAGACCATTTACATTGAGGGACAACACATTATGCCCAGAATACCTATAATGCTGCAGGTTCTAGACATTTATGAAAGCAATAAAGAGTCTCAGAATTTAAATGTCACTCTGCGGCTGATCAAAAGGTTAAATCTAAGTTTTATGAAGCTTAAAATGAATAAACAAGATTCACAGTGACCCATCTAAAGTCAATAAAAAACTTAAAACAACATTGTCAGTATTGTCAAGTTACCATTTGAGGTCAATATATATATATTTTTCTTTTCTGAAAGAAATTAATACTTTTATTCAGGAAGGACACATTAAATTGCTCAAAAGTGACTAATGAATTTAAAGTGTTACAAAAGATAAATTATGTTCTTTTGAACTTTCTATCCAAAAATCCTAAACAAAAATGTATCTTTTTTTTTCAGCTTTGCCATCACAGTAATAAATTACATTTTAAAATATATTAAATTATCATTGTAAATTGTAATAATATTGCACAATATTAGTTTTTACTGTATTTTTTGGTCAAACACATGAAGTCTTAGTGATCGTAAGAGACTGCTTTCAAAAACCTTATCGACCCCAAACCTTTGAACGTTTGCGTATGCCCTAAATATTTACGCTTACAAAGAAAAACTAGGAGAACATGACAAAAAAAGTTGCTTATGAAAGAATACAAGACAAAAATACACCCTTATTACCAATAACAACAGAGTGAGCCTGATGAAATGAAGGAAATTATGTGGCATTCTCGATAATTGCCATAATACTTCTCATTATAGCTCTCAGCCTCATCCATGCTGTTTTTTGTTCCAGAAAATGAACATGTGGGGCCCAACATAAATGAGACCAACACCACACGGTCCCCCACATGAAGGCTTCCACACACACACACACACACACACACACACACACACACACGCACTTTCTCTCTGCTCTGAATTATGTCTATTTTCAGGGGAGACTCATGAAGAGGCCAATTACCCAGCGCTCCCTTCTCCCTACCTCCCCATCATCATTCTCAGCGGGAGGAGCGGGCTGGCTGTCAGCCTGACAGAACAGCCTCTCAGCATCCTGGTGTGTCCACAAG
Source organism: Ctenopharyngodon idella (assembly GCF_019924925.1). Classification (NCBI taxonomy): domain Eukaryota; kingdom Metazoa; phylum Chordata; class Actinopteri; order Cypriniformes; family Xenocyprididae; genus Ctenopharyngodon; species Ctenopharyngodon idella. Next base: position 24,130,445 of record NC_067228.1, read on the forward strand.
TTCCCTGGTCCTCCAAGCACCCCCACCGAGAAATGAAGGGGGGAAAGAAAAGAGGAAAAAATCCATACTGCCTATTCACAGTGATGGAGAAAGGGAGAAATAAGGAGAGTTAGTCATAGGACTCATTTCCTAAATGAGTGACAATTACCCAAATTATCTTAACAACCCAACATCAAACCCAGTACTGAGTCTTTGTGTGCCTGAATCAAAAGGTGGCATTTTGGCACTTTGGTAGTTTTCAGGTTCAAAGCACAAAATAAAAGGCGGTATTTTTCTTAAAAGGGCCTGGGCAAAAAATACCCCTTAATCCCTTCAAACCTAGACGTTGATAATTTGGACGCTAAATAAGTTTTGTTTTAAAGGAAAAATGCCATTCATATCTTATCATGCATCATTTCTTAAGTCAACAATCATCCTACATTTATATGGATGATCTAAATAAACAAAACCCCTTATTCAGTGTCTGTAAAATCTTTTTTTTTTCTCTTCACAAAACTGTGACCAAAAGGCATGTAACCCCCTGCATTGTTTGTTTTACAAGCACGTTCATTCGAAGAAGAAAAAACACACATTATAGCCATGGCTCCTTTTCACCGTAATTATCCAGAAAAAAAAAAAAAAGTAAACCGACTCACCCAGAAATAGCCCTACAAATGGCAAACAGAAGTCAAAGTAACATACTGTTTCTTTTACAAATGGGAACATTTAGAGCCAAAATGTTTGCTGAGCAGCCGTTGTGGTTATCATCAGTTTCGGAAAACAACTTTGGCAAATGTTTTCTCGTGAACTTTACCATGCTTTACCATGGCTGAGACAGCTCGCTAACCATTCCAGTGAAATCACAAAGCAAAACACAGACAACTGTGTCCCTACTCCTGACATACAGCAATATATCAGTATATTAAAAATAAAAAGCTGCATGTTTTTGACTTTAAATACATTGTAAAAAGTTTTACAGGAAAAAAAAAAAAAAAAAAAAAATCAGTAAAAAGGCTACAGTAATTGGTTAAAGTCACCATGAAATGTGAATATTGCAGAATTTTAAATGATTTATCTGTGCGCACCTTTATTTATTTAATTATTTATTTTATTCATGTGCCCTCATAATCTTTAATCAAACTAGCATCACCTCCCTCTTGCAGTGACATCTCTTCTCTGATGACGTGTTTACTGGCGTAAGGGCGGGATTAACCTGTCACATGACATCACAGCGATAGCAAACAACAACCATCCAATCGATTCCCAATAAACAAAATCAAGTCCCGCCCCACATTTTTTCCTATTCAAGGAGCAGTTTCACTCAGATATGCATCACAATTGAAAAGAAAAGACTATCGCAACTTCCGTTTCATGCCATAAGCAAAGTCCCTTTTAAGTCTTTTAAATCGGTGACCATTTCTGCAACATCTCTGGGCAGTTATTTCAGCGACCCAAGGCCAAGTCCTATGTACTTGAATGAAGAAATCCTGAAAACTCAAAAAACTTCTTGCCAAACTCCCATTTAAATAACATATTTAAATCAGCAACAAAATCTGACATGAACGGTCCAATAAATGTTGTTTCTTATGGTCAAATATATTTCAGGTTAGACCAGCCATTGCACATGTACAGTCCTAAGAGTGTATCTGAGGACTGTTTCTATGGCAACCGCAGCTTCTAACGACAATGCAATGACACGATGACTTTACCAATTGGTGATTAGTAAAGAAGGCGGGACTTATTCCACCATATTGCGCATTGTACTTTCTCCCATTCATAGTAATATGAGTGAACTCTCTTTGTTTATCAAGTCTTTGCTGGAAGTTACCTTACCATTTATTTTTGTTATCAGTAATGTACATTACTGATAGGCTGTTTTGTGTTACATTTTGTGTTTAGTTAATGTTTGTTGCATTATTTTAGTGTCATGTGAGTTACACTGTGTGAATGACACTGTGTGCATCGTCTACATGAGTATTTGGCATGTTCAGGTAGACATCATATCATTTAATAAAATGTACGATTATAAGCTGAAAATATACATACACCAATCCCGATCCCAAAATACCTGAAACATTGTAACAATATGGTTACATGGTACATGGTAACAATACTGGCAACCACAGCTTCTGGATTTCTACCTTAAGAATATTTTTTTGCAAATATTTTACTCCAAATCTGATCTACAGATCAATACATTATCATCACACCAATAATGTTGAGTTAATTGTACATAATTAATATTAATGAGCTACCATGTGACATCTCAACCTGAATGTTTGAGATCCGCCCCAAACTGTCCCCACTGCTTTTAAAACAAAGTGATTCCCTGATTTCTAATCAATTTGCCTGAAAGCCATAAACGTTCCTCTCCTCCACCCTTACTAAACGAACATTTTCCCAAAGCTTAATGGACTAATTTATATTAACACTAATTAACATGAGCACTGCATTATTTATGAGGTATACTTTACAAGCAGGACAAAGATATATGGAGGCCTCTTAGGGGAGAAAAAGATGGAAACCTTTGATGCACAGCTACAAAACGCCACACTATTATTTACAAATTATCAGCATCATTTTTCCTCGACGGCTGCAGCACTCGCTAATTAACTGTCGCATACGGAGAGGTGGAGCACTCAGATAGGGCCACAGTTCCAAAAGCATTTCTGTGAAATTACATTTCTAATTTCTTAATTACAGTTATTTTCTTTCTCACACATGGGAGAGATCCAACTCAGAAACACGGATGAACGCAATTAATTTTACGCCTTTCTTTTTTTCAAAGCCGAGCAGAACGGAAGCCATTTTCCGTGTCACCTGTGTATTTCAAAAACCGAGGTTTTATTCTTTCAAAGGTTTTTGCCACTTGTCAGAATCTTAGTCGTTTCATTCATATTAATAAAGATGAGCATTTTAAGGTTCAAAAAGCCCAGTTGCAGCCGTTTCACTGATGATAATGCACTAGAAAACTTCCTGTGTATTTTCAATATATTTCAGTAATGAGGACCTTTGGGTTACACACATTACGAGGCCCATACTAGCCTTCTGAATGTTTTGCCATTTTGAATTATGCGAAATTAATAAAAACGATTAAAATGAATGAATTAAAAATGTGTTAAATGAGCTGAAACTACCACACGCTTATTGGTAGCTGAAGCATAATTAGCCAAAAATGGGTTTGTAAAACACTGTAAAAGTTGTACATTCAAATTCAGTCAAGGTCTGTTAAAAAGTACCATGTGTTTTGGAAATGTAACATGGTTATACTACATTTTGGACACCATTGTACTATATTAAGTATCTTGGTGTACCATGCAAATATTACTACCACGGTATTACCATCTGATACCATCACTGTACCATGGCAGCACCCCAATTCTTTTTTGTAAAGGTAGACTGAAACGCATTTTCAAAGAAAGACTCTCAATCCAACAGAGCACTATTCCTTCCCTGGGTTTCAGTCGTCACACTCTAGCGTTTCTCCTCGGCCCTTCAAAACTTCTCTGATCTTCTGAAGTGGACAAAGAGAGACGGTAGGAGCGTTTGCAATGTAGAGAGGATTTGGACTGAGACAAAAGCCTGTGAGAATAAAGCCCTCCTCTCTGTCTGGACGTCTGGCGGACCTCAGACACACACATCCTGAGCCCTCAAACTCACGCCAGCTCATACTTCTGCTTACATCGGAGCCCTGGAGTGCTGAGTCCAGTCCAGATCCACTACACCAAATGTCCCACACACTCATCCGCCAGACACAAGACACTTATCTACGGCTTGAACTCTGAGAATCACATCCCAATGTTCAGAAGAGCTGTTGACAGGCATTTTAATTTGCATTTAATTTCGCCTAACATTAGAGAATTAGGATCTTATAATTAATCACATTTCATTTAAATCTCAGTCACAGTGTTATTTTTTCTTTCTTTTTTTTTTTTGCTATGACACATTTGTGCATAGAGGCAGTAGAGAGAGGACAGGAAAGTAACCAGAAGAAAATTGGGCACAACAGCTTCGACACTTCGACTCCATTAGCCCAAGGGCACAGACAGGTCAAAGAGAAGGAGACATACCACTTGTGAATGGGAATTACTGTAATGCTTAATATGGCAGAATGTAGGAAAGGAAGTCACACCTTCAGTTAAAAAAGCCAATCAAAATTTTGGTAATGACATCCATCATTTCAGGTTGGTCCTGTATTTTTCAGGACCAACCTGAAAAATACAGATTTGATATAATGAGGCATAATATTTGATTAGTGTTGTTACAAGAGTGAATTATTTATTTGTATATGATTATCGACAATAATTTTAATAGCATAGTAAAAACATGCTAACACATGGCAACATGCTTTACACACTCCTATAAAAGTTAAATATTAATATAAATATTAAATCAAACAATAAAATGGCATGTTGCCTTCAATTATTTTTTCAATCAAGTAAACATTGCTTCAAGTTTCTCAGCATTCAGCAAAGGTTCAATAGTAAAGTACAAATAAATAAATGAAAAGCAGCAAGTGGTTTTCTCTTTTTCTTATCAATATTGTTGTTTGATTAATATTACAAACATAATAAACAGGCTGGTATATTCGACTGCACAGATCCCATCTATTTACATTCACTTAAAGGATTAGTTCACTTTAAAATGAAAATTACCCCAAGCTTTACTCACCCTCAAGCCATCCTAGGTGTATATGACTTTCTTCTTTCTGATGAACACAATCTGAGATATATTAATAAATATCCTGACGCATCCGAACTTTATAACGGCAGTGAACGGGACCAATGAGTATGAAGCTCAAGAAAGTGCATCCATCCACATCCATCCATCATAAACTTACTTCACATGGCTCTGGGGTGTTAATAAATGCCTTCTGAAGCGAAGCGATGTGTTTGTGTAAGAAAAATATCCATATTTAATAAGTTATAAAGTAAAATATCTAGCTTCCTCTAGACCGCCTTCCGTATTCAACTTACAAAAGATTTTTGCGTAATTTGAATCCGATGGCTCAGTGAGGCCTCTATTGAGAGCAAAGCCATTCAAACTCTCAAGGTCCATAAAGGTACTAAAAACATATTTGAAACAGTTCATGTGAGTACAGTGGTTCTATCTTAATATTATAAAGCGACAAAAATACTTTTTGTGCGCCAAAAAAAACAATATAACGACTTTTCAACAATATCTATATGGGCCGATTTCAAAACACTGCTTCAGAGCTTTACGAATCGAATCAGTGAATTGGAGCGCCAAAGTCATGTGATTTCAGCAGTTTAGCCGTTTGATAGGAGATCCAAATCACTAATTCGAAACAAAAGATTCATAAAGCTCAGAAGCTTCATGAAGCAGTTTTGAAATCGGCCCATACAGATATTGTTGAAAAAATCATTATTTTGTTTTTTTTGGCGCACGAAAAGTATTCTTGTCGCTTTATAATATTAAGATAGAACCACTGAACTCACATTAACTGTTTCAAATATGTTTTTAGTACCTTTATGGACCTTGAGAGTTTGAATGGCTTTGCTCTCAATAGAGGCCTCACTGAGCCATCGGATTTCATCAACAATATCTTAATTTGTGTTCCGAAGATGAACGGTCTTACGGGTGTAGAACGACATGAGGGTGAGTAATAAATTACATTATTTTCATTTTTGGGTGAACTAACCCTTTAATGCCCCGGAGACGTATGGAGTATGTTTATAATGGATGGATGCACTTTTTTGAGCTTCATACTCGTTGGTCCCGTTCACTGCCATTATATTATTAATATAACTCCAATTGTGTTCATCAGAAAGAAGAAAGTCATACACACCTAGGATGGCTTGAGGGTGAGTAAAGCTTGGGGTAATTTACATTTTAAACCGAACTAATCGTTTAAAGTCGCACGAAATTAACATTTTTAAATGCATTTTATTGATCTTATTGTGAACGATTCATCCATGCACGTTTTATTTTTTAAAATTAGTTTTAATCTTATCATTTTTAATAAAGATTTTATAACCAAATCTTCCCGTGAAATGACAGACTTTTCTCTGGTGACGTATGCCAGATTTCTCCAATCATTTCATCCACTTAAACCCTGCCCTTTCTTACTGACTGCAAGCTTGCATTCAGATCTGCCTTCTACCAATCAACAACTGATGGACAGAACCAAGTTATCACCGTACATTTTTTTTTTTCCAACAATATGCTTCACTTCGATATATGTCACAATATGAAATAAGATCTGTAGCTACTTCCATTACATCGGGACTTAAAGAAATACCTCAGCAAGATATGCATTTTAATGAAGTGTATTGTACTATTCAGGTACATCTGTTTAAATGTCACCAAACATACACAGATGAGAAAAATAAGGATTTTGCCACAGAGGAACATGTGCTAACTGCTAGCAATCCAGTTACAGCGTTCATCTGGTTTTCACTGATGCATGAGACTACACATTTGCACACTTCACAATAACCTGACTCCTGTCAGCAATCACAAAAAGATTTCACAACACACTATTATTGACACAACACTTCATTTAAGATGGCTCCATTTCCTCAAGTTTCAACCCCAGAAAAAGAGAGAGGAGGAATGGGAGGGGGTCTCTTCCATTCCCCTCACTGCTAGACCGTGACCATATCATACCGGCTCCATTATCAGAGTTCAAGCCCAGAGTAAAGTCACGCTCAAGAGTCCCTCCCAAATCACTCACGTCTGTTTCGCTTGAGCTGATGATAAATTAAAGCCTCAGAACAAAAACAAAAACATGGGGGAAAAGAGCACAGGGAGCAGAGTCAATACCCATCCAACAACCGCTCTAAACGATCATAAATTAAAACCTATGGACCACACAGGGGGTCAGGATCTCTTCAACAGCGTTTTCAACCCTCAATGCTTCACAGCCGATTGCTTTTTAGGAATCTTTGAATTTACGGCCGGGGTATGATGGGTGGCGGCACAGAGGCCTGTGGGAGGAAGATCACGGCTAAATTGACTGGACGAGACGAGATGGCCTCTCTGGTCCAGGCCGGCTGTGCAGTGTTAGTTCCTGCTGGGCCTGGGTTTCAGATGCCATCGCCCCTGCCAGCTCCAACACCATTATTTTCATCCATCAGCTCCTGTTGAATATTCATCAGCTTGTGCAAGCGGCCTGACCAATGGGGCAGTGAGCCTGCTGGGGGTTAATAGTGATTGGATGAGGGAGAGTACGGTAATCAAATCACATAGCTTTTCACGTCTCGGCTTCTGTAGCGAGCAGACAGCAGCACTGCTGAGAAGCAAGAATGGCTGTTAATTAATCTTGATTAACCTATTTAATTAGCATTAAGTGAGATTTTAAGGAGGCCTCACTGTAATCAGTTTAAAAGAACAATCCCCATCTAAACCCAACAAAGAGAAGGAAGAGAGTGACGAAACAGGGCTCTCATCTTACATGTTATCTTTTACACACACGCAATCTCGCTAGCCCTGAAGAGGGCTGAATTGTGGTACTATGGAGTGTTTAATTACTCCAGATGAAGCACACAGACGTTCTAATCCCTCCAAATGTCGGAGATTTTACCCAGCGTATTATTACCATGGCTACCCACACATACACACATACACTGTCTAAGTGGTAATGCCTCCGGCCAAATACATGCAAACGAAGTTGTGCACTCTACTGAAGTCTTTTGTTCGTGACATACCATATAAAAATTATCTAGACCGGTACGTAGCATGTTTTTCAACATAAATAATTGGCACAGATAGTGTGCAGCTGTTTAAGAATAAAATAGTGTTCACTGCTACTAAGAACTAAATTATGAAAAGGATCGTAAAATGTACTCGTAATAGCACGCTTAGACATGAACTCATAAATTATTATTAAATTATTTATATCGACTGACAATTAGACTATTCCAACACAGATCCGTATATGATACAATCATATAAGAGAATCTTTATTTACTGTTGCATGATCAGAGCTGGAGGAATTTGTCACTACGACTTTCTCACAATCATTGTAACATACTTTATAATATGCGTGGTGAGAATACACAATTTTTACAACATGTATTTTATTATTTTATTATTATTATTGTTATTATTAATAAAAATAAATACTAATAATAGTGCATAATAAAATAAATAAATGGCATAAATACTTTTTTTTACAAAATAATAATAATAACAACAACATAAAATAAACGACGGGAATACACCACTTTTACAACACATATACACATATTTAGGGGTGCAACAACTATTCGGCAAAATCGTTAATAATCGATAATGAAAACCATCGACAACGATTCTCATTATCGATTAGTCGGGTCTGCCCACCGTGCACTGAAAACATCTGACAGTCGCGTCAAATTACAGCACTGAATAACGCATTTCTATGGACAAATATGCATCTAAAAATATTGAAGGAAACAGATTGAGCAGCTGCGGGAAAAGTGCGAGATCAAAGCTGATCAAAACATGAGAATTCTTTGTTTTAAGCTTCAAACTAAAGCATTAGCGTAATGGCTTACCCTGTCAGGCGCTTTGACAGATGCATGTGTTTTCTCAGCATTAAACGTTCATTCTCGGCTATATCCTAATCCGTACATGCTACAAATTCACGCGAGGATTTCCATTTTGCATAAAGGCTCATCCTGACAATCTGTGTTAAACTTCAAACTTTACTGAATGAGCGCCGGCGCGCGCACCCACGTCGGACAGATGGAACGCGGTAGAGAGGGAGACTATATTCAGCCCAAAATATTAATTTTGCTGAAATATCTGTTGTTTCAACTTAAATTTAGATTTAAAAATCAACATGTCATTTAAGTATTTTATGAGAGTAGTAACTGTAAAGGGATAACAACATGTAATTTAAATGTAAGACATTTCTTATAGCCTATTTACAGGATAAAGAAATAACAGTAAGAGGTGATTGTGTCCAGAGTAAACGTGTGTTCCTGCAAATCATTTATCTTGCCTGTTTGTTAACACTGAGTGTGTTTTTCTTTATTATCTTTAATACTATCTTAATTTGTAATGTAGAGATTAACACTATATTCACAATATACAGTGCTTAACAAATTTATTAGACCTCTGCCACAGCTGTCCTAAATTATCAGTATTGGTGATTACCAAAATCATTTTTCATGTTTCTGTAATGGTTAATCCACCAGTATGTGTTCTTTAGTCAAAGCAATATTTCTAATGCTACAACATAATTATTGTTATCCATGAATTTTCGATTTTACTGTTTTACAAGAAAGGCAGAAAAAAAAAAAAAAAAAGTAAAGCACTTTATAGTTGTTTTTTTCAGATGCCCAATTACAGTCAATAACAACAGACTGTTAAGTTGTTGTTTTTTTTGGATATTATGTGTGAATATTTAGTTGTTTCAGTTTGTTATTTGCCTAGTAAAAGGCAATAACATTTTTAAACAAGTTTTGATAGATTCATAAAATATTTGTGTTCTCTCTTTATTATGACAGGTAGTCTAATAAATTTAGCACTGTAAGTTTTCATAGCATTCAAGTGGCACATTTGTTAGAAGTACATTAGGCAGGACGTGCAATAATGTGTGTTTTGTCAAAAAAAAAAAAAACTAGGATATTTTTTTTTATCCGATTAATCAAAAAAATAAATGGCCAACTAATCGATTATCAAAATAATTCTTAGTTGCAAACCTACACATATTAATAATAATAATATAAATAAATAAACAAACAAACGGTGGAAATACACCATTTTTACACCACACACATACATATATACTCACTGGGGTGTGACGAGACAGCTCATGAGATGAGATTTTTACACAGTATTTTTAAGAAATCCTCAATAATGAAATACATGACTAGAATAATAGTCTGCAGGTGCATTTGAAATGTTTTAACTAATCATCTTGTAATGAATGTCATTTCAGTTCTACTTTCTGAGTATGAATTATCATATGCAGTAAAAGAGAACAATACTCAAACACTGTAAAAGGTTTTGCCATGAACTCAACTGACTGGCTTCTCTCCTGCATGATTTCAGTCTCCTCAGACCTTAGAACTGTACATGATTTATGAGCTTCTACAACTTTTGACCTCCTGTCTGAACTCCTTTCCACAAACTGATCATAGAAATTAAAACAGTATGAATAAAAATGAATAACACTGTTTTCTCTTAGTCTTATTAAGTGCAAACAATAAGTGCAACCATAATCAAAGTACTCTCTCAATATCCAAAGTGCAAATATAGACCAAATTTTCCTTCAAGCATGATACAGAGCTACACAGCCCAGCCTAAGATAGCTTTCATATTAGAAGATATTTGCATGCATAAGGGAGCCGCTTTCAACATGCGGGGTATTGAAATCACATTTGAATGCGCTCGCGTTTTACTTTCGCTTTCGAGATCGCGCATACTCTGTAAATAGGGAGCGGCAGTGCTGAGCGCACATTCTACAAAATAAGACATTTATCAGATGCTTAGGCTCTGTTGTGCAACGAATCCTCCGCCATGGTCTTGTCAGTCATCTCACTTAGTTACAGTCACTCTCATCACGTGATCAGTGAAATCTGATTCCTGCTGCACGACGTACAACGCGCTGCTTGTGTTGGATGAGCTGGATGGGATTGAAGTGACCATTATCCAACTGAATTAAATGGTTTTTATTTCTATAAAAAGTAAAACGACAGTGGAGGAGTAATGTAAACATAGTGTTGGCATATTCTATCCTAATTTCACCCTCATACTCCGTCATGGCAATAACACGAGACAGCTTTTCACCTTGACGAGAAATCTCGTCACATTATAATCTCGCGAGATCTCATGGCAAGAGATCTCGTCACACCCCTAATATTCACACATTAATAATAATAAAATGTAAATAAATGGTAATATAGATAAATAATAATATCAATAATAAAACTAAAGAATTAGTAGTTAAATTCATTCATTCATTAATTACATTCTTTTGGCTATAAAACAAATTATAGCTTGGCCTCGAGTCCCTCTCTTTAATGGGAAAAAAAATAGAGCACTCATCAATCATATACTTTAAAAGGAAATCAATTCTGGTCTAGTCGATTGGCTATTCTCTCCTCTAGACCCAATCAAGAAACTGATGTGCAGGTGCAGAACATTCAAAGTCAAGTTAAACAGCAGAACATTCTGTTCAAATCAGAAATGCAACAATCCTCCAAAACCTAAAGACTTCCCACTTAGCAGTAAGCACACGATTACATCTTCACACTCAAAAAGGCTCGAAATAAGTGTAAACTGAGATATGCCACAAGACGAGAGCATAAATGTCAGACAAATTGACATAGACTTAGACAATGGCAAACTTTCTGGTTTGATCTTCAGTGAGTGAAACCAATGTCACTGTGAGCAGTTTAAATGATTCCCTTGCTAGACTCGGTAGAGCCATAGACTGATACAAGTGAGACAGCGGAACTTATTGGAGACACAAATGACAAGTCCCTTTAAGCGGTAACAGTCTACTCAGTGTGAGATGAACATTATCAAGGTTTCAGGCAAGACTAGACTGAGACAGCCTTGAGCAAATCTTAACATGCTCAGACAATGTGAAACACACTTTAGTTAAACAAAAATTAAAAGACAAGAGTTAAAGTCTAGCAAAGCTGTCAAGACATAGTGAGCTACGAGAGTGTGTGAGTATCAGCAGTACAGCGAGCCGAGAGCGTGTGATTGATTTAAGGCCGGTCAGTCCGTCTGCCTGCCCTCGGTCCGTGATGAATGACTGGAGCTTTTAATTAACCTCCTTCACACACATCAATATTATTCACACACACACACACACACACACACACACACACACACACATTACTCCATTTTCCCTGCTCTCCCATTACATCGTAACCTTTAAGATACAGTTTTGGGGCTGTTTTTGAAATACCATGAGAAATGAAAAATTGTAAATACTGTGTAGAAAGTGTAGCGAAAAATCTATAAAGCAGTGTTTTTGCTTTGCCCTTTTTGTTTAGTTTTAATCTTGTTTTTGCACAGGTGGCTAATGCAGAATGTTTAAATCTGGATGAGAAATAACATCTATGCTATAAATGATCTCTAGAGGGCAGAAAGGAGCAATTGTGCCACACTACTCCTCAGCCCATAACTATAAGGCACTCCAGCCGAAAACAAGTCAGCAGCACAGATTCAGATGAATATTCTAACATCTTTCTCTGTTCATATATTGATGAGAGTGTTGACTAATGTACCATCTTTTGCCTTCAGTTGAATGTGAATAAGAACTGTGAGCATATCATTAACACATTCAGGCATCTGTGAGCATGCAAGCGTGTGTGTGCGTGCTGAGGAATGTTTCAGAAGAAAAGTAAATCTGAAAACTTTGTGACTTTACAGCTTCAGCAACAAAACCAGAGCACATCTTCACACCAGTCAGACTAAAATAGATGATTCGTTCTTAAACTTGTTTGACTGTCTTTCTTTTGTGATATTTCCAAAACATTTGTAAGAATGTTCACACCTGATAGAGGAACAGGAGCTTAGTTCACCCAAAAATTTAAATTCGGTCCTATTTTATGTTCCAAACATGTGAGACCTCTGTGGAAAACAAAAGGTGAGTTTTCAAGGAGTAGTGTGCCCACTCTCTTCTATATAATGAAAGCAAAGCAGGAGTCAGGAGTCAGATTTCATTTATCACGAGTGAGGAGCTGACTGAAAAGATGACTGTGGAAGATTTTTGGATTTTTGCAATATTTTGACATTTGTTGAGACATCTGCTTTAAACATACAATGCTCAAGATAACTTTTGTTAACTCTACAACAAGTAAATTCACTTCACCAGCTAGTTATTCTTTGACAGCAATGCCATAGAAATATACAGAGCTACCGCAAAAACGGAAATTCAAAGACAATATTATAAAGATGGCGGCGCACTTGTTTCTCTGGCGAATAAGGTCTATAGAGACAGAGTGACACTCGTTATAATCTGAAAACCACGCCCACCGGGGGGGGAAACCAATCCAACCCTTACCATTGACTTTGTATTGCGTGAAGCTACCTCCTTGTCAGAACTAAGTTTTTATAAACTGTCGGCCGAAAAAAACGAGCGTTTAAGGACACAAAAGTGGATACAGGCAATTGAGACAGAGCGCAACGTGTCATATTACTCTGAGAACTACGCCCACTGGATGCGACAGGATATGCTAAAAGTAATAATAAAAAAAACATTAATTATTTTTAACCATGTCAAAGGATTATTTCACCACCCTATGTGAACCTGAGAGGAGGATATATAATTGAGAAGCTAAAATTTACCCACGATTTACCCATTCTTCCTGTTGATGTTTCATGTCTTACTGCCCGTATCCACTTTTGTCTCCTTAAAGGCTAGCTTCTATCGTTTGGTAACGTATAAAATTTTAGTTCTGGGTTTTTTTAGCTTGTTTGCTGTACACCCTGTCACACAGCAGCTTTTAGGCATTGTTCTGTGTTTTGTTAGAAGCAAAAAGTGACAAGGAGCCAGCTTTACGCAAAACAAAGTCAATGGAGAGGGTTGGATTGTTTCCCTCGGTGTGGGCGTGGCCTAAATGTGCTCTGTTTCTTTTGGCACAGAGTGTTTTCAGTTCATTCCTATGGAAGCTCAACTTCCATAGGAATTAATTGAAAATGCACGCTCCGCACCATTACGAATGCCCATGCAGCCGTGCGCATTTTACTTCATTTTATCTCGAATTAGCAATTTAAAAGTGAGGTGCAAAAGAGAAGTGTTGTCACACGTCGATTAACCGGTGAGAAAATTTCCTCACCGTCACATCCCTAATTTTCAGTCAAAAGCAACTTAAAAATGTAGTCTATATGACGGGTGCAGGATTTCAAGTCTTCTAAAGACATAATTTTTGTCCCGTTCTTCATACAAAGCCATTTAAGTCATTTTCTCAAGATTTTCAGTCAAAATCAACTTAAAAATGTAGTCTATATGACTTGGGTGCAGGATGTCTTCTACATTAACTACATTCAACATTACGACAAATTATTTGGAGCAGCATAATGTTGGGTAAATGACAATAATTCAGATTTTTAGGTAATCTTACTGTGCTATTTCTCAACATCTGATACTTAAAGGGGTGGTTCACTGGATTTTTTCTAGGCTTGATTGTGTTTATGGGGCACAGTTTAACATGTCTTAATGCTTCGTTTAAAAAAAAAAAAAAAAAAAAAAACGCTGTATTTTTCATATATTTTACCTTTATTCTACACCGCTGTCTCCACTGTCATTTGAACGGCCCAATTGACGTCCTGCTTCTATGATACCACTCCCTCCGAAATACGCAATGGGCTCAGATTGGTTAGCTGGCCCAGTGTATTGTGAAGCGTCCAGAAATGCCACGCCTCTTACCATTAGTTGTTACATGTGATTCGGTAGAAATGTAAATAATGGCGTCTATATTGCCATATCAAATTGAGCCCGAATCAGACCCAGATAGCAGTAATGATGAAGAGTGTCAAGCAGAACCTCTGCAAGCACAGTTTTTAAAGGACGTTTATGAATGGTAATTTTTTTTTTTTTTAGTTTGTATTTGTGTCAAAGTGTTTAGATATGCTGTCACTTGTAAATGTTACTGCTGTTTGTTAGCTTTCAATATACGGTTTTATCCTGATTAAAGCTTTACTGTAGCTAAATACATGACTGAGTAGTAGCATTTTTGTAAAGGTATCGTTTAATTTATAGCATGAACAACTGTTTGTCTATGAACATAGAAGTTTGTTGGTGTTTGTTGGCATTTGTTGGAGAAGTATGCAATAGAATTTAGCTAACTGGCTAGCGAAACAAAAATGCGTTGGTCTTTGTTTACGTCCTTGATGCAACCAAAAATAGCAACATAATACATTTAAAAGACATACTTACAGTTAGGGGCCCATAAACAGCAGCTTCTGCTTTTAAAGTGGGAACTGCTTCATCTTTCAGTAATAGCCTTTGTGCAAATCCAGCATTGAACTCGTGTAGATTCTGGAAGCTGTCTTCCGTGCAGCATCCAGTGTAGACAATATCACTGATTATAATGGGTTCTTTTATCTTTTGACACGTCGCGTCGCACCGCGTCGCTCGCGTCCGGTGTAGACAACTCTTCCGCTTCCATAATGCCGCGTGATATGGCCTCGCCCACTTTGTTGCGTGTTCCCGGGGGCAGTGTTTTGCAGGCTTTATGATGTCACCAACCCGGGAAGAAGCTCGTTGTAGTCCAAACCGGTCGTTTTTGTAGGCATTAAACTGCCATAACTTTAAATATCTCCGTTTGTATTGAACTTTCAGCGCTGTAACTTTGCAGATACTGTTTATGCTCAAGCAGCAACATTACACACTAACTAAAGTTAAAAAAAAGTGAAATCGCAATGAACCACCCCTTTAAGGCCCCGGTATACTTCAAACGAAATCGAAGAATGAACTTATGTGACGTCATTTCGAACAAAATCAGGCCGAAACTAAGTTCATTTGGAGTTCGTTTTGGAAGTTCAAAACAGCTTGCCAAAGAAACACCTTCGTACTACCATTGGTCCGTGGCCATTACACCTAAGGTAGGTGTGCGCTGAGGCTCCGCCTTCTCACTCAGAAAATCTTTTCCAGTTCATTTCACATCCGTGAGTGAAAAAATAAACACTGGAGAGCTGCTTTATAGTAGAAAACGAAGTTGTACTTCTGATGAAATGAGAGCCTGACACTGTTTTTCGTGTTTAATACGGAAAAGCTGCTTTAAGCAATCTATTTTATTAAGCAATATAATATAAACGCGAGGTATTTTGAAAAACGCTGGAAACCAAACAACATTAAAGCCCATTTCTCAAAATATATTCTGTCTCACGGTCAGTCATACAGTTTTAGAATGACATGAGGGTGTGTAAATGATGACAGAATATTCATTTTGGGGTCAAGTAGCTTCCAAGTAGATGAGAAAAGAAATATTAAAGAGTAACAAAAGACTGGCCAATCCCACAAACATATGTAGATTAATTTCAATATCATACAGTTGTAACATTATTAAGTACAAGAACATGTATATAAGTGAACCAGAATGTAGTTTAACAGTTGTGAGTGTATAAACTACAGGCCAAAGCAAGCAAATCTTGTAATCTGCCTTCAGGTTATGTGTGTTTTAGCAGTCAAGTGGTATGCTTGCTTCATTACAGAGGGAGTGGCACAGTAATTACCAGAATACGGCTTGTGTTTTTGTTGACAGAGGAAGATCTGACACCCTAACAAGACGAATGGCACATTCCACAAATGCACACACACCATATGTGGCAGCTCTGAAAAACTCATTTAGTACATTTAGCCACACATACCTGCTTTAAAGTCATTACTTTATATAAACGCTTCTCTAAAATGACACAAATGCTGCAGCACTGTAAGGAATTACTCTGAAAGAAAGTAAATCATACTTCTGGCTTACAAAAAGCAAAGAACAATTATTGGATCACCAGGATACAGTAACGCAGGCTGTGACATTTGGGAAGTTGTCACCATGGCAACATCACTACAGTGAGAGCTCATTCTTCATCCCGGTCTGGATTTATGAGTAAATACAAGCTCTAACAGAATAAAGGCACAATGCCAACAGGGGACTGTGTGCAAGTGTGAGTATGGAAGAAATGGTGAGGAGTGAGTTCATGCTTTTATATAAGCGCATACACGCATATGTGTGTGTCTCTGTGTGAGCGAACATGAAATGCAGTAAAGTACGGCACAGAATATTCACACAAATTAATGTTCAATAAAAGACACCACCAGACGTTTCCTGTACTGCTATTCTCCACCGCTAAATACACAGCATGCCAAGAAAAAGAAATCACAGGCTATTTTTCCCGACCTGTGAGCCTACAGTCTGAATGCAATGGGCTTTTTATTTCCTGTACCATGAAATAAAAGCAAGATAACATGTCTTTCTATTGTGATATTTTATTGGAGGAAGTCCAAAACAAACATTCAGAGTAAAAAACAAGGAATATCGCAATATATCGCCTTTCTTACAGTATCGCAATATATCACAATATATCGTATCGTAACCCCTTTATCGTGATACGTATCGTATCGCCAGATTCTTGGCAATACACAGCCCTAAAATGAAATACACAGTTCTTTTCATGTAGGTCTACTGTAGTATTAAGATAAGAAATACTACAGAAATTGAATAATAATTGTAATCAAAAGTAAAATAATTCTGCGTCTTCACTATAAAAATTAAATATAAAGCTAAAAAAGTTATTCAGCCAAGATCAATGATTGAGCCTTTGACAATTCTGTCTAGTGGTTGACCAATATATATCGCCAAGGCCAATATTTATTGGCCGATATTTGGCATTTTTCAAATACTGACATTGGCCAATAAGTTTTTCTGTTTGGCCGATGTGTCAAAAGTGGGACTTTTATTTTGACAATGCGGAGAATGCCAGCGCCTGCGCACACAACGCTCCCATTCTCTGTCCTCATTAGTTTACGGTCTCTGTTTAGCAGTTCTGTTTAATACATTACGGAATTGTGTAATTCAGTATATTGTTTATTTTGTTTGTTTCCTGTTATTATTTTTGTCTGTGTGTTCTTTTGCTTTGCTTGTTAAGCAGGATATCATGTAGCCTAATCGGTTGCGGGATGGCTCCACCTCTCTCTGCCTATTGGGTTAGGACGATTGAATGAGGGTTTAAAACCATCTCTTCCGCTTTCTGCAGTTGAGCTGTGCGACTTCGGGCCGGTCGCACTTCTCCTGTCTCCTCTCCAGCCGCCAGACCCCCATTACATATTGTGTATTATTTTTCTTTTGACTCTGTTATATATTTTCTTTTCTTTACAGTGATGGTGCTTGGTAGGGTTGACCTGCCCTTTTCTTTTGAAATTCAGTTCGCTCTGTTTTGTTAGTGTAGTAAGGGTAATTTGTTGTATTTTGTTTTGATAATCTGAGGGAAGTTATTTTGGATATTTTTTGTTTATTACTCGTTTTGTTTGTTATTTTGGGCCTTGGGTCTTCCTGAAGTTTATGCACCTACTGGTTTATGTTATCCTGGAAATTCTCAAATGTTATTTACTCATTTTCTTTTATCTTAATAAAACGTTAGTTGTTTTTTTGACCCTGAATCTAGTGGTTTTGATTAATTTATCTTTTTTTTTTCTTTGGTCTGACGACTGGGCGGGGGAGGCATTTTTCTTTCTTTTCTTAATTTATTGCGATTTAACCTAGACGGATCGTAATAATTATTAGATAGAACTTAGGCCTGGGCGGTAAAACGGTATCGATATTTATCGACGGTACGTCTTAATTATTAACGATGGAAAAAATGTTCGATATAACTCTCGATATAGTTTCACTTAAATGCGTTAAAATGTAAACTGACATGAAGTTCGGTTGCATGAACAACTCTCAAGCTCACTCCGTCCCTGGGTCACAAACAGACGCGCAACGAGTGGCACGCAAACAAGTTGCGCAATCGCCACGTGAAATCAGAACACACAAACACATGAAAATGAGTGCTGTACCTGCCGGCGACGAGGAGATTGTGAATAAAAAAGGACATATCAGCTCGTCAGTCCGGCAGCTTCATGGTTTCCTTACGTCTAACAGTTGATCTGCTTCAAAGCTCGTCATGAAAGAGCAGTTGTCATGTAGGTATAAACAGCTGCACGGTGTTTCAACCACACAGTATCTTTATTTTTGTGTTACAAATACTCAAATTATCACAGAAGTACTGAGATAAAAGTTTATAGTTCAGATATAAACACTAATGTCTATGTTATCGATCAAAATTGAGCAAATGAGCTGTTGAAAGAAACAGGCGCTGAAAACGAGTCCAGATGTCACTGGACATGCATGAGCGACAAACTTTAAACCTTTGATTTAAAACTATGCTGTGCTTTATCAAAGACTTTATATACAGAAAAACGGTGCACTTATATTATTATGAAAGGGAGAAAGTGAAACACTTAATATGGCAGAATAGGTCCCACCTTCAAAATAAAAGAGCCAATCGGCAACTGGTAAGGCTATTGCATCACTGCTGCTGCTGTTAGAAGCTCCAGTTGCAACAGACCTTATGCACCAGAGAAACAAGCGCGCAGCCATCTTTAGAATTTTGTATTTGAACTTCCGTTTTTGCCGTAGTTCTGTATATTTCTATGGCATCACTGTTGACAAGTAATTAGCTGGTGAAGTGGATATACTTATTGTAGAGATAACGAAAGTTATCATGAGCATTGTATTGTTTGAAGCGGATGTCATAACAAATGTCAGAATACCGGGAAGATTTTAAAACAAGCATCACAAATCCGTAAGATCTTACCTTCATGTTGAGGAAATACAACACAACGGAAGAAAGAACACAACAAGCACAACGCAATTTCAAATAAATAATTTGAAATTGAATAAAAATTTAAATTTCACATTATTTATTTCTAATTTATTAAATATTAAGTAAAATAAATATAAATATAAATTACATATAATATAAAATTTCATATATATAGGCTTTATATTGACCATCGGCCACCTTGCTCTCAGATATCATCACCGGCCATCAAAAAAATCTATATTGGTTGACCTGTCAACTGTCCCGTGCATTTTTTTCATCCTTATTGTCAAACCTTAATATGTGAACAGCTTATTTTTCGGTAACACTTTACAATAAGGTTCTCAAGTTAACAGAAGTTAACTACATTAGCGAACATGAACTAATAATGAACATGAAATAATGCACTTCTATAGCATTTATTAGCTTAATCTTTGTTAGTTAATCACTAATATATTAGTTAATGCACTGTGAAGTAACATGAACAAACTATGAACAGCTGTATTTTTATTAACTAACGTTAGCAAAGATTAACAAATACAGTAACAAATGTATTGCTCATGGTTAGTTCATGTTAGTTAACACATTAACTAATGTTAACAAATGAACCTTATTGTAAAGTGTTACCTATTATTCTGCTCTGCCTGCACAAGAACAAAAAGTGCAAAAGATGCATTAATTTCTTTTTAAAGCATTACTTTTTAATCATCAACTGTATTAAATTAACGCATTGAATCAACAGCCTTAATCAAAATATGGTACCAAAATAGTATTGTTTTTTATAGACATAGAACCAATTATAGAGGGTCTGAATGCTGAAACATTGGGCACTATCATCTCTAAGTTAATAGTCCCACTCATAATCTTTAAATCATGACAATTTTTCATCTTTCATATGCAAATTATTCCTTAGAAATGGGCTGCATTCCCTGTGGCTAAAGCCTATAAAACACTTCCACACTTTGATTATAAAGCGGTATCCCAGAAATCATCTTGCTCAGAAAGAAAGAGCGCGTGCCACCCATAATGCCTAGTGCCTTCACTTCTATTAATTAGTGTGCAGAAATCAAAAGCTTTGCATCTGATGTCTGAGAAAATTCAATTAGGAGGCAAATGCCCTTTTGTGTTATCGAGTTAAGAGCGGCCACACAGCTCAATATAATAACCTCCATATAGAGAAAGGACAAACAGAATACCCAAGGGCTCATTGAAGAGACCACTCTTTCCTGAGAGAGGATGGCCCAAATGGCCTCCTCTCAAGCAAATGTCAACGATGCGCTTTCCATATGAAGCGGTGAACCGTATGCTCGGTTTCCATTATAAACAGAGAATGACCATCATGTCCATAAAAGGGTACAAATACATTATGGTTACTATTTCTATCATAACTTCCATTAAAAGGGGACCTAAGTACTTTACCTTTGGTAATGTATATTTAATATTTTCTACTTTTTCCACAGTACATATATTTGGCACATATGGCAATACAACCTAAC
Organism: Ctenopharyngodon idella; assembly: GCF_019924925.1. Taxonomy (NCBI): domain Eukaryota; kingdom Metazoa; phylum Chordata; class Actinopteri; order Cypriniformes; family Xenocyprididae; genus Ctenopharyngodon; species Ctenopharyngodon idella. Next base: position 24,151,192 of record NC_067228.1, read on the forward strand.
CTGTGATTTTTCATATTCATGTGATTTTTTTTTTCCCATAAATTCTCACATTTTCTCACAACTTCTCGACAAATTTTCTCACATTTGCAAGAGTAAATTTGCTCTGGTGTTCTTTCCTCTGCTGTATAGTTGCCCTGGAATAACTGGCATTATACCTTTGAATGGGGTGGATTGCGCCACCATTAACAATAGTTCAAATACTACACTAAAAAAAAAATTAAGCCTCTTTTAAGATTTAATAGTAAATTCCATCAAATTGAAATGAATAATCCTTATGTAAAAATATGTAAGGATTATTCAATTATTCAATTAAAATATGTAAGGATTATTCAGTTCAATTTGATAGAATTTTACTATTAATTGAAAGCGTTAGTCTTGAAAAAAGGCTTAATGTTTTTTGTGTATAATAAGCCAATGCATTCTTGCTAATGCTTCACAGTTTTATTATACCATTGGACCAAACAACTACTTGTGCACAAGAACTAAGCCAATGAAAACCTTACATTTGGCAAATTTCTTAATGAAATTAAGGACTGGATACCATAAACATAAACTATAACACATCTTCTAAAGCATCTTCTCTGGCTACAGGAAAAAAAAAACGGCCACTGCAATTCAAGTTTTCATATAGAATCATTTTTGCAAACTATTCATTGAGCTCTCAAGTGGATACTGAATTAAAATCTCATTCACTTACCGAACTAATCTAAAAAACATTAAAATATGATATAAAATAGTATTTTTGTTTGTGATTAAGGCCAATTATAATTTTTGTAATTTAGGTGGGTGGACGAAGAACTCCCTGAATTCTTTAGGAAACGTTGAATTAGGTTTAGGACCTTAATATTTACTTTATGATGCTGAGAATGCAAATTACATTCCAAGTTAAAAGCATGAACAATATTAGAACAATAAAGCCACTTGTTGACAATAAGTGTTTAAAGAGCTATGCTTTAACATTTCGCTTGCCATTAGTCTTTATAGATGGAAGGTATGTAAGTCAGAAGAGGGATGGTGTATTGTTGCTAGAGCCCATTTGTAAACTGATTGAAGTCATGAAATCAAAATTAACCCTATTTTTTTTTGTAGTGCATATTACTAATCTTGAGGTGAACAATTAATCCTTCCAAGTTAATACACAGAAAAAAATAGTTTGTCGTGGTAATCTTTAATCAAAATCTGAAAAGTTACTTCCGGTCTGGAATGCCGTTCCTTCTCTAATGACGTCAGTTTGACGGCTTGGGTTGAAAACGCTTAAATTTTAGCGTTTCAGAAACGGTCTTTGTCTATACTACACAACCTAAAACACGTCACATGACTGTTCATGCACACTGGGCATGCGCGTACAAGTGTAAACAGTTGCCTCTTGCGCATGTAGGCAGCTGCAGTATTAAAAAAAATGCAGAGTTTAACTACATAGTGGCTGCTAAAAATGACAATAAAGCCAGCAAAGATTGTACTTCAGTCTCCATGTTATTGTTTACACAGTCACCAAGGATACGCAGAGCGAATGTGGGCAGCCACGCCATCATTTTCAAAAGTCTCAATTTTGGTCCATTTATACTGAAATGCAACCCCAGCATTTTCAAACTAAAACAAGGTCTGCAGCATTTTCGAAAGTCTTTCGAGGTTCGAAAACGCTGGTATAGTGTAAACGACAGGCGTAACAGTAGCAAAACTTATGCGTTTTAAAACGGGTGTAAACGGGGCCTCAGAGTATGTCTCCACATATAACATAACATACACCTTGTGGATTCCAATATTAATACCCCACTATTTCCTTAAGCCTTACCTTGTCCTTGTCCTCCACCAGGTCTGTTAGCACATCATCAGGGTCCAGAATACCCCCATCGCAGTATTCAACATGGTGGGTTCGTACAAGGAAATCTCCCTCCTATAAAACAAAGCATCAGTGTGAATTATCAGCAAAACAACACGTGTACTGACCTCAGACTTATCAATTACCCAGGTTTCCCACAGTCTAAACTGTAACTATGCTCTAAAAAAGCAATGGCTTGAGCTTGCTCATCAGGGCTAACAATACTCTGTGTGTCTGTGCATCTGTGCTCACATCAGAGCAGTGTGTATCAGGACACTCTGATGTACAAGCAGCATGGGTCGTCTTTCATTATAGTGAATAGTCTTCCCACACAACTCCTCTACAGCCGGAGTTCTACAGGGGGAGTGCCACAAGGCTCTATCATGAGCCCAATGGACTTTTCTGATTAATGCTGACAAAACACATCAACATCCACAAATCATCAAACCCTTGTGAGCTCACAACCACCGCCAACCAGGTCACAGAGACTGGCGTGATGTAACTCAAATCTGAGCTCCAAATGTCAACTTCAGCTTATGCCAAGAAGTGAGGTATAAACAAGACATCTGCACAACAAATGCCTTAATTCCAGCTTGTGCCTGATCTTGTGTCATTACATCTCAATTTTTGGCTGCATTCATGCTGCGGGCTCACTTAACACAAAGCAACTTAAAGTTGATTGATTTCAGGCAATGCCATGTAGAAAAGTAGTAGTGGGAGGTATGTTATGCTTAAACTTTGTTTGCCTTGGCTTGGAGTATCTGTAAAACTTCATTGATAGAGTGAAACATGACTTTGATATGGGCCTACCCTGTTTATCTTGGCTGTTGCAGGACAGCAGAGCTGTCAGCTCTCAACAGACAAACTGAGATTGTGTGTATGATTCATATATTTACACAATGTTCATTTAAAAGCCCAGTCTCTCAGCACTACAGAAAAAAAATTGGTGACCAGATTTGACCTTCTCTCAGTACATACTGACATACATGAGCACAAACATGACATAGATAAATATACAATATCTTTAACATAAAGGAGATAAAGAAAACTAGATCTCTTGGATAGTACAGAGGCCAAACCTACAGCTCCATTCAATGTTGCGTTGAAAAGGCAAGACGGTTGGCCATTACTGGCATGATATGATAGCTTAAAGATGCCAAATGGTGGTTGCACGAATTGTAGGTACTTAATATGTTAAATTATGATCAGGTGAGCTGATCAGGTGAAAAGTCTACACTTAGCATACTTTTGTTTTAACTTTCTTCAAATACATAGGCTAATAAGTGAGCTAATGTTGACCGAATTTCTTGGAAACATTATGCTTCAACACCCCTGTCATAATCATTATCTATAATTACATAAAACGTATGCTTAGGTATTGTTGCTTAGGACTGCTGTGAAACAGCAGTCTAATTATCAAGTTCACAATCTCAAGCGGTTTTAACATTTGAATAAGTGTGAAGTGAAATCTTCACTTTGAAAAATGCAGCATAAAGAAGAGCATATCACATTACATAAATCACTTATTGAAGAGATTATATTTATTTATATATTTATATTTTATATCACTGCTGTGACATCTGTTATGGGGTTTAAAGGGGTCATGAACTGTTTTATAATGTTTCCTGGGGTGCACTTATAATGTTAGTATGCTTTTTACAACAAAAATTGTAATAATATAGAAATAAAAGGCATTTTTCCTACCCTGATTTTATCCCTTTTATTTGAACACTCTGTTTTAAGGGACGTGTCTGCTGTGAGACTTCAGTGTTAACGCCCACTGCTGTGATTGGATAACATTTTTGCCTATGAAATAGCTAAGTATTACTCTCTCGAAAACTTTTAGCATGTTTTTACTATTACAGCTCTCAAGGTTAACTAATCGTGAAAATGATCCATGATTACTGCATTACATTTAGATCTATGACATTATATTTAGATTGTGGCATGAAAGGTTGCAGTGATGAACACTGTAGCCAATCACAGACATGTTGTTGAGCGCATGAAAGCAGTGATCTCGTCATTGCAACTAAATTTCTGCACATTAACGAATGCTTTCATCGTAACTAACAGTGCAAACGCGATGGAACAAAGAGATTTGTTGAATAAAACGGGAGTTTTGGTGCGAGCGCTGTTTGATTGACCGCTTCAGCGATTGCAAAGGGAGCGTTCTTTGATCACTTTCTATATTTAATATAATCACTGTTTAAATACTACTAAGAGAAACAATGTGAAGTTGACCATTTAGTCACTGGTTTGGTTTATTGACACATAGACATAGAACATCTGACTGTACATAAATCATTACATATGAGGCATTAGAATGAACACAGTTACTTACATGTTGTTGCATTACTGTCGAGTCCGTATTGTAAAAGTCTGTTTGCAAAGCCTGCGCTGAAATGTGATTGATTTACCAAAGAATCCACAGTGAAATGTACCAAATACAAATAAATAATGCTCAACTGAGACATTTACACTGTGAAAATAAATTCCTAGCATTAGTATCCTTTGAAAGGTAATGCTATTTTTAGTCCTGTATCGCTCTTCTCTCCTCCTCATCTCACTAACACACCAGTGGGTGTGGCTAACGTTACAATGATGAAGTAGGCATTGATTTCTTCTGCGGAGGCGGCGTTTCACCTATCTATGATATAGACAGGCACATTCCGGGATGAGTCGTTCGCTGGGACTGGTGTCAATAAAAGCTATTATTGGACTAACAAGGAAGTTTTCAGTTCTGAAATTTACAGAATATTCTTATAGTATGATGACCTCTTATATATCAAAAGCTCAAGGAAAAGTTAATTTCTCAATTCATGACCCCTTTAAAGATTTGTTTAAGATCCATCTGTAAGTCTGTGTCTGTGAATTCTCACATTCTTGTTAAGAATTAGAGTCATTACTTGCATGAAAGCATATTTATAAAAAAAAAAAAAAAAAAAAAAAAAAAAAAAAGATACGTTTAACAGAGAGCCAAAACTGCATGAGATTTATCATAAAAAAGTATGTTCTCTTGTTGCAATGTTTTAAGCATAAACAAAACTGGCAATGCAACAAGACAAAATACAATTATATTTCAGACAGATTTTCTGTGTTAATAATTTATGCAGTTTTGCTGCTCAGAATGTTTAGATATTTTTACTAAAAAAGACAAAAGAAAAACAGAGAAATAACAAGGAAGTCATTTTTCAAACACAGCATGACAAAACAATACTCTAGCAATAAAAAAAATGGCACAAACACATATATTATCTTCTCCATCTTTACAATGCTGTCCCTATAGGCATTTAAAGGTTTACTAAGTGAGTTTTCTAAAGGTCCAGATTTTTCATCACCATACAAACTATTTATGCAGACTGTGACTAGTTTCTTATTCTGCTGTCTCTTCTATGGCATCGGTGTCATGTTAAAGACATGAAGAACCCCCAATGCATCACAAAAAGCTTGTATTTCACTCAATAAACAATAAAACCATGACACTGGATCCCATATGATCTCATTTCACACAGCACCATGAGCAAAATGACATTTGGGCAGTGAACGCACCTGTTTAATCATGATTTCACCTAAATGAGCCCTGAGCTTTTGAATGCTAGCAGCGAGGCAGGGTGAATGAGGGTGAGACGGAGGCCATGAGTCTGACAGTTTCTGGCATTCAACAAAGGGCGACAGTGTGCCAGTCTATGGGAATAATGCTGTATTACATGCCACATTAAGGCCTATTCCCAGCTATGAGAACATTGAATGAGGATACGTGTGCAGCGAGAGATAGCAAGGCTGCGCTGTAATGAAACGATGGAAATCTCTGGAACATTTTGCCATTTTTACCCTGATGACGGTGAGCAGTGGGGTTCCTGCCGTATTTCTATGATTGCTTTTGTTGGTGCAGGGTCCATTACCAAGCCTAACATCATTACCAGACTCATAAACAGTAATGATGATCATGATGGTGATGATAATGATGCAATAAGACGTTGTCCATCTCCGAGAACGATCTTCCACCTCCGCACCGCATTCTTGCACTTTCTGGTCAAATATGAAAATACCAATTTTGCTGTGAATTGAATTTAATAAACATACCATTTTCTGACCCACACCTCATTTTCTGTTATGGACCGTAATATAGCCTGAATGAAATGAGATACTTTTTATAAGGTAGCACAAATGAAATTAATATTTTCCTGGGCACAGAGGCCAATGTGAAGGGCTGAGTATGTGGGTAATCAGTACTTAAATGAGTCTAAGAAATAGAGGAAGAGTCCTGACCAGACAGCATGTCTGGACTCTCGAAGCCTACTCCAGCATTGTGTTTGATAAATATCAGCAGCACTAATACAATAATCAGGAAACCAACCCACATTACCATAGATGGACATGCACACAATTTCACTATCTAATACCCACACTGCACACACACATACCCTTCCATCCCACGAGACTGGAATACACAGCCTTGTCCACAATATACAAGAAAAGCATGTGGATACTAGATATGTGTAAAACAAGTTGACTGGTCGGCAGGTTGGATAAATTATTAGTTGACTATCTTAAGGAAGCCCAGTGAGATAAGTCTGCTTTCAGGTATGACTCCAATTGAACGGGTTTCTTTATGGATCTAATGCGAAGTTGACTTGCGCCAAATGAGTAATCCTCTGACGCGATTTACGGCACAGGATGTTGGAGTATTGTAAGCTTAGACACCTCTCGCAGTTCAGACAAATAGGGCTGTGTAACAAATTTAAGCTCCTCTTCTCTTATATCGAAATTCTCTGAAATTTCTCTTTAAAAATGATCGTTTTACACTCATAATCTGTTACCCGTGATATGTTTTGCTCTATCCTCTGCACCTCCGTGTTCGTCATTACGTTGTGCGTCAGGTCAAAGGATACTCTTTCGCCACATATAAACTTGTGCATTCTGTGTACGGTCGTCCACCAGAAGCTAGTTATTTGAATTTATAAAGTTTTAAATATGCTTCAGAAGACCTTTATTAACCCCCTGGAGTCATATGGATCACTTTTTTTTATGGAAGGATGCATTATTTTTTGTTCAAAACGTGGCCCCCCATTCACAACCATTATAAACCTTGGAGAACTAAGGATATTTTTAAACATATCTCAGATTGTGTTCGCCTGAATGAAGATAGTCATATACACCTAGGATGGCTTGAGGCTGAGTAAATCATGGGATAATTTTCATTTTTGGGTGGACTATGCCTATAACTTCATCGTTTGCTTGCTTTTCGTCACTTCTGTTTTTCTCCTCGTGCACTGATTTGCTAAGCTGAATGCAATAGCTAAAGATATCTGTCTGAAAGTGTAAAACTCTAGCGATGCTGTTTTCAAGTGGGCTGTTTTTTAAGGATTTGAAAGATTATACAGTGCATGCTAACAGCTAAACAGTGCATGCTACATAACACACCGTCAAAATGCTAATTATCAAAATTAATAAGAATAAGCGATCAACTAGTCAGCCTCACTAACTGACTAATGTAATTGACTCACTGCATTGCGTTCAGGTGTCCACATACTTTTGTCCAGTACAGAGTATACTATTTAAAAAAAAAGGTAGTATGTGTTTTTACAGTAATTCCCTCATCCGAAATCACATACTGTTTGAGTAGGTTCAATATTTGAATGTGAACTTACTACGCAACCACTAAAAAAAGTGCATTTTATATAGTATGAATGAAATTCGGACGTACTACGTCCGCCATTGATGTCGTTACCACCACATGACCTACAGCGTCAGTTGCATCGCTTCACTGCCATTCATAAATCCCTTCCTCAGAGAATAGTAAAGTGTTCATCAAATGCGTACTTCAGAATCTCGGCGGAAGTAGTAGGTCATTCGGGGACTTTTCGCCCTACTTTTTTTTTTTAATACTATGCATTCAGACACACTACTCTGTTGCCAAACTGTTTTTGATATACTATGTAGTAGGGAAGTATTAGATTTCGGACACAGTGATTGTCACTGATAAAAAGACCCTTGAAAGACATTCTGGAAGTAAAAGAACATATCAACGTGACAGCATATGCTTATAACAAAAAAATCAGGTTCAAAAAGCAAGGCACAACAACCCAAACCCTCATAACAACATACACTAAAATAAAACCAAAATACAGGCTTACTTTACCAGCCTAAGTACAAGTTGTGTTTATTTGGTTTATTCCAAGAAATGTCTTCAAAGAGAGCACTATGCCTCCAACTGTCACTGAAAACAAAGACTACATACAAATAAAACCACAATGGCGGATGTGAATCCACAACAGCACATTAGAGTTCTGAGAGCGAGTTGTGCTGCCAAAACCGCCTGAATGGCTGAAGGCTGAACAGAGGTACTTCACAAGGACATCTTGAGGTCCAGAGGTAGTTTCCATCACAACCACGCACCTAGCACGGGACGCTTCTCATTGAGAGCAGATGCTAACCGACAATGTCTCTGAGGCGAGGCATGCTAATTGTTTTCTTGCTGGCACAAGTCCAGGCTTTTCCATGATATCAGCTGCTTTGGCAGCCAACTCAGCACTCGTGCATCTGGCATTCCTGAGCTTAATGAAAAAACAGCAGCACAACTCTGGCCTACGTCTGCCTGAGTAATTAAGTGTCCCTTTTCAATGGCCTGATAACTTCCTGAGTGACTCCCAAGCACTTCCTCCGCTTAAGGTCTCTCTCTCTCTCTTTTTCAAACAATTTACTGCCTCTGGACAAAGGCTTGCAGACATGCTGAATACGTAGGACCTACAACTCAAGCACATTTTTCAGCCCGGAACATTCTTGAGAGCGCTGGCTGAAGATCACAGGCGTCTTTTCTTCCTGCTGGAAACTGACATGTCCGGGTCAATGGAAAACACCTCGTTGAATATAACAAAACACAAAGCAATACAGAAAGCAGAGGGCCGCAGTATGCACGCGGCAGAAAATAGACAGCAAATCCTCAAAGTGGTAACCACACTCTTTTCAAGTGATAGCTGATGTATGGCAGCATTTAAAAGGCTGAAGATTAGCGCAACTAAATCTAGGCCATTTCTCGTTCACTTTAATCCTGAAACGCATTAAATGCATAATTACACAGCTGCAGGAAAATGTTTCAGATTAGCATAACAAAAAAAACGCAAGACTGTGAGCTACTGAGACTTCAATGGCGGAGAAGGAAATCTGGTAATTAACAACACTTCTCGCCGTTCTATCATGGGTGAGATAACTCACAGCCAAGCAGTTGTGCTCCAAGCTGTGACAGCTAGCTAAGAGGTTGAACTGTCCACAAATATGAAACGCAGAGAGCAAGGCTACAGCTTAACCTCTATTAACTTACAGGCATTTGGACAAGTTGAGAGCCTCCAGTGCAACAAAGCCTACATGCAATTAGCCTGTCCGTAAAACTAGGCCGAAGTGAATGGGAAAAGATTTGGTAGAGCAGTGGTCCGCAACTGGTGGGCCGTGACCCAAAATGGTGGTAGGTCTGTTCTGGTCATGGACAGTGGGGGAAAACAATGCTCAAACCTAATCATGCATAGGATAGCAAAACAATTAGGCTTATCAACTGAGCACAAAATAGTTCCCTTATGCATTGTTGCTGATGTCAAATTCCATGTGATTATGTACAAAAACTATTGCAAGGTACAAATAAATACAATTTTGGTACTGTGTTGGGTTGCCAACTTGATGTTTAATATGAAATCTGGGTCCAGAAACAAAAGGAAAGGGATTTGCAAAACTACATCATTTCAAAACTGAAAAGTCATTGGGTTATCTAAACAATTAGCCAACTAGTTGGTCCTAATGGGGCTCTGTATAATTAGTTCTACATTCTTTGGGGGCATTCTTGTGTTCAGTGGATTATTTAAAAGTCGAACAGTAATGGTCTTGAAATTTATCATTAAACACATTCAGTTCCTAAACAAGCAGTGCTTCACAGGGGAAAAAATGAGAGATGCAGTTTACCATGCTAGGGTCTAAGTGTGCTCTGATCAGGATTTTTGGGGCAGATCACCAATCACTGGAAGCAGTACTGGCCAATACCGATCACCGAAATAAATAATAGGCTAACTAATCTTAACAATTTTAAAAAACAAGTATAAAAACATTAAGATATGAGAAAGTATCATGAATTGACAACTCTTTATTTATTGGCAAGTAACATGTATAACACATTCCATTCCCTCGCTTAGACGTAATCAGGAACAGATTAGAGCTTAACAAATATAGCATTCCTGTGAAATAAATAAAAATTTTCAAAAAAGAAGAAAAAAAAAGTCTTTATCAATAGAAATCAAATGTGAAACAACACAGCATCGTCTTCACTGAATTAATTAAATATATATATTAATCCTTCTAAATCTACTAAAGAGCAGTGAGTGATTTTCTCTTTGTTTTTTGTTGTTTGATTAGCATTAATGGAACAGACGGCAGCAGGAATATTAGGCTGCTGTCACTTTAAAACCTAATGCATGGATCCAATATACTGATACACATGCAACTTATTTCTCAACGGTTTATGTTCACTTAAGACATAACCGACGATGTTTAAGCAAATACTCAACAAGCATATTTCTGTGTGTATTTGACTGTTTAGGCACGAACCCAAAGCTCACTTTGCTTGTCCGTGTTGTAACACTCCGAATGGAGAGAACACCAAAATGAGGGAAACGCTCATTCCACAAGAAAAATAGAAGTAAAAAATGACAGACAAAAATTTGTTTCAAACACCCAAGTGTATTATACAATTTAGAAAAAATCTTGCACAATACAATCAGAAAAAATATTTTAAAAAGTGTATGCGAGTGTGAAAGTCCAACTGTATTATGTATGAAACTGAATCAGTCTCACCGGGGAATGTCCATGAATGAATGAATGAATGTCCGAGAGCAGATCCAACGTGACAACCGAAACTGTTAAAAATCCTCACTGGAAAGCAGTCCAAAGTCCAACAACACACAGGCAACTCCACAAGCGAGGCGGCAGTAAACTCCCAAAAAATCAGTTCGGTAAGTATTCCACAATTGCGGTGAAACCCAGGCAACAGAAAACGGAGCGAACACAGACGCTACCAGACGCCGGTAAGTCGGCTACATATATAGAATAAAGTTCCGTGTTATTGTCACGTGATGACTAGGCCGCACGGGACGTGCGGAATCTAGCGAGAGTTCATTCCTACGGGGTCTCACACACACACACACACACACCGAGGCAACAGTACAGAAAACAGGGTGACAATTAAAATAAACGATCAACCATACATTAGTGTTAATCAGACCCAGGTATAAATGTCACCCCTTATGTGGCATTGCTACAGCGTTCCACTCTGTCTCGGAGCGCATGCACAGAAAGCCGCTTGAGGAACAGTATCACTTTAATGCAATTTTAATAACTTTTCAGACACCTGGTAAAACTGCCAGACTGGTTAATGTAGTGAAGCGATTTTAGCTGCACATAGAAAATTTGTCTCGCAAGTTTTGCGTCATCTGATCAGCTCTTCTTATCGGCCTTTATGGAGACCACCGATCAATCTATATAAAGCCATTATCGGACAATAACGATCGGCGTCTGATCAATCTGAGCACCCTTACTATGGTTATTGAATATTTGAGGTTTAGCCCAGACAAGGTGTATTTGGTGCCATCCTTTGATTAAAAACTAGACTGTTATACACTTTACAATTAAATGTTGACATGTTACATTTGCAAGGTATCATTTTAATGAAGTAAATCTTTTTATCATTTGAGATAAAATATAAATGTCCCACTACAGTCAAACATTCTACCTATTAGAGTGCCAAGAATAAATAATCCACTGCAATCTACAAACCGAAGACCACCACTATCTTGCTAATGTCCAAGCATTTAAAACAGACGATCACAGGCAGTTAACTCATAATCACTAAGCTTTCTGGTGTGATTAGATGAAGCTTTCAATAAACACCAGTAATTAAATAATTACCAATCTTAAAGGCTGAATTATGATTTACAGTAGAGACAGCACAAAGAAAAAAACAAGGTTTTGCAAAAATTATGTTTTGTCACTCAAACCAAAAGTTTGCTGTATTCCAATTGACCAATTCACTAAATTCCTGCTTGATTTCAAACTCACCCAGCTCTTTCCAGTTTCAAAACATATCTTATGAATTTCTATCCATCAAACACTCCATCAGAGCTTTCTCCAGCATGCAAGTGTCTTTACAAAACACCCAAAGCAAGCTCAGCGTGTCTGTTGCATGTCTTTGGTAATTAATGAGTAAGCTTTAAGACACAGCAACCCCAAATCATCCATGTGTGTTCAGCAAAACTTCCCAGCAAATACTGAATGTACTGGCACTGAATTCAAGCTTCATATGGCGTGGCAGAGCCGTGAAGTTCGTGAAAGGTTCAAAGACCACACTGATTGATGAGGGTGTTAGTATTCCTGCAAACATAATGCTCCGTTTGTTCTGCATTTTGTGCTGAAAGCGCCGAGACGTGATTTGTGAAGCCCCCCTGCATTCATGAATAAATGCAACATTATGATTATTAACTCTATTAATGAAACTTCAAGGGAAACCTGAAGGACATTAGTTACCAGCAGCTCTGAATCATACAGTCTCACAGGGAAAAGAACCAAGTAATGAAAACAATCTATCACAAAGATCGATTATACCACCTTCTCAGTACTGACAAACCATACTGCGGTACAACGCTTCCAATCATAAACGAAACACAAGTAAACCTAATATTACTGCGCTGCATAGTACTATTCATGAAGCTAATACCATTATATATCATTGTGTGAGAGTGTGTAAATCGTGTGCATGCTTGCATGGACCCTCTTCCTTTTATTCTGGCTATGGTTAGATCAACACCAAAATTTTGTGTTTGTTGCGATACCAACCACTGGTACTTTTTTTAATCAATATCTTAGGTTACAATAATGGGTCAATAACAAATAAGAGTGTCCATGACTAGAGAAAATCTAGTTAATGTGCCACGTTCTTAGAAATGTGATTTGAAAACATGTTGGTTTCATATGGTTTTGAAAAACTCCTATACTTGCATAAAAGTTTTTCAAAACCACATGAAACCAACATGAAAATGAGGAAAATTTAAATTTAACAATGCTAAAAATGTCATGTGGTGTAACCATCAAGAAATATTATTTTCTTTACACATTCAAAAATGTTTTTTAATAAATTCTGAAAATAAGTCAAATATAAGTTAAGAGGTACTTGACAAATATTATTATTTATTAATGTTGTTGTATTTAAATTTACTGCATATACATATTCAACATTCATTAAATACAAAATACAACAAATACAAAAATTTTATGAAATTCTAAACAAGTAAACGTTTTATACATTTTATTAAGTTCTTTTTCTAGGATCTCAGAAAACAAGTCCTTCGATGTTTGTCCTGATAAAAATCAAATAATTAATTCATGAATATTATTACATATTAACTAGAGTTGCACCACATGACATTTTAGGAGACTTTTTGTTGTTTTGTTGTTTCTGCATGTTGGTTGCATCACATGACTTTGACAGACAAAGGTTTTTCAAATATTAATCAGCACTAAAGAAGTTTGATAACTTGCTAACATGTTAACATGTAAACAATGGCATGGTATTGCACTTGATGAATGAGTGAAGCAATATAACACATTTAACCTACTTGCTCTCAAACCAAGCCACATGCACCACTTGTCACCATGATGGTAACTCTCCAAAAACCCACATTAACAGAAACTCTTCTAAATTAGCATAGCAAAACATTAATCACTACTAAATCTCCCACTTAACAGTAATCTTGCACAAAAAAACGTATAACACTTAATTTTAGCATTTACTCTCCCTTTCAAGTTCCATGGGCAAAGCATGCTGGGAAATAGAAATCCCAGCCCAGTTTCAGCTAAACTTCAGTTCGTCTAAATTAAAAGAAATAAGTTCATAAAACTCAAAACAATGAAACAGTTCAGTTTACTTAAAATATATCAGTTATGTGAACTTGAAAGAAAAATAAAGTGCTAAATGTTCATAAAAGTTAATTTGACTGAACTAATTTGTTTAAGTTTGTCCTACTCAAACCAATTAATTATTTTGAGCATATATATATATATATATATATATATATATATATATTATATATGTGTGTGTGTGTGTGTGTAAATATGTGTGTGTACACTTACGTTAGATGTGACACACAGACATAATACACACACATTATGTAAACACAAACATTTACGTTAGATGCGATTAATCGCGATTAATCGATTTGACAGCATTTTTTCAAATTCAGACATTAAAAACACGATAATCACAGGTGTAATTAAATGTATGGATAAATTACATTTGATGTATATTTTTGGATAAACTAAAAGATCCAGAACAAACAAAATTGCATAATGTCATTGTCCCAAAAGGTGCTTTCACATTTACAGTTTCTCAGCGAAATTTCAAAATCCAGTCATTCCAATAGGACTCCACACGAATGGGAGTTTCGTGTGAGGGCGAAAAATCAAGATCGGAAAGCTTTCACAAGCTTGTGAATCAAAATCGAATCGAATCGTGAAAGCCTTAATACCCAGCTTTAATATTTAGTACTGTGCAACACTACTTGTGACCCTGACCGACTACGGCCAGATCAAAGAAACTCTCCAGGGGCCTAACAACAGACATTCACCCTGGCCTAGAAATGAGGCCCCAGAGACAGCAGCCAATCAGGATCCCCCAAACAGCTCCATCCATCCTCACAGATGCCTCATGTGCGTCACCAGCCCATGCGTCTATTCCCCTGAGACTAACAGCCAATAACACTGAGCTGATAGGAATAACAAACACACAAATAAAGGCTAGGCACGCACATATACGTGTCTGAGTTAAAGGACGTGCCCACCCAAAATAAAAAAAATCATCTGAGCTTAGCTCGACACGCAGTGGCCCCTAAGAGTAAATGCCTGTTAAGATCTCGCACTCTGATTGCATACTAAAACCAAGCGATACCTCGATCCAACTGGCAATCTCTAGTCAGAGCCCTGACCTGCCAAATCCATCGCATGATATTACGGTCTGATAAGAGACAGGGTGCAATACGAGGCCACCACCACCCCGGGACCGATCACTAAACCAGCTTCGGTACAAAACGCGAAGACCGTCTCCCATCAGTCAAATTGACCACTCTAAAGACAAAGCAATAACGCAGTAAATTGTAAGGCGAGGAAGTCGCGCAGCAATCTACGGGCTCATTTGGGACCAGCGGCTCCTGGAGCGATGCAGGATGAAAAGCTTGTTGTTTATTAGGAGCCCGTCTAAACTCTAATGTGCCGGGAGAGAGCTGAATCCACGTATGCATCGGCCCATGGGGGATCCTTGAGAGCCGGTGAAAATGGGTGCCACTCAAACTGATGTACTATTTAAATAATGAATCTCAAGCAGCAATGAGAGAGATATCTGATGAGGGGGCAGAGGGTCAACGCTCAGGGGGGAGAACGCCTGCCACATTTTAACTCTGATTTGCATTTATCACATAGAAAAATTGGACAAGGCACATCTGCCCCCGACTTCATAAAATCAGTTTTGCGGATTCCTGTCATCAGAGAAAGGCACTTATGAACCCTTTTAAATTTTACAATAATAAGAGTGAAGGTCGACATTTCAGCTCCCGTCAGGCTCGGAGCACGTGATTTTGACTAACAGGTTTGAAATTAATGAATAAGGTCTTTATAGTTCACTCAATCCCGTAAGGTAAAGCATACATTTTTGATCATCCTCTAATTAAATGTAAAACCAAATATTAAAAATTACATAATGTAGCATGCGGTAATCCCACTGTGATTTTAGCTGTACTGTTAAATTAAGACTTAATTAGCTGACACTAAATCAAATCTCAGAATTAGTATTAACCTTTATAAAGATGAACAAGATGTGAAACAAAACACACTAGGCCTGAAGGAATAGTTCACCCAAAAATGAATCTTCTATCATCATTTATCATCATGTCATTCTTTGCCTTTTCTTTTTATTCAGGTTTGCGATCTGGTTACCCATTTTAATGAACAAGCTGGACATTTTTGAAAGAAATTAATAGTTTTATTCAGCAAGGATGCATTAAATTGATTACAAGTGACAGTGACAGTGCTTGACGCTTACTTTTTTTCCCCCAAGAAGCACGCATGCTTCTAAGGGGAAAATTTTAGGAGCGCTTCAAAAAAAAAAAAAAAAAAAAAAAAATGTAGGGGCACAATGACAAAACTTTCAACCTATACAAAACTATAATCAAACTATATTTAATAATTGTGTACTTATTTATAGGGCCTACTTTAAACCTTTACTCTGTCTCTCTCTCTTTATGAGCAATATCACACGAGTAGCCATGCATTATGGCTGTATATCAGCACGGCTGTGATTTGGCCGTAGGTAATCACAGCATGCTGATATACAGCCATATCGCAGGTCTTCGAGTGTGATATTGCGTTTATACAACAGTTCGACGGCACGAGTGTGTAAATAAATAAGAAATAACAAATTTAAAACACTCTTTTGTGCAGAACTACTTCCTTCCGCCATGGATTCAAATCTCAAGTTGACAGTTTGACCAAACCTTGGTTACTAATTCTAAAACATCACTTTAGAACTAGTAACGAATGTTGAGTCCCTCCATTGAAACTCATTGTATTTTGTACAGTATTAGAGAGATAGAGAGAGAGAGAGAGAGAGAGAGAGAGAGAGAGAGAGAGAGAGAGCCTGAGCGAGCATTACCTGTGTCTGATATAACATTCATTCTTCAGGTCAAAGTCCATAATATTATATCCATTATAAAAATCCGCTTGAATGTGCACTGAGGGAAGCGATCTTTGTATTCGTCCTTTTTACGGTTAAGGAAAATTTCCATAGCAGCGTTAAAACAATGTCCTTTGTTTATAAATGCCCCTTTCAATTTAAAAGTCTCTTGCAACTGACTCATTCACTCGTAAAGTTTTATTAATGTAACTTTCACTCAATCCATTTTATGCAAATGCAACATATAATTTTATATAAAATAATATTTATTGAACAACAATATTTGAACAATTTAGATTAAACACAATGATACAATTCAGTCAAAGCACAAAAGCAGTGCTCTACAGGATGCAAGTTAAATATATCCTTATATTAATGATCAAATTTAACATAGCCCAATTTGATTTGCTCAGAAGCAAGTAATAGATTAATAAGACCAAAGATTACCCCTTTTATGTACCCAAAATGAAATATATCTAATGTTTAAACAACCACTATAAGAGACAGCCGCAAATCTCCGAAGTACTGGCCGAGATTGAGCTGTTCTCTGCGGTTACACGACCCCTGAACGGCCACTGGCGGCCTGGAGCTCGCGTCTCCGAAAACGTCTAAAATTGTAAAATGCTATGATTAAATATGAGTCACATATTTAAGGTCTAAACAACTACGTACAATCTCACCTAAAAAAAACGCTTAAAACTACAGTTCGTGGTACAACAAGTGTAGTATTTGTAAAAAAATCTGATGGATCTTATCGGCCGCCATGACAGTCGCTTCAAGTGGAGTGATAAAAAAAAAATGATGGAACAATTCCCGTGGCGATACTGGTAGAATATCGCATGGCTGAAAAGACCTCTCAGCTATATTATATTATATATATATATATATACACACACACACACACACACAGATCAGGCATAACATTATGACCACTTCCTAATATTGTGTTGGTCCCCCTTTTGCTGTCAAAACAGCCCAGACCTGTCGAGGCATGGACTCCACTAGACCCCTGAAGGTGTGCTGTGATATCTGGCACCAAGATGTTAGCAGCAGATCCTTTAAGTTCTGTAAGTTATGAGGTGGGGCCTCCATGGATCGGACTTGTTTGTTCAGCACATCCGACACTTGCTCGATTGGATTGAGATCTGGGAAATCTGGAGGCCAAGTCGACACCTTAAACTCATTGTTGTGCTCCTCAAACCATTCCTGAACCATTTTTGCTTTGTGGCAGGGCGCATTATCCTGCTGAAAGAGGCCACAGCCACCAGGGAATACCGTTTCCATGAAAGGGTGTACATAGTCTGCAAAAATGTTTAGGTAGGTGGTACGTGTCAAAGTAACATCCACATGGATGGCAGGACCCAAGGTTTCCCAGCAGAACACTGCCCAAAGCATCACACTGCCTCTGCCGGCTTGCCTTCTTCCCATAGTGCATCCTGGTGCCATGTGTTCCCCAGGTAAGCGACACACACGCACCCGGCCATCCATTTGATGTAAAAGAAAACGTGATTCATCAGAGCAGGCCACCTTCTTCCATTGATCCGTGGTCCAGTTCTGATGCTCACGTGCCCACTGTTGCCGCTTTCGGTGGTGGACAGGGGTCAGCATGGGCACCCTGACTGGTCTGCGGCTATGCAGCCCCATACGCAACAAACTGCGTACACTGTGTATTCTGACACCTTTCTATCAGAACCAGCATTAACTTCTTGAGCAATTTGAGCTACAGTAGCTCATCTGTTGGATTGGACCACACGGGCCAGCCTTCGCTCCCAGCTGCAGTTTTGGAGATGCTCTGACCCAGTCGTCTAGCCATCACAATTCAGCTCTGTCAAACTCGCTCAAGTCCTTACGCTTGCCCATTTTTCCTGCTTCTAACACATCAACTTTGAGGACAAAATGTTCACTTGCTGCCTAATATATCCCACCCACTAACAGATGCCGTGATGAAGAGATGATCAGTGTTATTCACTTCACCTGTCAGTGGTCATAATGTTCTGCCTGACTGGTGTATGTATACACATAATTTCATCAACAGTACATCATAAGCAAACACTTGGCATAAATGCGCGTTATACATTGATTGTGAACTGCTCTGAAACCACAAGCCTGTTGAACGTGCAACAGTGCTGCGTTTTGACTTTGAAACGTGCAGCTCTTATATTTATTTAATAATAATAACAACATTAGACTGTTTCACGATTTAAGTTTTTTTTTCTATCACCAAACTTAAGACCTCTTAAAAATCATAATTAAGGTGTTTATTATTCAATTTAAGATACTTAAAGCTTTTTATGAGCTTAAATTTTATAAAACTGAGGGACATTTTTAATTCGCACAGATTCTCCTAAATACATTTTAGTTTGCACACATCTATTTTCAGTCACATATGCGAGTGAAATGCGAGTGCTGTCGAGCCCTGAAAAACTTTTATAAGATTTCCATTTCAAATAAATGCTGTTCTTTTGAGAAGAAACTTTCTATTATGAAAAAAAAAAAAAAAAAATCACTATTTCCAGAAAAATACTAAGCAGCACAACTGTTTTCAAAATTGAACAATAATAAGAAATGTTTCTTGAGCACCAAATCAGCATATTAGAAAGATTTCTGAAGGATCATGTGACACTGAAGACTGGAATAATGATGCTGAAAATTATATTACATTTTAAAATATATTTAAAATATATTAAACCTAAAAAAAAACAGTTATTTGAAAGTGACATAATACTTCAAAATATAACTGTTTTTAATGGTTTTTTTTTTTTTTTTTTTTACATTTTTTAAAATGCAGCCTTGGTGAGCATAAGAGACTTCTTTCAAAAACATTAAAAAAAACTTTTGAATGGTAGTGTACATTATTTTTTTCTGTCAAAGTGGAGGTAAAGCATTTTGAATTATACATTTTTTGGTAATCCTTTGACTCTGCTGTAGTTCTCAAATCTTATTTAAGCACATTTAAAATTGAAGAGCTGCATAAACATTTTGCTAAACACCTCCTTTTGTGTTCCATGGAATACAGCAAATCTTGCAAGTATGAAACAAGATGAGGATGAAAGAATGGGGGGAGGGGCGGGGTTGGTTGTGTTCTATCCCTGTATACCTGATAATAATGCTTTACTCACCTGCTCTAGTAGTTTTCTGTATCTCTGGGTGGCTTGCTGGATGAGATCCCGCACTGTCCATCCTTCCTTACATGGGACAACAACACCAGTCCTTCCAAAACTCACTGTCACTTTCATTTTTAATCCAGAAAGAGGACAATTGATCCAGATGTGTCCCTAAACAAACTCCAGCAGCAGCAGCAGGTGTGTGTGCTTGTGTATATTCAGCCAGGCTGCACGCTGCTTTTCTGCATCAAACTTTAGAGCATCAAAGATGGCATGATACTACACAAAGAAAAACAAATAAATACTGTAAGTAAAACAAATGAAGTCAGATGTTTACTAAATAGAAAACAGTGTTTACTAAACTGTTTAATAAAACAGCATGTTGATGATTGGGTAGACACTGTGCGTTGCATAGCAACAGCTGGTGGGAAAGTTAGACAGAGTCGGTACACTAATAACGATAAATACATTTTCGGACAGGTTTTATTATTACAGTTAGAGATGAGGTTTGTTAGTGTCCCGTTGACTTGCTGAACTCAGATGGCTAACTGGTTAGCTCTGATGATAACACTTTCACTTTTTAAACTCATCGCAAACTCTTAAAACAAGAAAATGCACCGAAATCAAACGTTAAACACGTATAAAATGCATTTGCGTGTATTTCGATTTCATATCAAACCTGTTTTGCACTTACTTGGCATATAAAATATGGAGAGGAGAGCAGGTTAGCGGCAAAAACTTTGGCGACGTGTTGTTGAATACCCTCACAAATTATGCAGTCATGCTGTCTTTATACAATTACCCACTTTATCGATGATCCACGGGACAAAAGAGCATTTACTAAAGACACTGAGCATGTGTGGATGGCGTTTGCATCAGTATTTTGCCCGGATGGAGTTGCATGTCTTGCGCCATTCCTAAAGTTCCCGAGCAGCCTCCAGCAGTGTTATCCCAACATACAGAGCGGGGCCACACAACTTTATTAAAGGGCCAGAACACATCTGCACATGGACCACTGCACGACACAACGCTCATCACGCTATATGCTAACTATTGTTATAATACAAAAATACCCATTTCACATATTTGCTTATATCACTACACTGTGCTCTATTTAAAGGTAACCATGAGCCATATCCTAATTATGTTAATACTAACAAATAAATAAGGATAAATTAATAATAAATAAATAAGATCTTGTCTTCTGATTATGCCATGTTAAAGTCTCCATGAATATATATTTTTTTTTTCTCAGAATACTATTTATTATAAATGATTTATCCGTGCACATCATTATTTATTTCTTTTTTTTTTTTAAACTTTTTTTAATGTGCAATCTAATCTTTAATCAAAATAACTTCCCCTCCCTCTTGCAGCCATCTCTTCTCTTCTCTGATGACATGTTTCTCGGCACGATGTGCATTTTGGGATATCGCATAAAAAAATGTGCATAAAAAACCTATGCGCTCAATTCAATTATGCGCATACGTTAAAGGGTTAGTTCACCCAAAAATGAAAATTTCTGTCATTAATTACTCACCCTCATGTCATTCCACACCCGTAAGACCTTCGTTCATCTTCAGAACACAAATTAAGATATTTTTGATGAAATCCAAGAGGTATATGACTCGTCCATAGGCAGCAATATAATCAACACTTTCAAAGTCCAGAAAGGTAATAAAGAAGACATTGTTAAAATAGTCAACGTGACTGCAGTGGTTCAACCTTAATTTTACGAAGCGACGAGAATACTTTTTGTGCGCAAAAACAAAACAAAAATATTGACTTTATTCAACAATCTCTTCTCTTCCCTGATATAATGCTT
Organism: Ctenopharyngodon idella; assembly: GCF_019924925.1. Taxonomy (NCBI): domain Eukaryota; kingdom Metazoa; phylum Chordata; class Actinopteri; order Cypriniformes; family Xenocyprididae; genus Ctenopharyngodon; species Ctenopharyngodon idella. The sequence continues at coordinate 24,172,692 of NC_067228.1, forward strand.
ACGCAGTTGACGCAGTAAGCACAGTGAAGGGCTTCCGTGTTCACATCCGAATGCTGGCTCAGTATTGGCCAAAGCTGATCACGTGAGCAGCACGATGCATGTGTGTGATGCTGACGCAGGAGCCGGCCAATAATGAGTCGGCATTCTGACGTAGAGCCTGGAAGTGCTGGACGTAAACAACGTATGAGAATGACACAGAAGAGAAGAGATTATTGTATAATGTGGTTATTTTTGTTTTGTTTTTGCGCACAAAAAGTATTCTCGTCGTTTCATAACATTAAGGTTAAACCACTGCAGTTACGTCGACTGTTTTAACAATGTCTTTAGTACCTTTCTGGACCTTGAAAGTGTTGGTTATATTGCTGTCTATGGATGAGTCATATACCTCTCAGATTTCATCAAAAATATTTTAATTTGTGTTCTGAAAATGAACGAAGGTTCTTACGGGTGTGGAATGACATGAGTGTGAGTAATTAATAACAGAAATTTCATTTTTGGGTGAACTAACCCTTTAAATTCGCAACTTTGGATAGAAACAGCTATTCACATGAGATCACAGCAATAGCAAACCACAACAATTCAATGATCCAATCAGTTCCTGATGGACAAAATCAAGTCCCGCCCTACATTTTTTTCTAGTTCGAGAAGCAGTTTCACTCAGATATGCCAAAACAGTGAAGAAAATCTATTGCATCTTCCATTTCATGACAACTTTTAAAGTTCTATGTAACTTGATCAACATCAGGGCATTAACGGTATCACCAGAATAAAGTCTTCCAGATAGCCATGAAATAAAATATCCATATTTTACCTTTTTTTTTTTTTTTTTTTTTATAATACTCACAATTGTGTGCTATTTTGGAGTGTGCAATTTAATGTCACAAATAATTCAATGCTTTACTCTGCTGTCAAGTATACTAGGCCTAAGATATTTGTTTCTGTGGCTGAATTTGGAACTAGCATACTTACCTTAGTATTTCTGCCATATAAAGATAATTAACCAAACTAAAATGTTATGAATACCAAAAACCACACAGTCATACAGTACATTGTCAAATATATAATTAAGGTAGCCGAACCAAATTGTTCTCAGGACAAGAGTAGGATATTTATCATAAATGTCAGGTCGAAGCAAGCTGTGACATGTATTAAAGGGGACCTATAATGCCCCTTTTACAAGATGTAATATAAGTCTCTGGTGTCCCCAAAATGTGTCTGTGAAGTTTCACCTCAAAATACCTCACAGATCATTTATTATAGCTTGTGAAATTTGCCCCTATTTGGGTGTGAGCAAAACCACGCTGTTTTTGTGTGTGTCCCTTTAAATGCAAATGAGCTGCTGCTCCTGGCCGCTTTCCAGAAGAGGGTGGAGCTTTATCGCGCTTCGGTTGCTCAACAACAACAAAGCTGGAGAATCTCACGCAGCCAAAATTACGACTATCAGTAACGGTGTTCAGCCTTACATTGTTCAAACCGGAGTCGGACACTGATGGAGAGACTCAGGAAGAAGTTACAACTTTTAGAATGCAACTGGACATTTCTGAACAGTTAGTAAATAAATTTATGTAGTTGCTGTGGAGTTGATTCATTTCATCGACTAGCATGTGCCGTCATGTTAATCTTTTGTGCAAATCCAGCGTTGAATTGACCCTCATTTGTGAAGCAGTCCGGCGTAAAATGACACCATGGTAACAACACTCTACTACAACAACCCAACATGGCCTCGCCCCCTTTGTTGTGTGTTCTCGGGGGCAGGATTTATGTAAATTTTAGGGCTAGTGATGTCACTAACCCGGGAAGAAGCTCATTGTAGTCCCTACAAGCCATTTGTTGTAGTCTTTAAACAGCGATTTCTTTAAAAGAAAATATCTCCCTTTGCATTGAACTTTGAGCGTCGTAACTTTGCAGACATTGTTTATGCTCTAACAGCAACATTACACACTAAATAAAGTTAAAAAAGTGAAATCATAATCAACCACCCCTTTAAATAAATTTGTACAATTTATTAATTAAAATATTCTGATTTCTACAGAAATTTATCTATCCCTCCATCCTTCTGTCTATCCATTCATCCATGGTTTCATCCATCCTTCTGTCCATCCATCTGTCTGTGTGTTGATCACTGCTGGAGAGGAATAATGGGGAAACTCTCTCATAAGCGATAAACACTGTATGCTGATAGATCAGTATAACACAGTATAATATCTGTTTTCTGGGTCATGAAATAAAACTTTCACTTGAAAAACTTTCAATTGCTAATGAGACCCCGAAGTGAATGCAGAAAACTTTGAGGTTGGTGTTGAATAATTAAAATGTGTCCAATGAAATAATAATATGTAATGCAGACACAATATTAGCTTGAGAAATAGATTTCATGAAAGAAGAATCAATGATAATTGTTAGACACCGGGGGCGGTTGCACCTGGAGCTTACAATATTTTATTGAACCTTGATGTAACGCAAGAGTTAGTTATTACAATACGAGGTGCAAGAATATCTGGGCTACATGTTTTAATTGTGCAAATCAATTAATTGAGCAGCCTGTGTTTTCTGCAGAGATTCTTCGTTCTTTAGGGGAATTATACTATCAGCTTTGCACATGATTACACCATCAGCACATTTTATTTTTAGATGCAAAACAAGCCAAGATCCCAAGATAATAGTATTCTACAAAAACAATTTTCATTCCATTGTGATTCCATTATAAACACAGCCCTCATTTATTTATTTGCTGGAGAAAGATGGTTGAAAAGGTTTGTTCTGTTTCTGCCTCTACCCATCACTCATATCTTAACAGCAGTCAAACAACACCTTATCCTGTGTTAACAAAACCACAAAACAGCCCTTTCCTCTGCTCTTTTTCACTAACTCTGTCTCTATGGCACTCAATGAGAAAAACATTAAAGTAAAGGTTAGAGTTTGGGCGTTGCTATTTAGGATTACAGGATTATAGATAGTGCTACTTATAGAAATAAGATCTGGTCTAATTTTGTATGCATATAAAAAGCCTGCGTGATTTTATGCATATCAAAAAGCATTAGACATTTGATTACTGGACAGTTCACCCAGAGAGACCTGGGGTTAATTGCTGTGCTTAAAGACATATTTTAAATTCTGCCATTATTCATTATTCATTATGTAATTCTAAACTGTGATATTTTTTTCCCCTGTGGAACAGGGATGTATGCAGTTTTGCATGAATTTAAACTGCTAAATTTATTGGTTGGAGCATCATAGTTTATTTATTTATTTATTTATTTATTTGGTGCTTGTCCCAATTAACTTGAATTCACTCCTGTGTGAAACATGTGAAACACTCCTGTGTGAAACATGTGTGAATTCACTCCTGTATGTAATATATATATATATATGTATATGTATATACACTATATTGCCGAAAGTATTAGGACACCCCTCCAAAGCATTGAATTCAGGTGTTCCAATCACTTCCATGGCCACAGGTGTATAAAATCAAGCACGTAGGCATGCAGTCTGCTTCTTCAAACATTTGTGAAAGAATGGGTCGCTCTCAGGAGCTCAGCGAATTCAAGCGTGGTATCGTGATAGGTTGCCACCTGTGCAATGAGTCCATTCGTGAAATTTCCTCACTACTAAATATTCCATGGTCAACTGTTAGTGGTATCATAACAAAGTGGAAGCAATTGGGAACAACAGCAACTCAGCCACAAAATGGTAGGCCACGTAAAATCACAGAGCGGAGTCAGCGCATGCTGAGGCGCACAGTACGCAGAAGTTGCCAACTTTCTGCAGAGTCAATAGCTGCAGACCTCCAAACTTCGTGTAGCCTTCAGATTAGCTCAAGAACAGTGCGGAGAGAGCTTCATGGAATGGGTTTCCATGGCCGAGCAGCTGCATCCAAGCCTTACATCACCAAGTGCAATGCAAAGCGTCGGATGCAGTGGTGTAAAGCACGCCATCACTGGACTCTAGAGCAGTGGAGACGTGTTCTCTGGAGTGATGAGTCACGCTTCTCCGTCTGGCAATCCGATGGACAAGTCTGGGTTTGGCAGTTGCCAGGAGAACGGTATTTGCCTGACTGCATTGTGCCAAGAGTAAAGTTTGGTGGAGGGGGGATTATGGTGTGGGGTTGTTTTTCAGGGGTTGGGCTTGGCCCTTTAGTTCCAGTGAAAGGAACTCTTAATGCTTCAGCATACCAAGACATTTTGGACAATTTCATGCTCCCAACTTTGTGGGAACAGTTTGTGGATGGCCCCATCCTGTTCCAACATGACTGCGCACCAGTGCACAAAGCAAGGTCCATAAAGACATGGATGAGCGAGTTTGGTGTGGAGGAACTTGACTGGCCTGCACAGAGTCCTGACTTCAACCCGATAGAACACCTTTGGAATCGATTAGAGCGGAGACTGCGAGCCAGGCCTTCTCGCCAACATCACTGCCTGACCTCACAAATGTGCTTCTAGAAGAATGGTCAAAAATTCCCATAAACACACTCCTAAACCTTGAGGAAAGCCTTCCCAGAAGAGTTGAAGCTGTTATAGCTGCAAAGGGTGGGCCAACTCCATAATAAACCCTACGGATTAAGAATGGGATGTCATTAAAGTTCATGTGCACGTAAAGGCAGGCGTCCCAAAACTTTTGGCAATATATATATATATATATATATATATATGTATGTATATATATTTGTGTGTATATATATGTGTATGTATATATATATGGGTCATTGACTGATAAGGTTTTTAAAAATGTAAAAAACAAAACAAAAACAAAAAAACATAATAGAGATATAATTAATTTTGAAGTTTTATTGAAGTGATAATGAAATTATGTGGTTTTTATAATCAATGAACACTGCTTTTGTCATTTTTTACAAGATGGACAAAATTTGTCACCAAAAAGTAATTCGGTTTTACCGAATGACACTTTTGGTTATACTAAATGATGATATTTTCAAACAATGCTAACCGTCTGATATCTAGCTACCTAGCTAGTTACCTTGCTAGCTAGCTAGCCAAAGGATAATAAAACATTTTATATTTAGTACAAGTTTTTAAAATATTACAATATTTTCCATGTTTTATTGCGGTTGTACCGAATGACCTGATGTTTCAGGTCATGCGTATGAGCAAGTGAAAACATGAATTTTTCAAATAGTTAAGAGAGAGTTAGTTACTTTGCTTCACGACCATGTGGTCCTTTGCAGGTGCCTGAAGGATGTCACATCCTGTCACATGATACTGACCGCATGACTTGATCTAAAATGGTCCCTTTATATTGGTTAGTCCAAATGACATCAATGAAATTCATTTTTCCGGACATTCTTTCTCATAACAAAGCAACGACTTCTACACATATTTTAATACCATGTTGCACTATGTTGATATATGATGTTATAAAATATAGAACAAAAAATACAGAATAAAAATTATATACATTTATTACATTTTAAGATATTTTAGTCACAAATTAAATGGCTGTATTGGCCTTTGGACGGTTAAACCGAATGACCTTTTGACACTTCAAAATCTTTAAAATAGCTTTATATGTAGCAAAATATAATTAAAACCTTTTGGATTCAATAAAAGAGATCTAGTTCTGTCATGACAACTCTCTGAGTATTTGGCATGGTAATGCGTATGACAATGTAGATATGTTTGGTCTTGGCGGAATAGATCTGCTACGCTGCTGCTGCTTTATTGCTGCTGCTGATTATTGCTGCTGCTGCTGCAGAGCAAGTACGGGACTTGCTACTGCCAATACATACACAACACGCTGCTGTGAGCAAGTAAGACATGCTGCTGCTGTACAATATAGCATACATGAATAACCCGTAGCAGATCTATACAGGTGGAGCTGGGGAAGGTGGAGGGTTTCTGAAGCACGCTGCACTGCTAAGCAAATGCTAACTCATGTATTTAAAGATTAAGCACGCAAGCTCACTGGCTACTAATACAGGAGGAACCAATCATCTGTGACCTAGATAATGATGTGATTATTAGCAGGTTGAGTTAAAGGACCTATTAACCTGCCCATTAGAGTTTCATGCCAGAGAAAAAAATGCCTTTGGAGAAAAAAATGACCCGTCACGTCATTGACCCATAAATATGTATATGTATATACATTAATACATATATATAAATTTATTGGTTGGAGCATTATAGTTTATTTATTTATTTATTTATTTGGTGCTTGTCCCAATTAACCTGAATTCACTCCTGTGTGTGTGTATGTAAATATATATATATATATATATATATATATATATATAGATAGATAGATAGATAGATAGATACACACACACACACACACACACACATATATATATATATATATATATATATATTCACACATATACAAAGCAATTACTAAAAAAACATTTGCACACAAGGCATGTCATGTAGAATGTAGTATTAGGTTGAGTATGTGAATGATGTCAAACAGATATATAATTCAAAAGCAGTTATTTTTATTGATATCAGAAGTCACTGAAAATAATCAGTATTTCATTCAGAGACACTTCCTATCAACTGAGTGTCATAATAGGCTGCTTTTAGACCTGATATGCAAATTTGACCTCCTATTTGTATGCAAATTACCTGTGTATATTTGCCATTGGCAAGCAATGTGTTTACATTTGCTGGATGTGCAGTATCGCTATCAATTTACAGTATTAGCAAACGGTTATGTCTATACCACTGAATAAATGTGCCAATCAGATGTCTTACACACCTGCCTTAACAAAAAACACAGTGCGATAAGTGTCAGGCGTTAAGCAAATACAATCTCAAACTTAAAGGAGAGAATCTCAAACGAAACCATAACAAATATCCATAAAATTGAGCTTATGTGTTATGCAGTTGCATTATCATCCAGAGAATCCATAATGTAAGGTGTGATTTACATGTATGGTAGGTCTGCATGGCTGCTTGCCTAGACCTGACCCCTGCAGATCCACAGCCTAGCGTAAATGCACTCCCACTGTTTGGCAGAGATGGTGAGAACAAATCAATGTGTCTGTACAACATGTCCAAACCGAGGAGTTGCAACGGGGGGTCATTGTCACCGAAGACATCCCACTGAAACATTAGATTTTCCTCTTTAATTTCCAGTTATGTGGCATTTTTAACCGAACCAGCATCCATCTTTCTCTGGGATTGCCCATTCAACAGAAAATGGCTTAATTAACCACATGGTGGGGGGAGAGGACACAACAAAGGAGGAGGGTTGACTATATGAAGGCAGGTTGTTTTTGTGTTTTCATTGGCTATGTTTGGAATGGAACAGTAGCATACTTTCTGAATAGTGCACAGTATACATGCTACTGTTTATTGCCTAGATTATTCTTTATTAAAGAACCTTTAACATTCATGAAAACTTCCCATTGCACAAAATGTTCTAGTGGAAGGTTCCTAGTTTAGATTATTAAAATGTTAATCACACTAAGAAAAAAATGGTTCTTTTGGGGAACCCAAAATGGTTCTTTATGGTATCGATGCAAAACCCCCCTTTTGGAACCTTTATTTTTAAAGGGTTAGTTCACCCAAAAATGAAAATTCTGTCATTAATTACTCACCCTCATGTTGTTACAAACCTTCATTCATCCTCAGAACACAATTTAAGATATTTTTGATGATTTATAATGGGGCTTTTCAATTTATGAGTAAAATAAGATCTGTGGTAAACATAACTTAACGACACTTTAAAATATTGCTCTACAACGTAAACTGCACACACCCATTGATAACACAGATTTTGAACGATAATTGTAACAATAGTATGCTACATTTTGTCACATGACAAAAGTGTTTGTATTTAGAATTTTAATACAATTATGTGTAAAAATGTCTTAGGTTTAAGAAGTTTGATGAAATAGTTATGCAAATAATGTTAAAAACAAGGCTGTTTGTAATGCTCAATCAAACAAAAATTGAACGTGTACACTGAACGTGTAGGGAATAAGCTAAGCTAGCAGGTTATTTGGATAGTGGAATGCTAAATTAGTACAATGAGCAGGTTAGCTTGCAAAACCTAATCTGACAAAAAAAGAAAAGAATCCTGTAATGGCAAAGCTTCAGTGTCACATGATCCTTCAGAAATCAATCTAATATGCTGATTTGCTGCTTAAAAAAAAACATTTATTCTAATTATTAATGTTGAAAACAGTTGTGCTGCTTAAAATACATTTTTTTCAGGATTATTTGATGAATAGAAAGTTCAAAAGAACAGCATTTTCAGAATGCAGGAAACTTTTTGTATAATTAAGTCTTTACTGTCAATTTAATGCATCCTTGCTGAATAAAAAGTAAGAAGTATTTTCTGAACTCAAACTTTTGAATGGTAGTGTATATATTGCAGTAATAGTAGCATGTTTATGAACATTAGTTTTGTGTGAATTGATCACCTTTAGAGTTTCTACTTAAAACCACCAAACATATCTCAGCCAAGAATCAATGCTACCACTTGCTTGCTCATAGATTCCAACCCGTCATGCCTTCATGTGCTGCCAATGTGAGACAAAATGGACTTATTCAATAACAAATTCAATAGATAATCAGCTTTAAAATGATTCAGAATACAGAGTGCCACCATTCTTTTTGCTTTCCTCTATATCTTGTCAAGGTAAATACAAAATAATCTCACTTACTCATGAAGACAGAATGTGAGAGTGAAATGCAGTTGCTTATATAGGCATTTTGTGAAGAAATGTTGACGAAATACTCTCACTTAGAGCCAGCATTAAAGCAAGCAGATGCATCATTCAGATCACGTCTGATAGGAATCAAATCTGCAGTCTTTTAGTAGACAGGATGTCGTTAAACACTTACATGTTGTCTGGCTTCCATTAAGAGTCAACTAAAGGTTAACATTAAGAATTTGGCAATGCTAAATACCATCCAAAAAGTTAACTACACCCTCACTTTCCACCTCAACCACATGTGTAATAGATGCATACAGGAATATTTCTCAAGTTAATGCTGGCAAGCTGAATCATTCCAAATAATGAATGCCATATGTCTGCATGTGTAAGGACACACCACTGAAATAAAGCATAGTGAAGGGGGAAAATGCTTGTGACACAGAGCTATAATGCAATGTAAGCTAAATCTAGCATTACTGAAAGGATTAAACAGCATGGAGAAACACAGCCTCATATCTAATGCACCAGGAGTCTGACGCAACACTGTAAATAATATTTCCCATAGACACCACTGTACCTCTGTCATTCTATATCTGCTTATTCAAGCTGAAAAGCACTTTTTTCCATTGTCTTAGCATTTAGCGTGACAGTATTATTTTCCACCCTTGTCTCGCACCTGACATCTCTGCATATGTGAATGCATACGCGAGATCCTTCAGAATTTTTCCGGAGTCTTAAATGTTCCATAATGCTATTGACTTTCCTCCTTCTTCTAGACTTTTCATCAACTAAAATAGATACGTGTGAATATATTGGGTTTCACACTCTGAAACACAGCGCCTGAGTGTTACCAAGGAGTTATATTCACCAGGAGAATTGCAGGAACACGTACGCTTGCACCTGTGCCTAATAGACCAAATTAGCACCTTGTCACATAAGACCGAATTTTTTGTGTGCATTTCCGCCTATCACTGAAGGTGTAGAAAATAGGCAGTAATTAAGTCTATCTGCAAAGGGGGCCTTTATGAAATTAATTAGGTGTATCATAATAGGAAAAGAAAATTGTTAAATCATCTTCTTCTTGATTTAGTGGTGTGGAACCATGGCAGTGAGTCATATTAAACAGGCTGCCACCATGTCAGGAGAAAGGAAAATGGTGAATAATATAATCACAAATGTTTGAGGCCATGAAAAATGGATGTCAATGTCCCCAGCTGAAACCGTCCTCAGACATACGCTCTTTTTACTTTGTACTGTACTTTAAATCAGTCAGCAAAGTGAAGTAACAGCTAATTTACTAGATATTGCGCATGCTTGTTAAAAGCATTATATAATCACAACAGTGTGTAACTGCAAATAGAATATGAATATATTTATATAGATATAAAAAATACAAATATTATACACTTCCATTCAAAAGTTTTGGGTCAGTAAATGAAGTTTTTTTTTTAATATAGCTGCGAGCAGGGCGTTCAAATGTTTTAAGGCCTTTAAGCACATGCGCAAAAAGGTATTAAAGGTGATGATACACGTGGCAACTTTCTGAGCAATGTTGCTGGGCAATGTTGCCGTCAACGGGCAACCTGATGAGACACAGGGCAACTAATTAGGCCAACGGACAGTTGGCAGCAACTAATCAGAGAGGAGCAAATCTATTGCCAACCCAATAAATACTTTACTTTATTTCAACTTTTCAAATATTTTCTTCATTTTAATTAAAAATAAATGCTTTTCCGATCTGATTTGTGATAGGAAAAGGGAGAAGAGCGAGTTCGGCAAAAGGCGGATTCGAACCCGCGTCAAAAGCTACATTCATATGCCATACGCCCTACAGCCTACGCTACTACAGACATTAAATAATTTATTCTTAATTACAGCTTACATGCATTACATTGTACAGTTGTTGGTATTTTAAGTATTATATGAGGTAAATTCCCTGTTTTGGGTTGACGCATGACAACTTACTAGCGTAAAAAGATATAAGTTCATGCTCTTTTTCTCCGCTCCACTGCCGCTGAGAGGCCGCCACCTTGTTTGAATTTTTTCTGAAATCTCCGAACCGATCACGTGATCGGCTGCTAACATTCTGATTGGAGGATCTCAAAAAATTGCCCACGACTGATCTAACGTATCCAGATATAAATTTGTTGCTCATTCACAGTGGGAAAGTGCCCAAGCAACGTTGCTCGGCAACATTGCTCAAAATGTTGCCCCGTGTATCATCACCTTTATGTTTATTTAATTAACAAGCCTGTAACCGTCTTGATCATAGATGGAAAAGACCATTTAGCCAATAGTTTTAACAATTATCGTGGTTGAGCCAAAAACCTAGGACTAGTTCACCAAAGTTGGTTTTTGAAATGATCTTGAATATTTAACGAACGATTCGATGGACAGCAGTGGTCCTAGAGGCAGAGCTGCTCAGAATGAGAAGTTCTATCATGTGGTATGAATGTTGTGGGCGTGTGCGAAAAATCACGTAATATACGATCCTTTCTTTTGAATTTCTCACAGGCCTCTAGGGCAGGGGTTTTCAAACCTGTTCTGGAGGATCCCCAGTCCTGCACATTTTATATGTCTCCCTTATTTGACACACCCACTTCAGGTCTTGCAGTCTCTATGAGCTGATGAGTTGAATCAGGTGTGTTAGATAAGGGAGACATACAAAATGTGCAGTGCTGGGGGTCCTCCAGGACAGGTTTAAAAACCCCTGCTCTAGGGCCAAACAGGCCCAGCAAGTTTCGTTCCGATCGGCCTCTGTTAACCTTGTCTGATAGCTGCTCAAAATTCATTGGCAGCAGCCGCCTGCATTTTTCGAGATACACGAATGTCCTCAAAGACAGTCTTGGCACCTTGGACAAAGACATCGAATGCCAATTTTCAAGTCAATCAGACTTAGGGTTACATAGTTATAGACATTTTAAAGTTTTTTCCATGCTATAGCGCCACCAAAGAATGAGCTCTTACATAGGTGTGCTGAGTTTGCTGAAAATTAGAGACTGTGAATTAAAATTTCAATTATTATTTTTTTTTTGATAATTATTGACAATTAGACTCCAGAGAATCTTGCTGGACTGGTTTGGTTCTGATCGGGCCAAAAATCTAGGACTAGTTCACAAAAGTAGGTTTTTCAAAAATTCTAAAATACCTGAAGTTGATTGAATCCGATCATCATGTATTTTGTCCGGCAATTTCATACTTTTCACTGCTGTAGCGCCCCCGTCAGACCGATCAGGGTGGTGACGTTGTAGACAGTGTGAGTACTACCAGCCCTCAAAGTTTCAAGTCTCTACGACTTACGGCTTGGTCTGCCCGATCACTTTTAGAGGAGAATGCTGATCCTTGGAAATTTTAACCATTACAATAGGGTTTCAGCACGGCGTGCTTGAACCCCTAAAAAGAAATTAATACTATTATTCAGAAAAGATATACTAAATTCATCAAAAGCGACAGTTAAGACATTTATAATTTTACAAAAGTTTTCTAATTTAAATAAATGCATGTTTCCTTTAAACTGTCTATTTATTAAAGAATAGTTTTTCGTTTGTTTGTTTGTTTGTTTTGTGTGTGTGTGTGTGTGTGTGTGTGTGTGTGTGTGTGTGTGTGTGCAGCAAATCAGTATATTAGAATGATTTCTGAAGGATGATGTGACACTGAAGACTTGAGTAATGGAAGAAAATTCAATTTCACCATCACAGGAATAAATTACATTTTTAAATAGAAAACAGTTATTTTAAATTGTAATATTATTTCTCAATATTGCTGTTTTTACTGTCTTTTTGATCAGTACACACAGCCTTGGTCAGAATAAAGTACTTCTTTAAAAGACACTAAAAAAATCATACTCTCCCTGCAGAAAATTACCAGTGCCTTTTCAATTCTTCTACTGATTTTTTCCCTACAATGTGCCATTTTTAATTCATAGATAACAAGTATGGAAATTTCAGTGATATATTGACCACTGTACTGGCAATATGTCCTCAGTCCCCTGAAGCAAATAAATATAAACACGTAAACCCACAATAAAAAAAGACACACAGTAAATGCTTTTATTTTATTATTGTGATCTTTGCAATATCTGCAATATCCATAAGGATATGAAAGGATAACAGAATAAAGGTAGCTCAGAGAGCTTTATAATCTAGTGAATGGGAAATGCTGACCTATTATTTTTCTCCAGGTCCCTCTTGTGTCCACTGGGCTGAGAAGGCCACAGGAGTAGATATTTGGTTCAATTGATGTAGTGCAAAAAATAAATATATAAATAAATAAAGAGTTAATCTATGAGCCCAAAATGAAACACTAACTTCTGAGGTCACCCTTCTTGCACTCCACAAACATATTACACATTCTCATGCATGAGGCAATTCACTTTTCTGTTTATAGAGAGGCACATGTGGACCTGAAAGAATGGAAATCATTGAATCACACAGATTTTCCTTGCCTTTCCCATCTATATTCCTCCCCCCACTCTATTGAAGAGGTCACCATCATCTTGATCTATCTTGAAATGATTTTCCCAGCTGTAACAGTACTCTATGCACCAAACAGACAGTATTAAGTTATGCAAATCTATTAATTGAAATCCCAGACCAACCTGACATTCCACTTGACCCTACTGGTCTATGGAAAGGAAAAGCAATCCTCATGAAGGGTGGAAATGTGTTTTGCCATTTGCAAAATGTTATTAAATGAGGACAGAGACTTGAAATATGAAAAATATTCAGAATATATCACAGCAAAAATAGAAGCATCTAGATTACAGCCTCATATAAATGTTAGTATGATACGTTATTGTCATGGCTTGGTTCAGATTTGCTGTACACACGAAAACGCAAGGGTGTCGTTTTCAGATTTATCCACTCTGGGACCCGGTTTCAAAAAATAGTGGTTTCAGGCTCCCAAAACGCCGGATCCGTCTGGACGGAATGCCGATACGATACAAAATTTTTACGTATACAACTAAACGCGTCTCCGTGTGGATGGGCTCTAAAACAGTTAAGAACAGACAAAGAACTGAACCAAACAGGGAGATATATAAATGATGCCAAAAGATAATAAGGGGTAAAACAAGGCACAGGTGGGACTAATCAATCAACCAATAAGCAACCATTAACCAAAGACACCTATAGCCTTGAATAGGGAACTAATTGAGGGAACAGCCATTTGTAGTGGTGTCCAAAACCATAGTGGACATTATCGAGTGCACTCATTCAATCCCACAATGCACCACAATCAGAGCACAACCGATGTACGCTCAACGGCTAGAGAATACCCATAATGCACTGTGAGAGTCGCGTGCCGAATGAATTCTGGCATCTGACCAGAAGATGCCGCCCGCAGCTGAATCATCCATCTATTTTCCGAACTGCTGGTCCAATGTAGGTACAGTGTAATATCATACAGGTATGATATCCTTTTTAATTGATTATACATTTTTTTAATTAAGGTTCATTCATAGTTTCCATGAAAGAGTTCAAGATAAATCTTTTTATCTTACTACTGGAGCTGCAAAGTTTCAAATAATTATTATACAGAAAGCACAAACTATGCAATAGCAGAATCCTTCAAGTGAACTATATTAGTGGACTAATGTAGGGAATAGTGAATGAGGGCATAGGGGGCGATTTCGGACACAGCCAGGGATTAAACACAGGAAGAGAAACTAAACTAAACTCAAAGTTATTCACATCTGAAAATATCGCCTATTTTTAGTTCCTGCTTTAGTGTTTCTAGTACAAATCCCTTCACAGTGGCAGTTGCTGATCCGCACAAACTGTGATTTATGGCCTGCACAGTTCTGAAATAGCTCAACGTCTTCCTCTGTGAATATTGACCCGTGTGCTGGTGACCTGCGGACGCAACATGTCTGGACCTGCTCTGATGCTCAAGTAATCAACAAATGGTCAGGGCCAATATATCGGTTTGATGACTTTGTGGGTCTGATAGCTATCAACTACAACTCAATAAAAGCACTTCCACTGTATCTGTTTACACATTGATATGAGTGCAGGGTTGCTATGGTTACAGTGGATGTAACAATCTCTTCAGTGTTTGTTTCCACATATTTGCTGTATTATGTTTGTTTTATTATTATTTTGCATCGTGTCATGCACAGTTCAACAGTTCAAGAAGGGTAACATGCTAAAAATTCAACAAGCAACTCTGCAAGAAAAACAATAGGCATCTGTGAAAAACATTTTCAAAAACAAACAAAAAATGATTTCAGTTACTCTAAAAAAAAAATATATCCAGTGGTGTAAAACAGTATTTATATATATTCATTTGAAAATAATGATTAACATATAAACAGTCCTGAGCCCACTTAAATACTTTTTTTTGACTTCATTTAAAGGATTTTTTTTTTTTATTAATTAATATTTTACAATGAAACTACTTTTTAAATTATGCCCTTTTTAGAATTTTAGCCTTTTAACGAGATTTCCTTTATTAGCCTAACTTCTGGACAGTTACATAGATGTTTTTTTTAAAACACAATTTTAATTCAAAAACATGTTCCTCATAGATCAGTTGAATTCAAGTTATTGTCTGTACGAACTGCATTAACATATATCTTTAAATAACATAATATATCACGTCATTGACCATATGTAACAAACTATAAGCTCTCATAGAGAATATTTGGCTTTTGATCCTCCAGAGAGCTCATCTCTATGGTAAACAGCGCCCTCTTAAGGTAACTGAATCACCATCATGCCAAACAAAACAGCCAGCTGCCAGACCCAAGAGAACCAACACATGAGCACACAACACATATACGCACAAGTTGTTTTTTCCATTTACATACATTAAGAATCCCCCAAAAATCTGTCATTTGCATGCATGATATGCTCACTGATCTCATATGAGTGCTGTTGTGATGTTCAGGTGCAATGTGAGAGGAGAGAGAGTTCTGCAGTTGGTTTTGTCTTAATTAAACATGCAATGGAGTTTTTTTTTTTTTTTTTTTATTACAGATATTTCCTTTCGTTTTCCCTTGATCTTAATTAGTCACCCACACATGTATCAGAATGGATTTGTTTCTTTCAGAGGATTCATGAAATCTCCACATGACAGTAAAGTGACACTTCCAGCAGAGATGTTACAGTCATGAGTCGTGTCAACGAACCCAAAGGGTTAAAAGAGAAGCAGATCACATAATCCTCATGGAAACCATTAAAAAAGAGCTGGTGGAGAGGTGTAGAAAACTAACTGAAAGTAAGTTATTGCAGTTGCTCCACCTTGATCCTCATGATCGCAACCATTCATTCAGTTATGTTTATGTGGTATGTGTTGGTCAGGGTTGCCAGGTTTTCACAACAAAACCCACCCAATTGCTCCTCAAAACTAGCCCCAAACTAGCCCAATCGCATTTCAGGGGGGGTCCGAGGGTAAAATCCACGCTTTTGGCGGGGCTCCTCTGGTAAAATTTGCATTCCAGGGGCTAAATATCGGGTCGATTCAACAACATGAAAAACAAACCGCGGCAACAGTGTAAAAGTAGCCCAATTACGCAGGAAAACCGTGGACTTGGCAACAGTGGTGTTGATATATGTGGTTTATTGGGGCAAACTGTAGATTCTGTCACCCTACACTAACCCTACCCCCAAACGTACACATCACAGAAAACTTTCTGCATTTTTTTTATTTCAAAAAAAAAAAAAAAAAAACAGTTTAGTGTTTTTGAAGCTATTTGGTTTACAAGGACACAGGAAGTGTCCTCATAAACCATGTTTATGTTGATAATACCCATGTCATTATACACATTTGTGTCCTCATAAACCACATATGCCTGAACACACACACACACACACACACACACACACGTTGAGTTTTCATGTTTTATCGGTACATTCCATAGACATAATAATTTTTATACTGTAAAAACTGTATATTCTATCCTCTAACCCTAAATCTACCCATCACAGAAAACTTTCTGCATTTTTCCATTTTCAAAAAACATCACTTAGTGTTATTTATAAGCTGTTTTCCTCATGGGGACCAAAAAATGTCCCCACAAGTACAAGGTTTTAGAAAATTGCCATCTTTGTGGGGACATTTTGTCCCCATAACATATGTAATCACTCAAAACACCTGGTGGACTGAATGCCAAGGGCTCTTGAATAAATTTAAGATCAAGATTTTTTCACTTGAACCTCTGCTAACACACAATCAGCAAAAATCTCTTCTTTCTATTTGACTTCTCCAGGCCGTCCTGGGACAATTTCCAAAGATCAGGTTTGATATCTTTCCAAGCCGCATGAATAAACATTACAGAATGTATGAAATATATTTAAAATATGGAGCTGAAGTTCATAATCCCCTTGTGCATTGAATACAGTGTTTACCTATTCCACTGAGCTTTAGAGGAGTCTGCCTGTTATCAATCTGCATTTCCTAAGCCTTAAATTCCCCACCCTTGTTCTCATCACTGCGCCTAAGAATCCAGATTATGAAGTCACTGTACCCTCCTTTGAGTAAAAGTATAAAAGGAATGTGAGAAGAGAAGGAAGAAAATCACTCAAACTTTAAAAAGGGAACATTTTCAGCAGAGACATCTCTTTTTTGACACATTTAGATAAACTGCTGGAAGAGCATAAAACATGCCACCATGGCAAAGAGGGCTGTAACAGTGCAGGCAGTCAATGCGGTGCTGCAATTCAATTGAATTTTGCAGCTGACCTGGTCAAAAGTGTCCTAAGACTTCACAGTAGGAGAAAATCATTTTGACTTGGCATTCAGGCCTGTTGTGACCTTTTACTGTTGAAAACTGAAAATCAAATGTTTTCCTAACACTGTAGACATAAAGTGGACTCAATGGCTGTAGAAAAGATAATGTCTTCTTCACTTTGTAGCGCTAAATGAATTGTCAATGCATTACTATGCATTACATAAAAGATAATTCCTTAAACATCACTACTATTCACTATTTCTTAATTACTACTTTGCTGTTTTCTGCCTTCACAGGAAGCTGTTTTCTAACAAGTGAAACGAAATCTCACAAGTAAGTGTTTTGGAGTACTCTGCATAGACAACATCTCTGTACATCACACAAATCCCCGCCCTTGCGCTCCACTCACAAATGATTTTAAAAGATGTGTTCAAAAGATGTAGTGTCCAACAGTCAACATGAATTTTCAGTGTGAACACGCACTATTTATACAAGAAAATGACATAGAACAGTGAATAAGTATGGAAATTGGGATGCACCTAAAGGAGTTTGTTGTTAGCATGTTGCTAAGCTAACAACAAACCACTCTAATAAGCATAAAACTGCACACAAACCACAAATATTGGGTATAGTCCATAAGTAATTACATTGATCATTTTCAGTATTTAGTTATATTTATATGACATTTCTCCCGCTTTCTTTTTTCACTTGTCACAGTGATTACCTAGGATTACCTTTTTTTGTGAAACTTCCACTTCCCTCTTCATTCTTCTCTCTAAAGGCCCTGATAACTCATGGCAAAGTTCTTTTTCGTTCTTCCCTTAGGGGGTAAAAAGAAGTTCGAAATATCTTTTCAGCAGTATACAGTTAGCATCTGACGCCACCCAAGCTGCTGAAAGTGGCGTTTAGATGAATATGTTAAAATGTGCTGCGTAGTTTCCTCTGAATAACAAAATAGCGATGAGAAAACAGCAGTTGAGAAAGCATCTGATCATAGCAATATGGGTATACACAAGCTCTGAAATTCGGCACAGCACTTTATAAAATAGATTGCTTTAAAGCAAGCAGCTTTACAGTATTAAACATGAAAAACAGTGTCAGTGTTGCTTTCAATTAAAAGTACAACTTTAATTTCTTCTCTAAAGCAGCTCTCCAGAGTGTTCATGTTTTTATTATCAGATCTTGACAGACTGAACTTAAGAAGTAAACCAGAGAAGATTTCCACATTAAAGAAGGCGGAGCCTCAGAGCCACACCCACCTATTGTGTAATCGCGACTGACCAATGGAAGTTCGAAGGTGTTTACTAGCTGGAGCAAACATTGTTTCATTGTTTCAAACTCCTGAAATGAACTGAGACTTGTGGGTCAAACAAACAAACAAACTTTGTTTTGGCCATAATGTTGTTAGAAATTCCATCATACTAGTTAGTTCTTAGATTTTGGTTGAATTATATCAGGGCCTCAAATCTGCCCTGCCCAGGTCATCAAGAGGAAGAAAAGATGTTTGGTCTATTTCCTCAAATGTGTGTGTGTGAGGGTAAACAAGAAAACACTTGTCAGGTATATGTTATATACTCTTATTTTGATATTCTGGTTCATTTCCTTTAGTTCCTGTTTCCCTGCACTGTTTAGTTTCTGTTTCCTTTGTTACTGATTATGTCCTTATTTGTTTCCTTGGTTATGTATTATCACCTGTGTATCGGTAAGTTTGGAAGGTACAGTATATACCCCCGTTTCAGTTCAGTTCTTGGTCTGTACTTGTTTATACTTTGTGTGGTTAGTGTTCTTCCCTGCATGTATTCCTGTGTTCTCCTATGTATTTTGGATTATAATAAAGACTGCTTTCTTGAATCTTCTTTGTGTGTGATTACCACAGTTGTTGTGACAACACTATGCAGGATGTTTTCTTTGACCATTCATTTCTTTAAATGAGAGACCACAACCCCAAACTGACCCCAAACCTCTCATTTATGTATTTCTTCATCTAAGACAACAATTCTCAAGACTTTTTTTTCTCACCAATTGCATCTTTTTCTCGTCCTCATGTGCTCCTAACTTGAAAAAACAGAGAGCAAAATGATATGTTGAAACTAAAAAAGGCATGGCTAATCTGTTCAGCGAGAGGGAGTTTTGGAGGGCAGAAGAGTTACACTTTCAAAGTAGCTTTAAACTCATCTCAAGTGAAGCTGTTATTTAGCGTAGCTCCCTAAACCCTATTTTGTATGCCAAATTCAGTTCATGCATCGTTCGGCCAACACGGATGAATTTTAATGTGACATCTTTCGCACACATACTCGATATCTCTCACTCTACTAGCATAATCTAAACAAATCTACCTCCTCAATAGAAAATCTTTCTATCTGGCTCGACTATCCAGTGGTTTCCGACTGTGGTTTCCATGGTTTCGAGATGACACCATCTTGAACTTGGCATGGTGCTATGATATCGCAGCACAGCCCTGGGAGAGGCCCAGGAGTGGGAATGGATAATTGGCTACAATAAGAAAAGGTAACATCACATTCTAAGATGAGAGCTCTAGCCGCGTCCATAAAAATATGACCTCTTCAGCAAGACAGGACCTGGATGTACCATGTTCTTTTTGACTTGTCCCCTCTCAGATTATAAAAAGAAAAAGGGGGAGGGAGGTGGTGATGGTGATGGGGGGTTATGGATAGTTCTGGCAACCAAACAGATTGGCTTGTCATATAAGGAAAACAAAATCCCCTAAGGCAATTTGGCTGTCAACGGATAATCCGTTATAAGTTGTAGGATTTGTGTGAGGAGCAATATCGCGGCCATGGTCCAGGAAAGGGGCTCAGGGAGTCTTAATTATGGAGCCTGAGCTAGCCTGAATGTCAAATGGTCCCCTTAAAGACCCTTCTGTGTGAACCAATGTGGGCCGGTTCTGCACACCTCAGTCTGGAAGCTAAAGGAACGATGGCAACTGTTGCTAAAAAGAGAGCTTCAACTGAACTAAAAAAAATTTCATTCATGTGGTTCTATTGTGTGATTTTTTCCCCAAATTAGTTCAGTGCAAACTCCGCCCCACAGCTGAATCTAAAGATTTCATTGGTCATGTCAATCACAGTGCTGATTGACTACACAATGTTACAACAAATCCTAACCCTATTCTAGCCTTAAAGGGTTAGTTCACCCAAAAATGAAAATTCTGTCATTAATTACTCACCCTCATGTCGTTTCAAACCCGATGAAAGTTTTTCGTTCGTCTTCGGAACACAAATGAAGATCTTTTTGATGAAATCTGAGAGCTTTCTGTCCCTCCATAGACACATAACTGACAATTAGATGCTTCAAAAAGTTCATAAAGCGATTGTAAAACTAATGATGAATACAAGCCTAAATTAAATCTGTTCATCATATAAAGTGACAGAGTGTCTTTAGAAATATTGGACTAAACTGCTCATTTCATATGGATTAGATTTACAATCTCTTTATGAACTTTTTGAAGCGTCAAAGTGTCAGTTGCGTAGCTGTCTATGGAGGGACAATCAAAAAGATCTTCATTTGTATTCAGAAGATGAACGAAAGTCTTACAGGTTTGGAGCGACATGGGTAATTAATGACAGAATTTTCATTTTGGGGTGAACTAACCCTTTAACCAATGAAATTGGCTGCAGGGCATGATTTGAGCTGAACTGATTTTGGGGGGGAAATCATGCATTCCATCATCCAGATAGCACTGTGTCATTTCCTATGGCTTCAGAGCTCATGAGATAAGCAAATATGAAAGATTTCAATTGAGAGGTCCTCTGATTTTATATTGTTTTTAATATATATTTTTTTTTTTTAAATTTAGCATATTCTGTTATATATTCTACAAAATCAAAGCCAGCAAAATGTTTTATTAAAACTGTTCAGGGTGTCAAGACATATATAAATGTCAGATGTTTTTCTCTGAGCAAGAGAGCTTGAAAAATCAGACATGCATGCATATAATGGTGATCATAAAGTGAAATCCAGACCCATAAGTGAAGCCGGTATGTGCCAGTTAGCGATGCGCACATTTCACAACAGCTGCCGCTAATTAAACATTCATGCTTAGGTTCCTGTGAAAATCCTGTTTGTTGCTGAATTCTGGGGGAGGGCTGGGAAAACACAGCTAGCATAAGGTGGCGAGAATGTGACTTGTGGAATTGTCAGAGTTTGCCTCCTTCAGTAGAGCCATGTGGTAATGAATCATACACACTTTTAAAAGGAGCTGCTAAGTAAAAGAATAGTGTGAACATTTAGTATGAAAAAATGATAAAAATGTTTTTGTCCCTGCAATTACTCCAAGAAAAATATTTATGAATTATTTTAAATTATCTTTCAGGAATAGAGCTCTGGTAGGGTTGGTTTCAGTTGTAATATAGTACAGGCTCATCCCAAACCAATATTTATTTTAATATTCTGTAAGGAAGAAATGGAGATACAACAGAAGTAACAGTAAATGGATTTAAAGTGGTAGTTCACCCAAAAAAGAAAATGTTGTCATTATTTACTCACCCTCAACCTGTATACATTTCTTTGTTCTGCTGAATGCAAAATAAGATATTTGGAAGAATGTCAGTAACCAAACAGATCTTGCCCCCCATTGACTACCATAGTAGGAAAAATAAATACGATTACTGTCATTCTTCCTTTGTGTTTAGCAGAACGAAAAAAATTATACAGGTTTGGAACAACATGAGGGTGAGTAAATGATGACAGAATTTTCATTTTTGGGTTAACTATCCCTTTAATCTTTCAGCTGTTGTGAATGTAGTTTAGCAATATAGATGCAGTAGTTGTAAAATAATGATATGCAGATACAGTATTATTTATCTGTAGCATGTTACTTGAACACTACATAAATCAAAGTACCGTGCCCTTGGGCAAACTGAAAACATAATTAAAAAGTATTTAATTATCCAAAGCACTGACAACAGTGCTTTTATATATACACTAGTCGTATTTGAGTGTTTCTTCAACTATGAGCACTTTTGTCCCTGTGGAATTTTATTTAAAAAAAAAGGGAGGGGGAAATGCTATTCTCACTTGCTTATTTGTAAATTATAGCACTTTATAAAACAGTTAGTTCCCGTCCTTGATTCTGATTGGTCAATAGCTGTTTTATTCACGATAAAACACGGCTATGACCGCTTCACCCAACGATTCTGTGTATCACTACACAACACCCTTAGCAACCACTCTTAGCAACGTAAACTGTATGTTCTCAATTGATGTTGTTCATTGAAGCTTACTGTATTATGTAGAAGAGTATTGTGAGAAAGAGATCGAGTGAGCGAGTTTATTACCTGCATTCAGATTTAGCATTTTCTTTCAGATCAGTCCTATGTTCATAACAAAAAATCTGTTTAAATGTCCGATGTATTATCTTGTCATTTTAACAGTTAAGGGGTTTTCCCGTGACTGACAGCGCTAGTCAAAGCATTTGTCAGTTGTGTCTTGTTCCGTTTTCACAACAATTGAGTCTTTTCAATGTAAAAGTCTTCGCTACTGACTAACACTCATAAAGACAGTCTTTGCCGCCATCTAATGGCGTAATAATGTAACTTCTGTTGCTGTTCACGGTCAGGGACTATTTTTTCTGGTGGAAGGAAGGCTTTTAGTGACAGTTTACTTCATTAAAATTGCATTGACACATATTTTTGGCTTTGACATTTGTATTGTGTGGTAACCGTTTTATAAAAGCAATAAGGTACTCGAGGTTAGTGCTGTATCGTGAATAAGTCATGGCTGATTTGGCTCCGCTTCGCGTCGTGTCTAACAACGCCCATCAGCCGTGACTTTTTCACGATACAGCACAGCCTCTCGTAGCTTATTGCTTACTTGCGGTTAATAGTGATGGACATTTTTTAAATAAAACGGCCAACTTTTTTTCCTTGCTAAGGCTAATTTCACAGCTAATAAATTTTACAGTTTTTGCACAAGCTGAAAAGTTCATATTTATTTCACTCTTTGTTATTTTTATGAGGGATTTTCATAAAAGGTCTGGGACAAGAGTAAAACATTAAAATCTTTACATTAAAATAATTTAGAGAGCTTCTAAAAGTGTTTTAATACAATCTTATATAACATAAAAACAATATTTAAAAAAAAAATTACAATCAAACACATAGTTAAAGAAACCGAAAATGATCTCTTTGCTTAAATGTAAACTACAAATTTAGAATAGAGTTTTGAACAATCATTCTAGTTAGATCTCCACATCTTTTCAGTTTAAGTACTTGCGATCTCTGAAAAAAACAATTGCATTACACTTTTACTATAGCCAGTTTTTTTCTTTTCTTATGAGCAGGCAGGTCTCAATTCAACTATTACAAGCTGCCCTCATTAACAGAGGAAACAATACAAATGGACTGAAGATCAGGAGGAGACCCCATGATGTCTCATTCGAGCTGTTCAAATCATTTCTGGCACAGTGTGAGTCATTTCATTTGAAATCCAGCAGTAGCGCACAGCAGTATGTCCGGGTGTTGGGGAATAAGTGAGAGTTAAAATGAAGGCCGTGGGTTCCAGTATGAGGGCAGTATGTAGGTAAAGCTAGCTACACACTGTGGACTTTTTTTTTTGGGGTAGGATTACTCCGGAGAGAACAATCACTGTCCGATTCAAAAACACCTAAAAACTGTATTATTTAGACATTTTACAAAACAGCATGGCAAACTAATAGGCCTAGTGAATTTACATTTGGAAATACAATTCACTTTTATGCAATAGTTTAAATTGTGTTGGTTATGAAATCATCCTCAGTATATTTAATAATGATCTCCTTTCACAAGATTATAAGGTTTCCATTTTTTACTCATAACAATTTTTTATGCACATTTTCTTCCATTTATTATTAGACAGGAGCAGAATAGAACAAGATACTGAATTATATACTGGAGAAAAAAGCAGCATTGATTAGCCAATTCAATTACACTCCTTTCAAGTCTGATATATTGATACACAAATATTTTTACTTAACTTTAAATGCATTATACCCGGATGCCAGTATTCTTTATTTCCCACGCTAAAAAAATCCTGGAAAATCACTTACAAAGGGCTCCGGTTTCCGTAATGATCTGTTAAAATCAATGGTCTGAGACCAAGGATGAGAAAAAATGTTCTTGATTCTTTTGCTTTGTGGACCTTGACGCATTTCACAAAGATTTATTAAATCGGCGGGAAGCGTACAGCTTTGGTTTAAAGCAGAGCATGTTTGTCTTTGAAAGGGCGCCATTTTACAAAATAATTAATGCCGTTTTAGTTGGTGCACCCGGCCTATAGGAGCACCAATTGGTTTAGATCTTTGCGATGGTCCATTAAATATGAAACTTTGCTGGATCCCGGCACAAAACTCCCTTTAATTAAGCCTACATGCTACATCACACCACTGTAGCTGCTTTTAAAGGACAATTCCGTTTTTACTCCATGACAGCCGACTAATGCAGTGACATGGAACAGCAGTACTCTAATGCATGAAGGCCGGCACCAAAGAGAGTGCACAACACAGCACATTTTACCTTTCTTTTGCAAAGAATGGCCTTCCCATAATGGGTTTAGGAACATTAAGAAGAAAATAGAAAGTGAGGCCGAGATGGGAGGGAGAGACGAAGAATATGCCACGTCTGCTTGGAAGAACAAAGAGCTGATTAAATTACTTTCAAGCTTTTATCCCCTTACATCTAATCAGAGATGAGAGGTGCTGTTTTTCACACCTTGCTTGTGTTTTTTTGTGACATTTTAGTTTGCCTTATTTAAATTTGACAGTCTAATGGCTCAATGCTGCCACTCTCTACACCTTTCTGCCCCCTTTTTCCTTCCATGCCCCTCTTCACCTCTCACTCGCTCTTTTCTCATTAAAGCTCATGGTCAACACGCTGAGATGCAGGGCTGCAGTAATGGTTTCAGCCCTCAGGAAATTGCAAATGCTCCATAATGAAATATCACAATCCATGGACGTAAATCAATGGCATAGAGGATGAGGCATCCTCCATCAAAAGACTGTAATACCATCCTCCTCCAGAGTGGCTGATTGGTGATGATGGAGAAGAGTCCTTCTTGTCTTGTTAAGTTCCTTTTCATTCTATCCTCTTATCCGGCCTGGCGGCCTGCCGATAATGGAAAACAGTGCCTGTGTGTCCGGGTTCATGATGAAGACCAGGGACAAACAGAATGAATTAGGCCTGCTTAGACACAAAAATCTCTAGAATAGCAGCGGTTGTGGTTATGTGAAAAACAAGCACTTTACCTTGAGGAAGATGGGCGGTACGACTGAAGTACCAGTGTTAAATGAGCAGTTGGGTCACGCTGAATAAGATTTCAAGAGATATGTCCATGAGGACACATACTACTGACGAATGAGTGGACACTGCAAATAATCAATACCCTCCATCACTCTATACACAAGGCTCATAAGAGAGGTGAATAAAGTCTGAAAGTATTTTTAAAAGCACATACAACACTAAATATGGTATACTTTGAGCCAGTACGGTTGTATGTAGCAAGCCAGTATGGGGACATACTATCTATGTCATAGGCTTACATACCGTTAGAGCTAAATTCAGAACCTTAGAAGTTCTTATCCTGAAATGACTTTACTTTTATTCATTCATGCATTTTATGCAACATAAAAATCCCTGCCAACACTGCAAGAGTTTGTGGGCAATATTAGCTCAGAAATCATATCAAAGTACATTGAAGCGTCTCTGACAAAGTATTTTAAACATGCAAATCTTACTGTTTTCTTCAAGTTGTATCCTTCAAATACAGTGGTATTTTTCATAATTGTTTGAAGATGCCTTCACACAACATCAACACCTCTGTGCAGCTGCGGTTGTACAGTAAAATATTATCATTGGACGTATTCAAACGGGACAATGGACTGTTCGACCACCAAATCCAGCAGTGTCTGCCATAATATTGAAGAGTGCATCACTAATCATCGTTCTCGCTAAAAATATTTTGTCATAACATGAGATCTGCAGTTTAGTTTAAAGGGTTAGTTCACCCAAAAATGAAAATAATGTCATTTATTACTCACCCTCATGTCGTTCTACACCCATAAGATCTTTGTTCATCTTCAGAACACAAATTAAGATATTGTTGATGAAATCCGATTGCTCAGTGAGGCCTCTATTGAGAGCAAAGCCATTGAAACTCTCAAGGTCCATAAAGGTACTAAAAACATATTTGAAACAGTTCATGTGAGTACAGTGGTTCTATCTTAATATTATAAAGCGACAAGAATACTTTTTGTGTGCCAAAAAAACCAAAATAAAGACTTTTCAACAATATCTATGGGCCGATTTCAAAACAATGCTTCGAAGCTTTACGAATCGAATCAGTGAATCGGAGCGCCAAAGTCACGTGATTTCAGCAGTTTAGCCGTTTGAAAGGAGATCCGAATCACTAATTCAAAACAAAAGATTCATAAAGCTCAGAAGCTTCATGAAGCAGTGTTTTGAAATCAGCCCATATAGATATGGTTGAAAAGTCTTTATATTCTTGTCGCTTTATAATATTAAGATAGAACCACTGAACTCACATGAACTGTTTCAAATATGTTTTTAGTACCTTTATGGACCTTGAGAGTTTCAATGGCTTTGCTCTCAATAGAGGCCTCACTGAGCCATCGGATTTCATCAACAATATCTTAATTTGTGTTCCGAAGATGAACAAAGGTCTTACGGATGTAGAAAGACATGAGGGTGAGTAATAAATGACATTATTCATATATCATTTTTGGGTGAACTAACCCTTTAAAGAGGAATTATTGTGCGCCTATCACTCCTCGCTGTCATTAAAACAGCCTGTAACAAGAAAAGTGATCAAAAGTAGCACATCCACTATCTAAATTCATATAAATTTTTTTGAACTTCTGCGTAATGACTTTATGTAATTTCAGCGCTTATCGCCATTGATGAAAGTGGAATATTAATGTAAAAGTGTTTATCAAAATGAAAAAAAAAAAATCTTTTTTTACTTCATTACTTTTCTCACTCTAGTAAAAGAGGTTGTACGCATGGTCTAGAGTTTTCATACGGTGCGCACATATTTATGGCAAGTTTATTTTTTATAAATCCTGATATGTGCGTGGAAAATTCTGTATGCATATTTCTATGCCCATTTTGCATACGCAACAGTTATAAATAAGGCCCCTGGTCTTCATTTCTGAATGTCCTTCAATGGATAGTATTTGTATTGGGATTCACCCAAAGAGACAGAACATTCAATAACTTAAAGCGCAGAGTCGAGTGTCATACTTTAAGAGGACAGTGATAATTTGGGGGGCCAAGCTGTGCTTGTTAAATAAGTTAGCTGGTTTCCAACTCCTGGTGACTAAAGCTGCTATAATCCTACTCAGCTCTACTGGATTAGTAAAAGCACGGGGCTAATGAACTCTGCATGGATGCTCTCATTACAGGCCGTGCTGAGATAATAGAGCAAAGGTTTAGGAGGGAAAGCTTGCCATCCTCCACTTCTATCCTCTTACTCCCCATCACTCGTGACCTGGAAGACGTCTGGACTAATCATCGGGTTTGTAAGCCACTTCTGAAGCAGAGGTAAGTCCCAACCCCTGCCTAGATGGAATCGGAACGGCGCAGCGAGAAACAAAATGAGCCAGTCCGTCCAACCGAGACAGACTCGGAAAATTCAGCTCCGGCATCCGCAGGATAGCTGTTTACCTGGTCGCCATGAGCCCGGAGCACGGTGGGGACAAAAGGGACAAAAACCTCAGCTGCAGACGTGCTCAGTGGGGAGGGGATTGCACTACACCTGATTGGATGATTGATGGCAGCAGGAGATCCAATCAGGGCCTTTCAGCGAGTACAGTTTGTTTAAGTGGACTGGCAGAAGGTATTTCAGTCTGTCTGGCCCAGCAGGGTCGACATTTGGATTGCACGTTTCTGTTGGATGAGGGAGAAGGAGATGGGTTGGGTTGAACGGCGCAAAGTGCTACCAGCAAGTTACCGTTGTCGGCTGCCAAGAAAAGCCTCATAACCATGGCAACTGGCGAACAGAACGCAGGCCCTCTTTTCGAACGTTATTGGCGCACATGTCCAAAGCTTTGCTTTATTTTTCTTAAGCAAACAGCTGTCTCTTGTTCCAGGGGGAGCAGAGACCGCTGTAGATTCTCCTTGTTTAATGAGCGGTTTGACAGGAAACGTCTTCACCCAGGGGGCTTCTGAGGAGCCGCTCGACTGGGAAAACATGCCGCTACTAGCCCAGCACCACCCTCATGCAATTAATCACAAATTCAATTGCCTAAACATCTGACAGGGAGGATCAAAGACATGAAATGTGAAATTGGTTGAAGATCAGTTTGACAGAGCTTATCCTTTCCTCAGTTCAGTCTTGCAAAACAATGCTCTTTTAACGTGATCTCCCCCCTCAGGAGGTGCCACTGTTCGTAACGATCATCATTTGTGAGGAAAAAAATAGCTGCTATGTCATAATTCTGACAGTGTGTAGGTGTTGCGAATGGTTACTGTTGGGAATGCTTTCAAAATAAAATGGGTTCGGTGTTGCGTGACATTTTCGGTCATTGTATCTGTCTTTCATGGCGTTGTATTTCCACAAGTCATTGATCTGTATTGGACAGAAAACATTCTGCATTACGTGCAAGAATTCTAATAGATCCGACAAAGATTACAAAAGCTTTCGCCGTGTAACCCAATGAAACAACTATTGATTCGGTCACGGTTGCTGGTTCGCACTGGTGACAGATATAAGTGTTAGAGAGATGCTCAGGATGAAACTCATTTTGCTTCCAAACCTATAAATCTACACTTGTAGACTCAGTGGTGTTTTACACAGTGTGCATGGCTGCTGACATACACAGGAAGCCAGGGACGTAGCCATCATTTCAGAAGTGAGGGGGACAGAAATGTTGGGTGTAATACCAGTTTTTATCTGACCTTTGTCTAATTGATAGATTTTCAACACGGATAATAATCAGAAATGTTTTTTGAGCATCAAATCAGCATATTAGAATGATTTCTGAAGGATCATGTGACACTGAAGACTGGAGTAATGATGCTGAAAATTCAGCTTTGATCACAGGAATAAATTACAGTTTAAAGTATATTCACACAGAAAACAGCTATTTTAATTTGTAATAATATTTTGCAATATTACTGTTTTTACTGTATTTTTTTGATTAAATAAATGTAGCCTTGGCGAGCATAAGAGACATATTGTCAGTTAGCACTGCATTATTACTTTATTGTCAATAAATACCTTGAGATGGCTTGAAAAACACACATAAACCATATCTTGTCGCAATTGTGTGTTTATTGTCTTCACGTTTCATCAGTCAACACGTTTCTGCATTTTATTCAACTGCTGCTACAGCGAATAGCTGAATTACTTCGACAAAACCATTTTGGACATTCTGCGAGAAAGCGCCCTCCATCTTCCAGTATGAATGAAACTTATAAAACGGTTAGTTCCTGTCCTTGATTTTGATTGGTCAATAGCTGTGTTTTATTCACGATAAAACACGGCTATGACCGCTTCACCCAACGGTTCTGTGTATCACTACACAACACATTTAGCAACCACTCTTAGCAACGTAAACTGTATGTTCTCAATTGATATTGTTCATTGAAGCTTACTGTATTATGTAGAAGAGTGTTGTGAGAAAGAGATCAAGTGAGCGAGTTTAATACCTGCATTCAGATTTAGCATTTTCCTTCAGGTCAGTCTTATGTTCATAATAAATAATCTGTTTAAATGGCTGCTGCAATATCTTGTCATTTTAACAGTTAAGGGGTTTTCCCGTGACTGACAGCACTAGTCAAAGCATTTGTCAGTTGCGTCTTGTTTTGTGTTCACAACAATTGAGTCTTTTCAATGTAAAAGTCTTCGCTACTGACTGACGCACTCATAAAGACAGTCTTTGCCACCATCTAATGGCGTAATAATGTAACTTCTATTGCTGTTCACAGTCAGGGACTATTTTTTTCTGGCGGAAGGAAGGCTTTTAGTGATTTTACTTCATGAAAGTTGCATTGATAGATATTTTCTGGCTTTAATATTTGTATTGTGTGATAACCGTTTTATAAAAGCAATAAGGTAGTCGAGGCTAGTGCTGTATCGTGAATAAGTCACGGCTGAAGGGGTTGCAGGCATATTGTTTAGATCGCCTCATTTTAGTTAAGAATAAAACGACAGGTCATGGATAGACTCTTGTCTTGTCTCTTTGAATTTAAAACAAGATTTATTCACTTTGGCCTCTATGTGAACACACTTGGCCAAAAAAAGTGCGGGGGACAAATTTACGTTTTATTAAAAGTGCGAGGAACATGTCCCCCCCGTCTACCGCGTATTCTACGCCTACTCTCAAACAGTGTCCTTTCACACACACAAAGTGCTCTAAATGTCAGAACTACAGGAATAATCAATATATGATGCTGAAATATGGGTCATTCACATGGATATTATTTGTCGCACCACATTACTTTAATTTGGTGCACAAAAAGTTTCTGAAATATTAATGAGCAGTAGGCTATTGCTAAAATATTGTTTTTTAAGAAAAATATTTTCAGGATAATAATAATAATAATAGGAATTGATTAATTTTAAATAGATAGCGTCATTGCCCCATATTGTAAAAAAAAGAAAAGAAAAAAAAAGCTGTAAATAAAGATTTTATGTTTTACAAGAAAATAGTCTTTCTTCAACATTTCACATTTAATTAAATATGTTACTTGCTATTTGTTTGTAATTATTTGAAAAATTTACTAGCAATTTCTGAATGAAAATTGTTTCAAAGTAAATCCAAATTTTTTCCGGTGTACTACCAGGTGAAAACATTGGAAAAAAATCCCACTTCCTCCATGTTGGTACAGTTAACGGAACGTTCACATATCATTAATCAGAGATGGGTTTGTGTGCATAGATTGTGTTTTACAGAGGAGAGAATAGAGTTTAATAATCACTAAGGTGAAATTCACACCAGGATTCCACCTCCAACCGACGATGCCTCAAATAACCCATCCGTGAAATGTATCAACACATGGAAATTAGGTTGTGTATAGCCTATATTTGTACACTATTTGCTTAATGTTTATTCATTACTCTCTTTTCAGCTGCGGCTGGAGAATGCATTGTGGTGAAGGTGGGATTGTGTTTATGCACAATCCAAAGATTTGTTTCTAGAAGCCAATGCACTTCCTGCAAACTCAAAATTAGAATTCTACCAGCAAATCGGAAAGAACACTTGAGTCGCTCGATCAACAGAGCAGGGAGGGCACTGGAGGTCATTGTGTTATACTGCTGGTTCATTACAGTATTCAGAGGACCGGGCCTGTGTAGGGTAACCCCATCTGTTACACAGTGCCATCTAGTGGTGGAGAGTGGGAACACAGTAGGTTTCATTCAACCCGCCTTGTTTCTTACTAAACAAGATCTTATTGAGTGTGGTTAGCCTGTTAGCATTCCACTGTACCGCCCGGGGTACACATACCTTTCAAATGGGACCAAAACCATGCATATCAAGAACAGCATGCAATTTATTTTGGGCATGCCTTTATTAGGCGTTTTAAGCAAATTTTACAGAAATGCTAAGGGGTTAAGTTAATTGAATGTGCTATTACAATATCAACCATACACATGGGAATTGTATTCACACATATGACTGAAGAGGTACTTTGATTTTGAACACTAAGTAAGCAGTGATTTAAAACTCATTATACATCATTTAGAAGATTTTAAGACATTTGATGATTATTGTTGAAGTGAATTTTTGAAGTTGCGGTATCATTAGAAAACAATATATCAAAAGAAATATTGACATATAATGGCCTACAATCAGGGGTTAAACTGGGTTGGCAACAGCATTCCAGCACCTTTAATTAAAAAAAAGAAAAAAGATATTGGAATTTTCTAAGAAATAATTAAAAAAAATTAATAATTATATTTATTATTATTATTATTATTATTATTATTATTATCATAGAAATAATCTTACTTTTATTATTATTATTATTATTATTATTATTAGATAATAATAATAATAATTTGTTTTTCAAGAATTTCATTGTTTTAATGTTTTTTTTTTTCTTTTTAACTTTTTTTGCCCCCCAAAAATACTAAAATGAACTCAAAAATGAAAAACATGTTCATCATAATCAAGGGTTAAACTGGGTTGCAATGGTGTTCCAGTATTTTGATCCAAATAAAAAATGAAATAAATAAATAAATAAATAAATAAATACATACATACATACATACATACATACATATATATACACACACACACCGGTCAGGCATAACATTATGACCACTGACAGGTGACGTGAATAACACTGACTATCTCTTCATCACGGCACCTGTTAGTGGGTGGGATATATTAGGCAGCAAGTGAACATTTTGTCCTCAAAGTTGATGTGTTGAGGATTTGAGCGAGTTTGACAAGGGCCAAATTGTGATGGCTAGACGACTGGGTCAGAGCATCTCCAAAACTGCAGCTCTTGTGGGGTGTTCCCGGTCTGCAGTCCTCAGTATCTATCAAAAGTGGTCCAAGGAAGGAACAGTGGTGAACTGGCGACAGGGTCATAGGTGGCCAAGGCTCACTGATGCACATGGGGAACGAAGACTGGCCCGTGTGGTCCGATCCAACAGATGAGCTACTGTAGCTCAAATTGCTCAAGAAGTTAATGCTGGTTCTGACAGAAAGGTGTCAGAATACACAGTTCATCACAGTTTGTTGCGTATGGGGCTGCATAGCCACAGACCAGTCAGGGTGCCCATGCTGACCCCTGTCCAGCGCCAAAAGAGCCAACAGTGGGCACGTGAGCATCAGAACTGGACCACGGATCAATGGAAGAAGGTGGCCTGGTCTGATGAATCACGTTTTCTTTTACATCACGTGGATGGCCAGGTGCATGTGCATCGCTTACCTGGGGAACACATGGCACCAGGATGCACTATGGGAAGAAGGCAGGCCGGCGGAGGCAGTGTGATGCTTTGGGCAATGTTCTGCTGGGAAACCTTGGGTGGATGTTACTTTAACACGTACCACCTACCTAAGCATTGTTGCAGATCATGTACACTCTTTCATAGAAACGGTATTCCCTGGTGGCTGTGGCCTCTTTCAGCAGGATAATGCACCCTGACACAAAGCAAAAATGGTTCAGGAATGGTTTGAGGAGCACAACAATGAGTTTGAAGTGTTGACTTGGCCTCCAAATTCCCCAGATCTCAATCCAATCGAGCATCTGTGGGTTGTGCTGAACAAACAAGTCCGATCCATGGAGGCCCCACCTCGCAACTTACAGGACTTAAAGGATCTGCTGCTAACATCTTGGTGCCAGATATCACAGCACACCTTCAGGGGTCTAGTGGAGTCCATGCCTCAACGGGTCAGAGCTGTTTTGGCAGCAAAAAGGGGGCCAACACAATATTAGGAAGGTGGTAATAATATTATGCATATATTATATATACATATACATATACATATATATATATATATATATATATATATATATATATATATATATATATATATATATATATATATACACACACACACACACACATATTCTGTCTCCATTTAGTGCATTCAAAAGCTCTTTAAAATTCATTACGTTAAAGGGATAGTTAATCCAAAAATGAAAATTCTGTGCACATTAACTCACCCTCATGACATTCCAAACCCGACTTTAGACTTTCTTTCTTCTGTGAAACACAATAGAAGATATTTTGAAGAACTGTTTTTGTTCATACAAAACTGTGGACCGTTTTGACTTTCATTTAATGGACAAAAAAAAAGACATTTTTTTTATTTTATGATTACATTTTCCATTTATGTATCCCCAAAAGTATTATGCTTCTTTCTAGTCTATGATGGCACTGTTCTCCATTGTATACCTTCATGTCATTTTGCCTAGTGCACCAAAATCACAGACGGATTTTAGGATTCTAAAATCTTTATTTAACCCTTACTCTAAACATCTCAAAAGGAGAGATAATAACGGCGCTTGTTGGATCATCACTCTGTGCTCTTAAACTTTGGCAAGACTGAAGAAAACACAGCTTGATTGGGCATTTCCTCTCAGAGGCACGCACAAAAGTCATCATCATTCCTCACTATATTAACTGAGGCCAGACAGAGACCTTACCGCCTCAGTGCTTAAATCAACCCGAGAAGAGAGAGAGAAGCGACACAAGCACAAAACACAAGTCATTAGGCATTCCTCCGTTTCCTTGACATTATTGCGTTTGTGTGGATGCGTTCTGCAGGGGCTGTAACGGACGAGAGGAATCATCCGTCAGGGGCTGATTATGTAATTTGGGGGTAATTGCCCCCTCCCGCCCCCCATCCCTCCTCTGAGCTTGCGGTACGGTGTGACTGTGATGTCTGCTTCGTGCTAACAGGCACTAATAATTCTGTTTATCTGAACCGGCTGCCATATGCATATCCGCCCTGTTCTTCTGGCAATCAAATTACAGTCACCCTACAATAAATCACTGACAAACTGTTTATTAAACAAAGAGGCTGCGATTGCATTAGTAATGACAGAGATTAATTTGGGCTCTGTTGTGTACCAGAGAGTGCGGCCCCCTGGGCTTGAAGTTTTATGCATAATTTGATGCATGACTTTTCTATGTGTGCTTGATGCAGTGTTGCGACTGAGGTGGCAGAAAGTAAACACCACTTGTGACCTCACACTACCAAAGGTTCTCTAAATCCTCGTAATTGAAGAGTTTAGAGATGCATCATTTAAACTAGAGCCCATCTTGATAATCACAGGACAATAAAAAGAGAGGTAACGTGATATAGTAGCTGTATGTATACAGATGTCATTGATGTTTTCAGTGAATTCACAGCATTATATTTTAATAGTGAACTCATTATAATGTTATTTCATCAAGATTTTTTTAATTAAAATTAATATGACATGACAAAATATTGACAAACTTATTTTTGTCAAAAGACAAAAATTGTGACAAACAAAAAAACTGTAAAAATGAACACTGGTG
Source organism: Ctenopharyngodon idella (assembly GCF_019924925.1). Taxonomy (NCBI): domain Eukaryota; kingdom Metazoa; phylum Chordata; class Actinopteri; order Cypriniformes; family Xenocyprididae; genus Ctenopharyngodon; species Ctenopharyngodon idella. The sequence continues at coordinate 24,207,962 of NC_067228.1, forward strand.
GGAGTATCTGTTTTTTCAATCAGTGGCAGATAAACAAAAGTGTATCAGGTCTTGGGGTCTCTACTCATGAGTTTAATCTAATGTATGATATGCAAAAAAAAAAAAAAAAAAAAAAAAGTCTTGGTAATAGTATGTATTTTCGGCCCAGCAACATGTTTAATACTTTCTTTTGATCATTGCTGACAAATCATCAACTCTGGCTGAAAATGAATGACTTTCAGTTTCGGAAGGGCCCTTTACACAGTGCGATTCATTTGAGCATAAGTGCCCTGCGAAGTGGACTTCACAGGATATTCTGCCATCTTAAGTGAGATTCCACTCTGAAGGTATAGTTTAGGCCCTATTTCTGATATTTTTGTTTTGGCTAGTTAATTTCAAACCCTGTTTATTTATCTACTTATTTGAATAAGTTGAATAAGCTACAACAGTTTAACACGTCACCCATATAGACACTAACTCTGGATTGACAATTTCTCAATTTTATTTAGTAATGATATTAAAACTAAAATCTTTTAGTCTGTGCTGTTTTTTGTTGATGCGTGGACAAAAAAGAACATCCAAAAATTGAAAAAATCATTGGGATTTTTACTTTTACTGTGAAGCAAAGTCTCAAATTTCTGTAAATTTTATTATGAAATTCAAACAATAAATGTCGTTTTGGTGCTCTTTAATACACCATGATAGATCACTGTAGCGCCTCAGTTCAAGCCACAGCGCAAATCAAGCTCATGTGAACCGATCATCTCATCTCCTCTTTACTACTGGTTATAGCATGAAATAAACATGCCTGAACCCCAGAAGCTAAGTTGGAAGATACATTACAGTGTAATCAATGTCATGTAACTCATGTAATCGCTCAATCAGTGTTTCAACTGGGGCGAGACGTCAATAAAACAACGTCACTTACCATTCCAGTTTTTGGTTTTAGCCCAGAATTTTTGTTTCAGTGCATACCTATTCCAAAAGAATGTATTTTGTCAACTTCAACAGATACCCTGTGCACACTGAGTAGGGACCCTGTCAACTGGAATGCAGTAATCATGTCATGGAGGTGACAAATGTATTTACATTAGAAAATATGACAACACTTTATTTTGATGGTCACTTTTAAACATTCTGTTGACTATACAGTAAGCAACTTTGCAACTACATGTCAACTAACTCTCATTAGAGTATTAGACTGTCTGCTTAATATCCGCTAACTCTTTATTGTGATGGTCCCCCAACAGACATTCTACTGACTATAAGTAACTTTGCAACTAAATGTCAAATTATTCTAACCCTAACAGCCTACTAATACTCTACTAACACTCAGACGAATATAATTCCAATGAAAACAAACTGAAAGTCCATGAAGACCGAAACTAACAGAACATAATGGTGACATCACACACCCCTCCAGCAAGGTGCGACCTCGCGCCATAACGGGACAACAGAGGGAGGGCCGGAGGGGGCTTTGGAGGTGGAGGAGGTGATGGTGAAGGGATGGTGAGAGGCAGGTGAGGGGGGATGATGGGACAACAGAGGGAGGGCCGGAGGGGGCTTTGGAGGTGGAGGAGTTGATGGTGAAGGGATGGTGAGAGGCAGGTGAGGAGGGATGATGGCAGAATGTGGCGAAAGGATGGTGATGGTAGGATGATGAGACACTGGCATCAACGATGGTGGTTGGCCGATGGCACAGACCCAGAGCTTTCCAGTGCCAACAGCCCATGGCGGAGATGAGGGAGGGAGGAGCCAAGATGTTGCTGGCTTGGCTGACGACATCTGAGGGACGACCGACGGAGACAGAGCCGGTGGATCCGTAGGTGCAGACCGAGGGTCGAGGGAGCTGAGCGACATCGCTGGTACAGGAGAGCCAGGCAATGTCGCGACGACGAGCATCGTAGGTGAAGCCAGAGTACCTGAGGGCTGGGGCGACGATTGTGTGATGTTGAGGCGATGCTGACGGGAAGGAGGAATCTGCTGCAGTCGAAGAGGTGGAGGGACGGAGCGCAGTGGATGGCCCGTAAGTCCGTGGCAGAAGTGGTGTGACGACTGACTAAGGGGGAGCCGGTGGGACGAGGGAACCCGGAGGAGCCACTAGACTGAGGGTCTCTGGTGGAGCCGAAGTTGGGAGATGGAGCAGGTCGACGGGCCGAGATGGAGCAAAGAGATCCGAGGCTGGAGGTGAAGCCGAAGGATCCTCCTGGATAGGCGCTGCTGGTGGTTGCTCGACGTCATTGCAGGGACTCCCCAGAGACAGCGCAGGGGTGCAAGCATCTGGCAGCGATGGGACTGGAGGACTGGCTGAGCTCTGTGGTGGTGGCGATGAAACAAGACTTGAGAGGATAAAGGTAATCATGACACAGTCCACACAGGATAGAACAAAAAATAATTCCCAGTTCTCACAGTTCTCTTTGGATAATACAGATTAATTAGATATCGGTAGGATAGGGTGGGACTTGACAAGTCCCCTTCGAAGTCCATCAGCCAGTCCTCCCTCGGCCACTGGTAGTCAGATCCACGCTGGGGCACTGCTTCCGGGGTGATGGCAAGCTCTGTTCCCTTATCCTCGGGCTCTAGCTCACTCGTTGCGGCAGATGGTGCTGCTCTGTCTGCGGGGGGCTCGCGTGACTTCTCCGCGTTCGCTGGTGGTGAAACAGTCTCTGGGTCTGGCAGTGCTCTGAACACCTGATGACACCTGATGACGGTCTGGGAGGTCGACAGGGTGGTGGAAAGTTGCCCCGATCCAGAACAAGGTCTTCAGGGTCTCATCGTCAAGAGGGCTGGTGATGGCAAGATGACAAAAATTAACAGAAAAGTTCAAATAATTGGTGTTCTCTTGAGCCAGGTCGACAAATTTGGCCCGGTCGTCCATTTTGGGCGGTCCGATCTTCTGTCACGGGTGGTTGCAGGTAAGTAGACGAAGAAGACGAATATAGTACCAACACGAAGGTTTAATGATGAATATACACAGACAGGCAGGACAACACACACTAACTGTAACATAGATCGGACAAGGAGTGCAGGAGAAGGAACAACTTAAGTAGTGAATAAAAACAAGAATAATTAATAGGACACAGCTGACACATATGAACTAATAATGGCAGAAAACCCAGGACATGTGACAACTGAAATCAAACTGAAAGTCCATAAAGACCGAAACTAACAGAACATAACGGTGACAAATGAGAGTTAGTAGACATGTAGACATTACTTATAGTCAAACATCAACAGGGACCATCAAAATAAAGCGAAGCTGAAATTACTTTACAGAGAATTTATATAAAAACATGTTGCCAAGACAAGAAGTGAGAATACTCAATGAAAAGACAATGAAAGAGGGAAAGAAAGAAGAAAGAATAATTCAAATGGAATTAAATTCAGCTGCTATAAGTGTAATTTTCAATAATACATGTAATTTTTCAGAATTAATTACCCATAATCATGTTATCATACACGCAACATGTGTTTCTAGAAACAATCATAATCTATACTTGAAAGGCCGCCTACACAAATTTAGTTTAATTTTAATAAATTAACTTCCAGTTTCCTGAAATGAATTTGTCATTTCAATTCAAATTTCAATTTATCATCCTGTGCAGCATGACCAATTCAATTCTCAAATTTAAAACTCATGCAATCTAAAGAGCCAATTCTTACAGTATATTCTGAATTTTGCCCAATCCAGTCATACACAGTTCCTAAAAGCTACATTTTGTCATGAACCATCTCTACAGCCAATTGGACAGTGGCCACATCACCACCCAGGGTGTCCATGGCACATGCTCTTGCTCTCTATCTTCCACACACACACACACACGCACAAACGCACACACACACGCACACACTACAGATAATGTTTTATAACAGTATAACACATATGGGGTGAGATGTGCATCTCTGTACAGTGGTTACTGCTGATCAGCTATCTCCACTCTCGTTAAAGGGACCCAGAGCAGCTGGTGGTGGCGGGAGAGACGGGGAGGGCTACATTTGGGGAGTATTTGCCTCCTATTCTCTGGGCCAGATGGGTGCTGATTATTGGGAACAAAGCTAGAGACACTATGAAGCCAATTTGAAGCTCCCCTGGGGCCCATATCTAGCCTATTAGCAAAATCCAATTGAAAATGGAGCACAGGACCCTATTAGAGGGATGCTTTTGGCATGCGTGATGTTTTCTCTGTCACGAGGGCCCGAGATGTGCATGCATGTGCCTGATCTGGAACGGTTGCATTAAGAATATAGGCGAAAGTAGCTGCATTTTTCTGTAAATGGTGCATCTTCAAGCTGAACTGTTTAAGTTTTCACAGTGAGTACTTCCCCAAAGGCATCATCTAGAGTTTGACCTGAACACCCAGAGCCACTAATGAGAGACAGTTGTTAAATAGCACTGGTTCAATGACCCTCAATATCTAAATTTGAGCATCATACACAATGGAATTAATTAGATATTCTCTTCCATGCCTTGTGGAAACGCATAGCAATATCCACTGAACTGTTGAGACCTTCTCCCGTCGTTTCAGTCGAGGACTCGTCACTTTCCTGCTCGTCAAAGTTGGTTGGGAGTTCAGGTGGTGGATACGCAACTTGCAGGGCACGTTGGTCGTATGCTGTGCGTTAACCTTGTCTGGCACATTTTTCAGACGTTCTGCGCTTGAGATCCTAGTGGGAGCTCCTGCGGCAGTGAGCAGATGTGTCCGGGTGTCTCTCAACATGTTTTTGTAAAAGTAAAACGCTAGGCTGGTCTTAAATATTTCACTGGGTTTTAAATATTTCACAATTACTTTTTCCACAGCACACTAAATGAACTTCAGATAACACCAATTGAAAGTTTAAAAGCAATGACTGTTTTCAAACAGGTCTCCTAAACACTACCACCATCTCCAATTGGTTGCACAAATAGGCAATTCTATACCAAACTGATGATTGAGAAAGTGTTGTGGCAGAGAGATGAAAACAATAGCTCAATTATAACTGTGCATGTAAACAAACTGATAGTCCTTACACTAAATGAACCTACCAATGTTTACTTTAATCTCTGGATATTACACAGAGATTCTTCTGGTCAGTGCATGGCTTTAATAGAAATTGGCCTGATATGCCCTGCGCAATGCAAGCTTTGCTCTGTCAATCACGAGAACCATGAGATCCAGCCCCAATCACTCTATCATTATGGATATGTCCAATGGGAGTTGTCCTTGTTATGGACAGTCAGCAATTACAGGCACTCCCACCAAATGACTAATGAACCACCATCGATAACTTGGAACCCAGGGCCTGACATCTGCATTGAACAACCACAGTCAGCAAATTTTGCTCTTCTGCTTTTATCTTCTCTCTCTCGAGCCCTTAAAGAGCTAAATGGTATAGGAGCGGCCTCATACAGTATGTGCGTGAGAACTGATCCTGGAGCTGTCAGAGAGGTGATGGCCATGCTAATGAACTTTAGTTAATCCTGACATTACCAGTCCGATCACACTTTGTGCTAAGAACCTTTTAAACCACAATCACTCTCCTGAGACTATCATCATAACCATGAGAAGGTTAATTAGCATTTCACATTTAACCTTTCTTTAAGCATAATTACCAAAAAAGGAGGCAGTTACTTTGATGGAGATGGAAAGTTTTATATGGGAGAGTTACGATATTTAAGATTTATGATGTGATACCATAGATGTGTCGCATTTTATATAAAACTCTAAAGGGGTCATATCATACTTTTTTTTTTTTTTAATTAGTTTCCACTTACAATGGAAGTCAAGGTTTATGGTACCAAAGACCAAAAACAGTCATAATTTAGTTTAACATAACAATTAAAGTTGTTTTTGTGAAAGACTATTTAATGCCTTCTTCACATTTGAAATGAATAACAGCTACTAATCACAGGTTACAGGTTTCCTTGTATGCTGGGTGATATATATATGAGCAATAATATTTAATGAACAAGTATAAGAAGTTTGTACAATAGGAAATAGACAAGCAAACAGTTTAGTCAAAAGTAGGCTACTTTAGTTCAGTGCTTTAGTAGGCCTACAGCATTAAAGTTAAATAAAATATAAAATTATAAAACTTAACTTTGACCTCAGTCAAAAAAATTTGTCCAATGTGTCTGTGAAGTTTCAGCTCAAAATACCCCACAGATCATTTATTATAGCTTGTCAAATTGTCCCCTACTTGGGTGTGAGCAAAAACACGCCATTTTTGTGTGTCCCTTTAAATGCAAATGAGCTGCTGCTCCTGCCGCTTTCCAAAAGAGGGCGGAGCTTTAACAACTCACGCTTCGGTCGATCAAACAACAACAAAGCTGGAGAATCTCATGCAGCAAAATGACGATTGTCAGTAACGGTGTTCAGGCCTTACATTGTTCAAACCGGAGTCGGACACTGATGGAGAGACTCAGGAAGAAGTTTTTAACTTTTAGAATGCAACTGGATGTTTCTGAATGGTTAAAGGGTAAATTTATGGAGTTGCTGTGGAGTTGATTCAACTCATCGACTAGCATGTGCTGTCATGTTAATCTTTTGTGCAAATCCAGTGTTGAATTGATTCGCCATTAGAACTGGTACACGATTGTCACTTGCGAAAACAAAATAAAAAAAAAAATTGAAAAAAAATAAATATGTAAATAATATATGTAAGTAGATGTAAAAATATATTGCTATAAAAGAAAAGAAAATTTTACAGTTTTTATTTTTTATTTTTACTACTGGCTCGAATGGGCACGCAGAAAGAAAAACTTATTGTCGACTCATTGAACTGAGAACAAGGCTCAAGAATCTTTGTAATATATCATACTTTACAAAGATTTGTTTAAGCACTGTTTACAAATTGAATTTTTGTCCTGTAACAATCCATAAATATAATTTGTCTGGGAGCTTCTGAGAGCTTCCTCTTTAAACAAATATAAAGACATTTATGGAGTGATCCTAATAGACACTTAACATTCCCAGATGGCGGTAAAGAAAAGGGTGAACATGATACCGTCTACAAAGTGCAGAGCACTTCAAGAATCCACCCTACTGTAAAATGGACAGTGAAATGAAAAACACATGCCTACTTTGATCTCCTTCCAACATGATCTTACATAAAACGGATTATGTATCAGGGAAATGGATCTCAGCAACCTGATAAACACATTGCTCTCAGATCTCAAAATCTATGCAAACATAACCACAGAGGTAAACAAACACTGCTTTTCTTTCTTATGTGGTTGGGGAAGAACTGGCATGACGTTACATGACGTTTGTTGGGCCTTAAACGTCTACAGGATTGAGTGCATGTGTGCAATGTGACAAAAGAGATGCCTTTTGTCTTCATAAACTCTAAAAAATGCTGGGTTAAAAACAACCCAAGTTGGGTTGAAAATGGGCAAACCCAGCGGTTGGGTTAAATGTTTGCCCAACATGCTGGGCAGTTTTATTTAACCCAACTATTGTTTAAAAATAACTATATGGCTGGCTTAAAATGAACCCAAAATAGGTTGGAAATTAAAAATCAGACACATAATTACTAGAGGCAACAATAATAAACAAAAGGTGAACATTTATTAATAAGCAATTTAATAAATGTTTATTGTTTAATTACGATTCATTAAACATATTAATAAATGTTAATTTCCAATATATTTTGGGTTCATTTTAAGCAAGCAATACAGTCATTTTTAAACAATAGTTGAGTTAAATAAAACTAGCCATCAGGTTGGGCAAACATTTAACCCAACTGCTGCGTTTGTCCATTTTCAACCCAACTTGGGTTGTTTTTAACCCAGCATTTTTTAGAGTGTAGCCTGAGTCAGAAGATTTAAGTGAGAGGTTTTTCAGCTCAGCTAGCAGAGACTGGGGTTTGAATATTGATCGAACCTCCTCGAAAGCTTCCACAGGCCTGAAGAAGATATCTGCTCTTGATTTTGTCTTGGCACCTGAGGATTCTTTCCCCCAGAGAGTAGAAATCCCATCTCAGCCCCCCAAATTGATTCTCTGAGAGAAAGATGAAACAATAAACAGGGACAAACAGAGGAAGCCCCAGGGAATGGATTGTACCAAGTCAACCCACTGCAAACCTCCTATGAGTCAATTACAATGAAAATGAATGCCAGACCTTTCATAAGCTGAATTCTTATGCAAAACATCTCTGAACTGAAGTATCATATATAAAGCATGATTCAGTCATGGTGAAGACTTTAACCTGAGCGCAGTGAGCTGGTGAAATCATTAAAGACAGACACCTCACAGCATTTCTTCCCTGGTGACCACCATTAAAGAGCAAGTAAACAGTGTCACTTTTTATGGCACTAAGCCTTTTTCCAGCTGTTGAAGAAAACTACATGTGTGCAAGAAGCAGAATAGTGAGAAAAGTTCTCTTCAGTCAGAGTACTTTCAGGACAGTTTGCTCCTCTAATCTCCTCTATACCACAGTAAGCCGAAATTAATGTCATACACAATCCTCGCTTTTGAAAGGAGGCACATCAGCAAAAACATAATCTTTAGACACACATACACACTCCCAGTCCTTTACTGCTGGCACAATAGCTAGAGACAGATTGACACATCTGGTTTCTTCCTTTTATTTTTTGACACAATTCTATTTTCAGTTCTACAAGCCAGCATATCAGCAACAACAAATCAATATGTGTCTGCTAAAATGGCACAAATAATAAATGTATAGCATGGTGATAAACACACATGTAGTCAGCAACTTACAGATATGCTTTACTGAGAAAGCAGCCTATATGTCTGTGTCATGTATCTATCTATATCTAATTTCTGTCTCATATTTGAGAGAACACATGAATACCTCTAATATTTTTTTTTCTTTAGGTTAGAAGAAACATCTAATGGAGATACGCATCTTATTTTGCTGTATGCTGTTGACAGGGACATGAGCTAAATAAGCAATACTGCACAAGCATGATTTTTGCAGTGATATAATCTTTACAAACAAATATCTTGGTTAGTGATGCACATATGTAAGTGAATAGGATTCAATTTTGAAGGCCATTGGGTCAGACATCAAACACTGGAACTGGACAAGTTCCAAAAGACAACAGTGTGAACACAAAGATGTCTGAGACCACATTCACTTAAGTGGACCAAAAAAGTATCCGAGTCCTCCTTTTTCACTTGGTTCACCTCTAGGTCCACTTAAAAGGATCTGAGTTTGGTTCTTTTAAAGAGGACTCAAGTGTGAAAACACCCTTATTTACTTAAAATTCATTGTTTACATATCACTAAACTACAACTCACTAACTTAATACCCAGCTAAACCTTTCATTAGGATCCTATAGATTATGACAAAAATTAGTTAATGACTATATTAATGATCATTTACTTTAATCTCTCTAGACGTATCAATATAGATCTTTTGGCAGCACACAAATGCACAAAACAAAGAAATATATACTAATATAAATATAAGCTATACAGTGACGGGAGACTGTGTACCATAGGGCAGTGATGGTATCAGATGGTAATATATATACAGTGCTCAGTGTAAATGAGTACACCCCATTTGAAAAGTAACATTTTAAACAATATCTCAATGAACACAAAAACAATTTCCAAAATGTTGACAAGACTAAGTATTATATAGCATCTGTTTAACTTATAACATGAAAGTAAGGTTAATAATATAACAGAGAACAAAATTTTCAGTTTTACTCAAATTAGGGTGTTGCAAAAATGAGTACACCCCACTGAAAGTCTCTGGAGCAAAGCTAAATTTTAGACTACAAATGTCTAATTTAACAAGAATTCAACCACAGGTGAGTCTAATTATTCATTACACAGGTTTCCAGTAGACAGTTGACTATAAAAGGGTGTTAAAACACCTTCCCATTTCATGCTGTCAGCGATGATGAGAAGGGCTGAAGAAAATCGGCATGCAAGTTCACTGCAGTTATCTAAAGAAGTAGAAAGCCAAACTGGGGTGACAATTTCCCGTGACACAATACGGCGTACACTGCAAAGGAATGGCATGCATGGGTGCCGTCCACGAAAGAAGCCTCTCCTAAAGCCCAGGCACAAAAAAACCCGCCTAGAGTTTGCCAGGGCCCATGCAGACAAAGATAAAAACTACTGGGACTCTATACTCTGGAGTGATGAGACCAAGATAAATGTTTTTGGAACTGATGGCTTCAAAACTGCATGGCGTTGCAAAGGTGAGGAATACAAAGAAAAATGCATGGTGCCTACAGTGAAACATGGTGGTGGCAGTGTCCTTATGTGGGGCTGCATGAGTGCTGCTGGTGTCGGGGAGCTGCATTTCATTGATGGCATCATGAATTCACAGATGTACTGCTCTATACTGAAAGAGAAGATGCTACCATCACTCTGTGCCCTTGGTCGTCGTGCACTTTTCCAACATGACAATGATCCTAAACACATTTCTGAAGAAGAACAGGGTGAAAGTGATTCAGTGGCCAAGTATCGAACACCTATATGGGGAATTCTGAAGAGACAAGTTGAGCATCACTCTCCATCCAGCATCCAGTCTCTAAAAGAGGTCATTCTTGAAGAATGGAAAAAGATAGATGTTGCAAAATGTCACCAACTTGTTCATTCCATGCCTAGAAGACTTGGTGCTGTCATTAAAAATCATGGAGGCCATACAAAGTACTAGATGTAGTAGTTTTTGTTGTGGGGTGTACTCATTTTTGCATCACCCTAATTTGAGTAAAACTGAAAAATGTGTAATCTAAGTTATATTATTAACCTTACTTTCATGTTATAAGTTAAACAGATGTTATATTAAACTTAGTCTTGTCAACATTTTGGAAATTGATTTCGTGTTCATTGAGATATTGTTTAAAATGTTACTTTTCAAAGGGGGTGTACTCATTTACGCTGAGCACTATATAGCATGATCATGGAATTCATGTAGCTACCATACATGGTAATTCATGTCAAAACACCATGTTAATACCATAATTTTTTGGGACTTTGATGTATATGACAATGTGTACAATATGAAGTGTAAAGAATGCAGGCGAGTCTATATGTTTGGAAACACACACACAGTAATTCAAAGAGTTCACACTTACAAATAATCAGAAAACTATATATATTTGGCGTGCTGTCCAAGGAGAGGGCTCCGAAATTTTCCAATATATTTTGGGTTCATTTTAAGCAAGCAATACAGTAATTTTTAAACAATAGTTCAGTTAAATAAAACTACCCAGCAGGTTGGGAAAACATTTAACCCAACCGCTGGGTTAAAACAAGCCCAATTTCAACCCAACTTGGGTTGTTTTTAACCCAGCGTTTTTTAGAGTGTAGCTTGAGTCAGAAGATTTAAGTGAGAGGTTTTTCAGCCCAGCTAGCAGAGACTGGGGATTGAATATCATTCATTCAGACCTATTTGCGAACCAGTTTGTCATATTAAAATTAACCAAGTAGAACAAAAGATTTATTCACAATAATCTTTATGAATGGTCCGCAAAGCTTTTTTTGTATTTATTGCGCTTTCTGCTTTCTCTTTAAAGTCCACCTGAAATCAAAATTTAAGTTTTTTAGCTTTTAGTATGAATATGTTAGCCTTAAGGTTATGAATAAGCTGGTGTGTTCCAAAACAATGACAAAATTTGCATTTAGGAGATATAAGCATTCAAAACTTACAGTCTCTCACTTTCGCTAAAATGGATCAAGGATCATGACATCACCGCGGACTTCAGCTTCTCATAAAATCTTCTATCCAATCAAATGCTCTCTAGAATCTGAAGTCCCGCCCCCTCCTACACTATAAACAGATGCTGAAGCTCCGGCTGAAATCGATCATTAGTTCACACATTTACTAGTTTCTGTGTGGTGAATGGCACATAGTGCACTATATAGACAATAGGGAACGATTCAGACAGTTTAAATATGCTTTCCATTGATGCGAATAAAGTCGGTTTTCGCGTTAATGCCACGTGAACCGCTGCTGCGCGAACACAGTCTGCGCCAGTCCAGAGACACGAGAGCGGATCATACGAGCGATTCGGCACAGGCCACAAAACGTTCGAACACATTTGAATTACAAACAACTACAAACAATGCTATATTTTAAAGCAATATGGAAGAGAAACGGGTAGAGATTACGAGAAAAATTTAGTTTTATGAGCTCAGTGGCTCTGTCCTAGCTGTGATCTAGGCGAAACGCTATTGGCTGGATCATCTAGATATATCCCACTGGTCTTCCTGTTTCATTGGAAATTACGTCAACACAGTGAATAAAGCTGCGCATTCCAAGGCACTTCAGTGGGCCTTTAAAATGTAGTAAAGTAAAATTCACAAAAATATTTATACTTGGCTTAAATGCCCAAAAACTGTTCTTAAGCATAGTAACAAAGTATTTGTATAGCCCATCCTTGGTCTGGAACAAACAGTGAAAAGTCTCAGTGATGTTGGACTGCCAGGACCTAAAATCATAATAGAAACACTGACCGGTCCGACCTGACCCCCCTAAACTTTGGTGCTGAACAACATACCTGTGCACAAACCAGCATTAACCAGCATAAGATGGAAACATGCTTGCCTAAGTTGGTCTTTTCAGCAATGAACATGTTCTTCTGAGTGCAAGAGTGAGACACACTGAAATGCAATGAATAAAGAGAGAGACAGAAGTTAAAGAGTAGAAGAGATGTGTTGTCGAGTACTGTGTTTCTGACTGAGGGTCCCTCTGGTCTGATGCTGGGCTGCTATGATTGGAAAAGTAATTATTGGCCTGTGCAGAGCATCAAGGTGAGTGACAAGCTGAGCTAGAGGCTCTAAGGCAGACTGTGTCAACCACTGCACTGCCACAGAGCCCAGTCTCCACGGGCATGTCAAGCTTTAGACTGTGCCTAACCCCTCTGACACCCATTCAAGGAGAAGAGCTTATTCATTTTGTTACTCCCTTAAAACCACTTATATATTGCTCTCTCCTTAGTGAAGAAGGGTATGGGGAGATCAGGGTGCAGGGGTGAGTAACTGTGGCACAAGAGGTGAAATGCTGCTCTCTAGATAAGAATGAGTGACAGCCAAATATCTGAGTGAAGGTTCATCACTCTCACAAGAGAGGCTGTGCTCAGTTGCTCTCACTAAAAAAAGCTTTTGACATTCTAAAGTGTCAGAAGACAAACTCAGACTTGCCTTGATGAAATCCACGGTGCAGGTTAAGTGCTAACATCTACAACTGGTTTTAGGGTCCCCATTCACACGGATCCGCGAAAACACTGTATTATGCATGCCAGGCCAGTAGTTGGCGATGAGACTTTGTAAAGAAACACTACAAGCCTATAGACTGAACATGTAATACACATGCGCATGAAACGACATCTATCTATCGTTGTTTATTAACAAATATCATGAATTAATAATAAAAAAATATTATGGGGAGTCATTTTATAACCTGAACTAACCTTGCCTCAAAAGGTCCCTAACAAATATTAATAATTAGCTGTTAAAATATTATTTTTCCTAAGAAATAATATTAAATGATTATGGAAAACTACTAATGAGTCTTTTTCCATCGTTATGATATCAGGACAGTTGTATTACCCCAACATTTTTGACAGTATGCACCCATATCAAAATTATTAAACAGGTTCATCAGAGAAAAGATCTATTCAAGGCACTGTATGTATGAATTGCATTTTTAATGTAATTAATATGGACAAAAATGAGCATTGTGTCAATGATTCTTCAATATGAATGTCGATTCTTAAAACCTAGCGTGCATAAACATGGGCTTGTGTGTGCTTTGTATATCCATATCCTTCATTTTTAGATCAAAAGCCTCTATCAAAAGTGTGGTGTAATAAATTCTTGAAAAAGATACCAGAATTAAAAAGCAGTCAGGGAATTGAGACATCTGATATATTAATAAACTATAGCAAATATATTTCAGTCACAGCATGGTTTCAACAAACTTGTGCTATTTTACCCAAGAACCATGTAGAAAAGTCTGGAAAGTGCAAATGGAATGACTTCCATATGTAATTTCTTTCTGATGTGATCACAGCGTTGAAACATGGATAGTCATAAAAGCTTCTAGAGTTTCTTTTCTACACATGAAAATATTCTAAAGTCTACTGAAGTTTTCACAAAACCTTAGTATTACTACAGTTTCAATTTCAGCTATTTCACAGAGAAAGTTTCCACCTTCCGATGGGATGTTGGGAGTTCTCTGTAAAAGTTCAAGTGTGTCTGTAGCTCTTGACCCCTGTCTGGAGAGCCTAACGTCAATGGCAGAGGGTCAGAGGTGTTTGGGTTCAAGAAGTTCAAGTTTACTGAAGCCTTCACAGTAATCTCAAAGACCCCAACCTCACCAGTCCAATATGAAAGTCTGAAATTAATCCTACAGATGGTCGACCATGCAGGCATTACAGGATAGATCTGTCATTAAATTTGTATGGATCACCTTCAGCAAAGAATTTAGACCTTGCAAGAGAGTTTAGTAGAGCTTGTAGACATACTTTCCTTACAAAACAGAATTACCCAATGCGCAGTATTCTTCCTTGATGTTCTCAATGTTAAGTAAGTGGCATCATAATGCTATTTCTCATGCATGTTTCTTTTAAAACAGCATATATTAGTAGATGTGATTCAGCGTTAATTAATTAATTAATTTGTTGGTTTGTTTGTTCATTCATTCATTCATTCATTCATTCGTAGATTTTATTATTTTTGGGGAGTCACAGATATTTAACAACCTGAACTAGCCTTGCCCTGTCATAAAATGGTCAAATTATCTGATATTTCAAAGACAAGGGGCTTTGTAATGGGACGTGAGACAAACTAAACAGTCAAATTACACATCAAAATTGTTTTTTTTTCCCCCTTTTTTTTTTCAAAGATGGTTTCTTTTAGGCAGTTTTTATCATGCTGATGTTAGTTAAAATATCCATTCTTTTAAAAAGTTTGTTTTTAGTTATTTGATGCTATAAAAACATGGGTTTTGACGTCAAGATTGACAGCTGAGATTACAGCTTCTCTGAGTGAAGTAGTCTGAAGCATCAACAGATTTTTTTCCTGGATCTTCGAGAGGAGATTGGAGCTTTAACTTTAATTTATACATTTCCAGAACTGTTTATTTCACACCGACATAATGAGTTGTTCTGCATTCTGTATTAACTGATTCTGTGGGAGTGTGGGAGGGACATTGATATCGCGGCTCCACTTCGTGCTCATTACTGCGCAGACTCAGGCTCCAAGTTCACTATGCGCAGATTCGAGACTCAAGTCAGCGCCATATTGGCACACTGTCGGCTTTAGTGTAACGCAATGCGACGACAGGCGTTTTTTGCTAGTTTCAGCCCGACGCAGTTATCAGTTTCATGTCCAGTGCCTACATTGTTTAAATAGCAAATGCACTCACGCCCACCTGTTTGCCCATGGTCTGATCTGTTTGCTGGTCTGAAAACGAGGTGTGTTCAGGTGCATTGTTGATGTGTTGCTACTTTCAGGCAACTGAAAATGACTGCACCATTGACCAACTGAACCTGGTCTAAAGTCAATGGCGCAGTATTTATTTATTTATTTTTTGTTATTTAAAGAGCATGTTAATAATATGTCCCTATAGGCAGTGCACAATGCGTGTACACTCTGCTTGTTAAACATACAGGGACACGCAGCAGAACACAAACATGCCATATATTAAAAATAAAAGGATTACAATGTAAAAGATTATTATTGTGTACATAAATATAAAAATGCCTTCATGCCATAATGGATAGTCATTGCATGTATAAGAATTACCTATTTGCAGTAATGATGAATGAAATTGGCTAATTATTTGACCAATTGTGGCAATTCAAACATGTATTTAAACTGACTCGTCAGGTTGAGGGTGTCTATATTCCGCCATGTAAATAGCAATCTGCCATGGTGCAAGCACACCTGGCTTTTAAAGGGAATAGGAAAGACACTCTGATTGGTTTATTGCACATTACGCCCAAAACATACCCATGACTCATTAAGAGACCCTTTTGGACCATGCGCCTGGCGTGCCGACCATTTTTCCGTCGTTCAACTAGCAAAAGTGGATTCGGACACGCCCTAAGTGCACCTACGGCGTGCGCTTCAGAACATGTGCTTAGATCGTTTAAAATAGGGCCCTGTAAGCTTATAACATTGTGTCTTATGCATGTTTCTTATAAACAACAGCATATATTTGTGGATGTGATTCAGTGTCGATAAATGTATTGACTCATTCATTCATAAATATTAAGTTTTTAGATTTTACAACCTGAACTAACCTTGCCTTGTCATAAAAACTTAAACCCTCTGGTCCTCTTCGTTTAGGGGTCACACTTGGCTTCTTCACAGTCAAAAAAGTAACTTTTTTCCCACCCAGGAAAACCAATGAAATATATTTTTGTTCAATAACATTTTTGATTATTATTTAGAATTTTGAGGGTATTTTATGATACTATGCAATATTTATATAATTTTTATTAGCTATTTTCACCCACTGAAAATAATACACATTTTTTTTCTAATATTTTTTAAAAATATTTTTCAAATAAAGCAGTGTTCCATGTTAAAATAGAGACAAGGCATTTCAAATCTAATTTTTTGAAGGTAGATTAGTGCCATCTGGTGGGAGTAAAAAAAAGAAAAATAATGCCATGTTGTAACCACTAGATTCCTATATAGTTCTATATAAAGTGGCTTATAAATTCTCTAGTGGTTTTAGACATAAATACATTTAATAAAGTATTAATAATATTTTTATAAAGTTGTGGATTTGGATTTATACTTAGACATTCTCAAAGACTAATTTTTGTCAAGGTGTAGATTTTTTTTGTTTGAAATGTTGATTTGAAGTGTCAGTTTTTGCATTATTTTTACTACAGTCAAACCTGAACACAGAGGTGGACATTTTGTTACACATAACATCAAAATTCAATAAAAATGTAACAAAAATGAACAGGTATTTTTTATTACAGCTTAATAAATCTGGGTCTGGTCTGATTTCAATCTTTTATTTGAGTCTTTTGGCTCAATTTTACCATAGTGTTACAGCCACACCAGTTAATTTGTGTGTGTATAATGGTGTGTTGTGTGTGTGTGTCTCTGCATGTGTGTAAGTGAGTTTGTGTTTTTGAGTGGGTGTGTCTGTTTCGTACTCTCGATGTTTAGAGTGTAACCTCTTCCTTGCTGTTCGTTTTTTTACTGCTTTGTGGCTGAATTATTGATTTTATTTCAAACATTTGCAAAAACTTGCTCTGTGTTATAGTCGAGCTAGTATATATATATATATATATATATATATATATATGTAAGTGGGGGGAGGGGTGGGGGTGAAATTGTCTATTTTGCACTCTTGACATTTTAGAGTGTCCCCTCTTCATTGCTGTGCACGTTTTTCTGCACAGTGGCTGATTTGTAGTTTGTATCTCCAAAAGTTTCTGGTATTTTTTCGTATTTCCCATTCATTTCCTATGACGTAATTTTTGACAGCGAAGGAGCCAAGTGTGACTATTTTTTTTTACGACCCTTTAACATATCCGAATTATGTCCATGATTTTTTTATGTGTTCACATAGCAAATGCAACAAAAGCCATCCCATTCCAATGAAGCAAAAAAATTACAAATTTCAAAACGTAAAAGTTTTCGGTCATTTTTGACCGAAGAGGACCAGAGGATTAAATTATCTGATATTTTAAGAGTCACTGGGCCTCATCATTTCCTGTTTTATGTTTTTTTCCTGCATGTTGACTGCATCACATAACTAATTTGGTGGACATTTTTTGACAAATATTAATAAGCAGATGTTAAAATATTCAGAGGATATGAATCACTATTACAAGTACAATGGCTATATTTAGCCATAGATAGAAAGCCAAGAAAACAATTAAATCTTATCGGCTAATAGTTTCACTATTCATTGACAAGCTTACCTGTACCCATCCTCCATTCTTTCTGTCTTTCAACACATCCCTGAGCATGACAGACACTTTTATCTTTCCATTTTTAATATCATGCTCTAATTATTTACTCTTCAGGTGTATTAAAGTTGAGCTGAATAGTGACTAGATCCACCTTGTTAGCTTTAATTACATGTCTTTGTTCGCTCCTCTCTGATTTTAATGAATGAGCCGAGCAAAATTAAAAATGTGTAATGAAATGAAACCCAAACAGCAGACAGTATGCCACGTTTCCTTGAAATGGGTACGAGCGGGGGCGGAAAACACAGGCTTAATCATTTATCCCTGTAACGTTGAACCATTTAGTGACGTTATTATCATCGTAGCTGTCTCAGTTTGAACTAATACACCACAGTTGAAGAAACAGCAAGCCCTCCCATTTGTTTCAGACGGTTATTTTCATGCATCGAAAAAGATTGTTTGTGAAGATTATGCATGACATTAGAAATGTCAGATGCCTCGTACATAAAGGAGACGGATGTCAGTGTGCGGCGAGGAGGTGGAGAAGAGCAGAGGTAGGAGGGAGATGAATGTCAGCGCCGGAAAAACAAACGGCGCCCGCAAGCCTGTGCACCGTCCCCGCACAGAATTAAACCCGAATTCATCAACTAACAGCCTACCTTATACCAGGGTCCACAATGGAGCCAAGCAGCCATTTAGATGCAAGTTAACAAGTGAAACTGCTCTGTTTGGGCTGATGGTTTGTCTAAATGCTAATTTATGTTCAAAAAGCGCTCAAAATTCCAAAGGCATTATGTGTAGACTCAGACAGTCTGCAGCAGAGACATCAAACTGCTTTCAGACCGAGTGCGTTATTCTCTGCTGGAAGGTTATTTTCCCCCACTGGCCAAAGCGAGATTGGATTTCAGTAATGAAACCGGCTAATAATGCTCATTATACCCTTAATCTGGGAACGAATTTGTTTTTTAATAACACAGCGATTCATACGTGTAATTAAAAAGTAACTTGGCATTTGTCACCCCAAATTAAACAAATAAAGCTTGACTCATGTGGAACCGAAATGGTGTCTGAAACATAACAATGACAAAATAAATGATGTGGCAAAAACTATTATATCACATTGAAAAAAAGTAGGCCTACTGTTAAAATATACATAAATGTTCCAGAATCCAACAGCTGGAGAAGTTGAGGAAGTCAGATACAGGGTTTTGCTTTGAGTTTACTGTGTCATTGAGGGAGGACAAGTGTCTGCTTGTGTCTTTCAGATTGGCTTTGGGTGGACACCAGGGAAGAGCAAAAGTTTCTGATTCTGTTGAATGCTGCAGTTCTGAGACATTCTGAGAGCAGAGCTACTGATCTGGGGTCAGCTGAAGTTTAGAGTTTATAAAAGACATGATTCTTTTTTAATTTCCTGTCTGTCTGCTAAGGAAAGATCGAGTCAGTGGGTTAATCCAGCAAAACGGCACATCTGTAACCAAACCCAGAGAGAAAGAGACAAAGAGAAGACATTTTTCCTTTTCATGACAGGTCATTCAAAGCGCAAAATGCACAAAGTAATCCGTTACAAGCCAAAAGATCCATTTTCTTGATTTTATGTTTCATTGCAGAGATGAAACTCCTTTAGATAACGTCTTAATACCCTGTTTCACGACACTTCTAAAGGGAGGAATGGAAATGCGGCGTGAATACGTTAACGTCTCACAGTCTGTGCTGCAATCTGGAGAGAATGGAAAGTCGAGAAAGACCAACTGACACATTTCAGCAGGCAGGCCACACACACACACACACACACACACACACGTGCACACACACGCACACACAATCTCAGCTGCTGGCCATGTTGCTGTGAAGGACACAGATTCTTCCCTCTGCCATGCAGCCATATGAATCCTGGCTGTGTAGGGTGAGACAGATAGTGAGAGCAGAGAATAATTCACATGGTGAACAGATGAAGGGTTATCAGTCCATATTCTGCTGCATAAATCTCAGAATATGGGCCTGCTCGGGTAAAAAGGAAAGAAAAAAGAGAAATGCAGCCAGGTTTGGCTGTTAGTCTGCCCGCATAAGATGGAAGAGACTGAATTCTCTGAATTTAAGAATTTTGCAGTAGAGCCATGCTGACAGTAAATGCTATACTGCCATTTAACAACAGACCAGTCAAAAACGTTAAAAGCCTTAAATTCCAATTGTAATAACACACACACACACACACACACATACATATATACATATGCATTATATATACATATCAGGCATAACATTATGATCACTGACAGGTGAAGTGAATAACACTGATTATCTCTTCATCACGGCACCTGTTAGTGGGTGGGATATATTAGGCAGCAAGTGAACATTTTGTCCTCAAACTTGATATGTTAGAAGCAGGAAAAATGGGCAAGAGTAAGGATTTGAGCGAGTTTGACAAGGGCCAAATTGTTATGACTAGACAACTGGGTCAGAGCATCTCCAAAACTGCAGCTCTTGTGGGGTGTTCCCGGTCTGCAGTGGCCAGTATCTATCAAAAGTGGCCCAAGGAAGGAACAGTGGTGAACCGGCGACAGGGTCAAGGGGGGCAAAGGCTCATTGATGCACGTGGGGAGCGAAGGCTGGCCCGTGTGGTCCGGTCCAACAGATGAGCTACTGTAGCTCAAATTGCTCAAGAAGTTAATGCTGGTTCTGATAGAAATGTGTTGGTCCCCCTTTTGCTGCCAAAACAGCCCTGACCCATCGAGGCATGGACTCCTCTAGACCCCTGAAGGTGTGTTGTGGTATCTGGCACCAAGATGTTAGCAGATCCTTTAAGTCCTGTAAGTTGCGAGGTGAGGCATCCATGGATTGAACTTGTTTGTTCAGCACATCCCACAGATGTTCGATTGGATTGAGGTCTGGGGAAGTCAACACCTTTTTTGCTTTGTGGCAGGACGCATTATCCTGCTGAAAGAGGCCACAGCCACCAGGGAATACCGTTTCCATGAAAGGGTGTACATGGTCTGCAACAATGCTTAGGTAGGTGGTATGTGTCAAAGTAACATCCACATGGATGGCAGGACCCAAGGTTTCCCAGCAGAACATTGCCCAAAGCATCACCCTGCCTCCGCCGGCTTGCCTTCTTCCCATAGTGCATCCTGGTGCCATGTGTTCCCCAAGTAAGCGACGAACGTGATTCATCAGACCAGGCCACTTTCTTCCATTGATCCGTGGTCCAGTTCTGATGCTCACATGCCCACTGTTGGTGCTTTCGGCAGGAGGACAGGGGTCAGCATGGGCACCCTGACAGGTCTTCGGCTATGCAGCCCCATACGCAACAAACTGTGATGCACTGTGTATTCTGACACCTTTCTGTCAGAACCAGCATTAACTTCTTGAGCAATTTTAACTACAGTAGCTCATCTGTTGGATCGGACCACACGGGCCAGCCTTCGCTCCCCACGTGCATCAATGAGCCTTGACCCTGTCACCGGTTTACCACTGTTACTTCCTTGGACCACTTTTGATAGATACTGACCACTGTAGACCGGGAACACCCCACAAGAGCTGCACCCACATTTTTCCTGCTTCTAACACATCAAGTTTGAGGACAAAATGTTCACTTGCTGCCTAATATATCCCACCCACTAACAGGTGCTGTGATGAAGAGATGATCAGTGTTATTCACTTCACCTGTCAGTGGTCATAATGTTATGCCTGATTGCTGTGTATATATATATATATATATATATATATATATATATATATATATGTATGTATGTGTGTGTGTGTGTGTGTGTGTGTGTATCCCCAGTATTCACATTACAAATTAATTTGGCAAGCAATACTGTTTTTTTCCCTAACAAACAGTAATAAAAGAAAAATAATTTACAAGATAATAATAATAATAATATTGTTGTTAATCCTAATTAAACATTATATACTTACTTGCGTTTTATTATTTACATTTAGTCTAGTTTTTCCCTTGCTTTCTGCAACCCCTTTAGAACAGAACTGCTGTAGATGATGAGAAAACTAAAGAGCAATGACTCTACACCTTTATCTCTTCAAAGTATCCTTTTTTAATCAACTATACAGAATAATAACCAATTTGTTAAACTCTTACCAAAGACGGCCGAGGAATTTCCTCCTTCTTTGCCAAATCAAATATTTGGCCCTCCATACATCATAGAGCATCTGACATTAAGTAGCTCAGTGCGTCATGGCAGGGTAGAGAGGAAAGCCCACGGACTCGCCACAGATTGATTTATAGAGACATAAGGCAGTAAATCACCAGCCAGAGGGTGAGAGCGCCTCACAGGGCTCCAATAACAGGCCAGCAGCCAAAACGCTGTGTGAGTAATCTATCAAGACCTGTTACAGTCAGGTGCAAGCGGGTACAGGGGGTCTATAGCCTCAGTTGTGTCTCTGAGACACCAGTGTGGTTGTCGTCACATTGTTGTAGAGAGACCAGCTCCCATCACAGACCATGTAATTCCACTTATCTTTGAGTGAATGAACTTCCTTTAAGACAAGGTGGAATTCTAAACTTTCACTCAGAAACAAGGAACAAGGCCTAGACAGATATTCTTTGACTGTAGAAAGTAGTCAAACTAAACTAGGGACAGAAGTTACATTTACCAACAAGTGTGTAAGGTAAATTTGTAAAAAGGTAATCACTTGCTAGCTTAAGAAGCCATAGATCCAATTAAATTGACCTAACAGCTCTCATAAACATGTCCCTTAATTAAGATCTGAAAGAGCAGGCAGCATGGAATGAATGAGCGAATTTAATTAGTGCATAGACAGGAGTTCCGGAGGCTCTGGACACTGTTGATCCTCAGCCATTGTAATGCACTGCACTGATAACACAATTCCAGGAAATAAACATAAGTGAATCACAACTGAACAAAGGGAAGATATCTGATCATGCTAATAAGATATGCATAAAAAAAAAAAAAAAAAAAAGAAATGCTGAAAAGGTCATGTAAACCCTTGTGAAAAAGAAGTACACTTACTTTACTTTTAAAAAAAGAGAGAGTACTTATTACAGACATAATATACTTTGAAAGAATAGGCTATACTTTAAATGTGAACTGGATGTAATTTTTGGTCACTTAATCACATGCTAATTGCGATTAAATGAAAATGTATTATAGTTTAAATTTATATTACAAGCATTTATATTAGTGCTTTTTTTGACCCACTTAAGTAGAACTTAAGTACATTTTTGATGTGTAATTTCATTATTACTTTTATTGTCCTTGAAATATGGTTAAAGTATACTTCCAAATATACTAAAAATATCAAAAATGCACAAAGAAAATATACAAAGTGCACTTTTTAAAAGTGTACTTTAGTGTGTTAAGAAATATAGTCACAAAATCTCTTTAAGTACACTCATAGCCTTTTATTTAATATTATATATTATAGTACTTTTTAAACATACCTTAAAGATTTGAAGTACATCACAAGTGCACATTCAATATAATTAAGCACACTTCTTTTGAGCAAGGGACCCTAAAATGCACTAATTATTAAATAATAAAGAAACATTAATTGTTCTTTTATTTCAAAATACAAATATAATCATTGATAAATGAAGCATTGTCACAAGTATTGTATCTGTCCACTGCATTAGAGGATAATGGTAAATATTTCAGAAGTACTTGGTGCATCAACACTTCTGTAAACCATTTTGCATTTATGTCATAAACTAAAAACAGAATGACATACAGTATAAAGAAGAAAGTGATATAGAATTATAAGAAAGAGTCAAAGTTCATCACCCATCACACCTTGAATGATTCAAAATCGCTTTATGAATACTTTATGCAAGTCACACTAAAACACTAAAAGAGACACACTCAAAACACCAGCTTCTACTAATTAAAATAGGTTCTATTCAGAGCTAATATTGATTAGAATCATTTATGTACCAATCACATGTAATGAGGACCCACAAAAGCGTATGCACAGAGCAGAGTCAGAGCATTCATCACTCAGACCACTGCAGACTCATAAATCTCAACAGTTTTTACACAAAACCATGGGCCATTGATCACTTCCATACTTGAAAGCAAGACTCCAGGAAAACAGTGAGAGTGCTAGGAAAGATTAATAGAGATCTGTTGGTCATACACACAAATGGCATATAAATTAATTGATGGACAAGCTGGGAAATGCAGCCTAATCAATCACATTCCTAAAGATGGATGAGAGTATTGGCGATGGAGAGATGTAATCTTGAACAACACAATGGCAATTACCATTTTACTTCTTTTACAAGCTTTCAAGCATCACACACGCTCTGTGGCTTCAAACAACACTCTTATAATTCAAAGTGAACCCGCGGATCCCTCATTACAGCCTTTTAAGATTATAGACTACTTTTAAGTGAAATGAATTCAGAACGAATGGTCAACATTATTTCAAACTACTGAAAATACTGAGCCTGAATGTGGTGTTTAATCACTCATTGAAACCCTGTTACTCCTCCCAAATAATCCCCAGAAAAGAAATCTGTGATTATCAACGCACACATTTCAGTTAAAGACAATCAGATGTGGTTGAGATTGTTTTTTCTGCACCTCAGCAAACCTGACCACATTAAGTTTTTATTTAGTTGAACTGGATTGGATCCAATAAGCCAGGGCTAAACAAAACTGACTTCATTAACAGAGATAAAAATAAATAAATAAATAAAAACTAACCTTGGGCAACAAGGCATCTCAATGAACTGGCGTAATAACTATGATCCAAATAAGTTGTCTTCTGCAATCCATGGACTGAATGAAGTGATTATGAAATATATGTCAAATGAAAACAATATAAGTGAATGCAACAGTTAGTTCGTTGAATATGTCCAACACAAACACACCTGAGGAACCTGACAGGATGTAGGATGAGATGTGGCAGTCTCAAACTGAGTAAAGAGCAATACTGCCCTCTGCTGTGGAAAGCTAACATCTTGTACCTCATTTTGTGCCAGTTTAGGATATACAACAGGGTCATTCATGTTTGGTGGATTTTGGACTGAGCAGGTTTGTTGAAAAAACAAAATGAATCTTATCTGAGGGAGAAAATGTCTACCAGAAAACACACTGGTCAAGCTCAGGCCTCAAGTTCAAGTATAATAATTCTGACCAAATATTTCACATGTGGTATTAGAAACCACCCTTTTACATGACATTTTTACAATGCAATGTGTAAGAGGGTGGACATTTTAAGCTAATGAAGCCCATTACTAGCTCGGAAAGAACAACATGCTAGCAGAAGATTAACATTAGGAAATTTTAATAGATTTATAAAATCCATTTAAAAAAAAAAAATGAAACATTTTCGTGTCCAGTATAAATTGACACAACAGGGTGGACATGTTATGTTTTACGCTATCAGATAAGTCTTCTAAAAATGAGGAAAAGAGAGAAATGTTTATGACTAATACTAATACTTGTTCTTGGATTTTCTTTTTCTTCAAGAAAATTATGTCACTTCTAGCAAGTCATGTGATTTTGGACATATGCTTAAAATTTTAAAGGGTATCACCAATGTAACAGGGAAACCCCCTTTTTTTATTGAATAGGTGCTAAATGTTATGAATTTTTGTGTTAATGGGTTACTGCATGGAAAACCACGCATGAATTTTTACATTTTATGTAAAATATGATTTTCATGTGGACATAAAATCCACCAAGCTGTAGGAATGACCCAACATCTCCTAGAGATTCAAATACTATGCTTTCTGCTCCAAATTAGATTGGAATCATATGTGCAGCTCCCAAAAAGAGTGAAAGGGTCAAATGAGTTTAATGGTACATTTGATTACATGGTAAAATTACATATTTTGTGAAGATTAATGTAAAAATATTATAAAAACATACTCTATATAAACCAGTCCTGTGACTGGAGCAAACCAAACATGTCAGACTAGAAATCTCACTTTTAACAATTCCTTAAAATATCCAGGTTTTCAAAGACTGCAAAAACTCTGGTTCTTAAATAAAAATGAGAGTTGGAATGAATAAAGAAACATTTCATCTGTTATAGTTTATTTAAAAGCACGTTTTTATTTAATGGCCCCCTAGTGCCAACTGGCCCCCTATTTGAGTATCAAACTATATGAATCTGCTGCTGAATCTGTGTTACTATGAAATGTTTTGTCACAGAGATATTTGATGATGTGTTATATACATAAGCTTTTTCACATGCAGGCTGGATCTGCTCTTCTGGAAGCTCAAAGGTAAACTCCCCTCTGTCCCGAAGCTCAAATGTAAATTGAAAAAGGGTTTCCAATCAAATGTGCCCAGTATTGAGAGGAGCCAGAATGGATCTGTTTGGAAAGAAAGCGACAGAAATTCATTGCTAAATCAGTGGTAGCCAACGATCTTCTTTAACATGGGAACACAAATTAGTATTATCTTCAAGAAGAAACATGAGGGATTTCACTCACAAAGAAAATTTGGAGCAATTCCTGCTTCATACTCACATTTCCATGCATGGCTTCATCTCTATCCAAGCCAACCTCCATCTGTTTGTGCCATAGAAATCACTGAAGGAAAAATATCTGAAGACTTCCATTCAAAAATACTTTACAGCTAGGAAAATAATTGCTTTTCCAATAATTCAGGTTTTTCAATTTGATTTGATTTTTGTGATACAAACAATTAAGTGAAAATATATCAAGAACATGTAATACATATTATAGGCCTATGTAGGCTATTATAAAAAAATATACATGGATTTATAACAATAATCAAATATTAAATTCTATAATCAATAAAATCGCTCCTGTTTTAATTTAGTTAAATTGTTGCCATGATTTAACTAAAACAAGGGAAAAAATTTGTACAGTGTGGCCATAATAACTGACCTAAAACAAGGGAACAAATTGCCATAATCAGAGTGTCACGTTTTAAAAAAGACATGCAGAATTCAATGTCTTCAGTGGCATAGCAGCAGTAAATAAGGCTGGCAGACCTGGCTTTTAATGCCATCGACGTGGGTTCGAATCAGCCTTTTGCCGAGCTCGCATTAATTTAAAAAAAAAACTGAAAATAATGTTCTAAAAGTGGAAATAAACTTTGAACAAGTGTCTTATAATATTAAAAGTGTTTATTGGGTAGGGTTAGGGGAAGGTGTAGGGAGGGTTTTTATTCTCCTAATAAGGCAGCATCCATTTAATAATTTTAATAAATATAATCATTTACACTCTATGATATTATTGCATACTGTTAATGTACAAAAATACTGAGGTGCAAACAGTACCTGCCAATATAAAGTATAGATAGCATCTAATTACTATTTACTCTTATTGCAAAGAACTGATACTTTTACACCATGTAAATAGAATCTATCGCTATTTTCACCTAGTGTAAATAGCATATCGCTAAGAAAATGCTGCTATTGTCACTTAGTGTAAATATCATCTATCGCTAATAGTGCAAATAGCCGCTGCCTTAATAAATTGTGGGAACAAATTGGGCCACAATATCATTTATCTTTTTTTTCCCTCCATACATAACAGAACATAACTTCTATTTATGTAAAGTATGAAATGTGTAATTTCTGCACCGCTATCATCACCATACGGTATTTCTTATATAATGACTTTTCAAACAAGTTTCCTGAACAATCTGCCATTGGTCGATAAACAGATAGCCCCGCCCTCAGACTCATGCCATTAGTTGAGTCAACATTGCTGGGTCTGGTGCTCAAACTAAATAATGTTTAAGAACTCATTCCACAAGTTACTTGCTGTGTATGCATATTAAGCTGGGATAGAATATTTCACTGAAATTCACCCCCGGTTTCACAGACCAGGTTTAAGCCCCAGACAAAAATGCATGCTTGAGCTGTTTTAACAGAAAGTAATATCTTAAAATATGTCAGTGCCATTGTTTTGTCTCAAGATGCGCACCAGTAATGTTTTTTTTTTCTTCTTGTTCTTTTTTTTCTAAGGCACATTTATAAAAGGTGCTAGTTCAAATGTCCTAATTGAATTAAGGTCTAATCCTGGCTTAATCTAAGCCCTGTCTTGAAACCAGGCCATAGTGGCCCAAAAAGCCACAGAAACCACAAGTAAAAGACACCTGCTAAATGTTGCTTTAGCGCCCTGGAGGCTTCTTACAAATAGGCTTTGAATCACAAACATTGTAAAAAAAAATTTATTAAAAAGTATTTTTGTCCACAGTAGTTAAGACTTTGGCACCTAAAACACAAACATAAAAAAAAACAAAAAACAAAAAAACAGTATACACCCATAATCTGCATTCCATCAAAACGCATACATAAAAGGGATAAATAAAAGAAAAAAAAAAAAAGTTCACTTCTTCATTAACACAGTGCTTTCCTTTGTCTCCTGACGGATACAAAGGCCACAGATTTCAACCAACCAATCAGATTAGGGAGGGGTGAATATTACATCATACAAAAAGGATGCCTACAAGGCACAAAGGTTTTCATTGTAAGACAGTGCTTGTTTTAGAAAAGAACACCAATAAAAGTTGAGATCACTGACAAAAATACACAAAAAAAAGTCACAAAATCATTAAAAAAAAAAACAATCAGACAATAGGCAATAATACTGAAAAACACAAAGGCAAGATGTGTTGATTCTCTGCTGATGTTCCACTGATTTGTGTTTCCAGCATATATGGAAAAGATGTCAACAGCCAAATTTCAAACCAGTGGAAACTCGGGATAGACGGATGGCGTCCTTCCATCCACTACGCAGAGGAAGACTGGCTGCAGACTCAACCAATCAGAAGAGTGATGTCTCTGGGCGTGATGTCACGGGTGGAAGCAGCAGGACAGAGTTTGCAGTGTGAGTGAAGATAAGGACAGAGAAGCACCGAGGGTGCTAGATACAGTCTCTGGGGGTCGTGTCCTCTCCAGTATTGGGCACAACTGATACGCACATTTATTCTTGAGGGCTCTGGGCATCTGCTAACAGGTCTGGTCTCAGGCACTCGATGGGACAATGAATGTTCTGTAGGGCAAAATAAAAATTGCATTTATTTTATGGCAAAATCCCAAATAACATATGGCAAAATCTCCAGATACTAAAAGTCAATATGGAATCAAAAGTCATCCTTTCTACTTTCTTAAATGCATGTTCCTTACACTCTTAAAAATAAAGGTTCTTTACTGGCAGCTGTGGTTCTATAAACATCCAAGGAATCTTTTCATTCCACAAAACTTTCTTTATAATGGAAAAATGTTCTTTAGATTTTTTAAAAGTTCTTCACACAGAGAGAATAAATGGTTCTTTTAAGAACGGTTCACTCAAAGGAAAAAACTTTTTTGGTTCATAATTAAAAAAAAAAAAAAAAAAAAAAAAAAAAAAAATAGTTCCACATCTAAAACAACATTCCTTTTCGGCTGTCATCACAAATCGCTCTTCCTTTTTAACCCCACTTTTTAATAAGGAATAATTTTTATGAATATTTTTACATTGACTTTACAATATCTACTATATAATAATATACCATATATACAGTTCAGGTGAGTAAAATGTTTTTTAAACTTTTATTCAGCAAGGATGTGATCAAAAGTCACAGTAAAGACGTTTACAATGTTACAAAAGATTTCTATTACATATAAATGCTTGAAAAAAAATGTATCTCAGTTTCCACAAAAATATTAACCATTTTCAACATTGATATAATAATAATAAATGTTTCTTGAGTATCAAATCAGCATTTTAGAATGATTTCTGAAGGATCATGTGACAGTGAAGAATGGAATAATGATGCTGAAAATTCAGCTTATTCAGCTAATATACATTATCAGCTATAATTACACTCAAATCTGACTTTCATCAAAGATTAATCTAATTCTTCTATTTTTTTCCCTCCCAACAATTTGTCTATCACATCTATAAAAGACTCACTAGTTTGCGTAGGGCATTCTCTCTGTAGCGGTCGAAAGCATCAGTGCGCACCGGAGGCTGAATGAGGTCCACGTCAACTTCAGCACCAGGACGACGACAGTTCTCACAGCGCCAGCCCTTGACAGACAGAGTGGTTTTAAACATGGCAATGTGTATATATATATATATATATATATATATATATATATCAGTGTGGAAACTCTTTCATATGCAGACACACACAGAAATATAAAGAAGCCCTAGGACCTAGTGTTACCTGTTGTCCTCCGTGGCAGGTACAGGTGCAAATGGCTCCGAGATACTCCTTCTGCCACTGGTTGCCCACCTGGTACAACTTCCCCTCATCATAACAGGTGGATTCATCTACAGCAGACAATGATTGTCAACCAACCGATTTACAACTACAACTAAATATTCAAAGTTGCTTAGAGAAAACTGTTGAAAAACTATACTTACGGGGTTCACATTTAAACTCTCCTTTCGCGTTGCCCAGACAGGTGCAGCTCATCATGTGACCGTTCTCAGCATGGCGATCCCACTTCTCGCCAATTCGGTAGTTGTGGCCATTGTCATGACACCACTCTGTAGATTAAGAGATGTATGTTGGTTGGCATATAAACTCTCAGAAATGTGTGGAGAAAGACATTTGAGTTTCCAGTGAATTCATCCTTTACACACATTCATACAGTGGTTATTGCACATAATAAGCTGGTCTCAGAGTTTAATATCATCTGGTTAAAGGCTGACAATACAAATCTGAGACATGATCCACCTCATTTCTGGCTGTCATGTTTGATAACCTCAACAAACATGTCAGAAAAAGCTAGCATGGGCAAAAGTATGGAGTTTAAACTCAAAATTTGCGTTTTATTTCACAAATAATGTGTAAGTGTACTCAAAGTTATTTTCTTATATTCTAATATAAGACATTTTTGTATATTGTGACATATAACCGAGTGGCTTGCCGCTTACAGTACTTGTCGGAAACGAAACGCCCATTACCATATCTAAATTTCAGCTCCAAAGGCTTTCTCAGCACTTGTATACACAGTGATATGAACAGTAACGATAGAGTCGGTTTTACCAGATCAATTTGAGCCGAATCCTTGTCCTTTAGAAGTGCATGCAAAGTGGATTTGCTTTCGCAGCACAGAAAACAGTGTCATCTCGACATGAAAAACACAAACCAAACTCTTCCAGTCCTCAGCTAGAATTACAGTGTTTGAGGGCGGGTCAGAGTAGACGTTTCTTGCAGGCAGCCAATTAAGACCATAGGAAACCTACATTGGTTTGTGCAGGAAGTACGACTGGAATTACTGACGACTCGTTTCAGGCATTTCAGAATCAGATCTTTCTTTTGGGAGACATTTTACACTTTAATCTTTGAAACTTTGCAGACCTTTTACATTCACAAACAGCTATATTACACACTACATAAAAGGTAATATCCAAAAAAGAATAAGAGGGGCATAACATATTTTAAAACAGTAAACGGTTGCCCATGCTAGAGTGAGGTGTAGTGTTTAGCACGTAGCGGCACTGCTCATTCACTCACTGGATGAATCACATCTGAAATGACCACTGCCGAGGCCAAGGCACGTGCACCAGAGTTTAAAGCCTGTCTCAGACATGCGCTCCCACTCCGCGCCCACTTCATGATAGGTGGCAGTGAATGTGTCGTAGCACACATCCCTGCTTGTGGGAATCACTCCAGCGCCTGGAACTAAAGCATACGAGGGGTCAAGATCAAGTATATAAACTTCTGAAATGCGGTTGTGAAATTTGCTTGGTTTATGGATGATTTACCACTGTTTCCAACAGTCACAACATCTTCCAGGACTTTCTGTTTTTGGTCTCCGTTGACAGACTCCACAAGAACATTATAGGAGGCACCAGAGGTGAGACCGATCAGTGTAGCGCTAGTAGACGTACCAGGCAGACGCATCTGAAGGGGAGAGAGAGTATTCGAATATATAATCACTGATAATATGATACTATGAAAGAAATGTATACATCAATCAATCATTTTTATTTTTTAAATTGTATAATTGATTGATAACACTATAGTATTTATTTACAGGAGTACTAATATCAGATATTGTCAGCTTGTTTACTCACCTGGAAGCTCTTCTCATTGATCTCTGTAATGGGACTGCATGACACAACATACTCTGAGGTGTGCGGCACAGGTTGCCATATGATTGTGGTCTGGGTCTGGGATTCCTGAGGCAGGTTTGTCTCATTGTAAAGGCCACCAAAGGGGAAGCCCGGTTCAGGGCCCTCGTTCACCTTCACCACTGGCACTCTTTGACCATCTGCTCCTGGCAGAGGGATGTAGACCAGGGGCTCGCGGTGGTTTGGGGGATGAGGCTGCTGGCCGTTGTTTCCCAGGTTGTAGCTCTGATATTCAGTGTAGATGTGCTGGCCCTGCTGCCCCAGTGTGTTGTGTCTGTTTGGCCCCAGCATTTGCACGTGGTTGTTGAAGTGGTCATTTTCCTCTGGGACATCTAAGATGTCATGGTGGGGCCGGCTGGGGTCAGGAAGCTGGGGGGTCAGCTGGTGACTTTCCAGTTCTAGTAGGAAAATTGTGTTAGGGGCAAGCAAATGAGTAATGCAATAGCATATTTTTTTGCCAGCAGAGGGCAACGTAAAGCACATTTAATTTATTGAGCTTTGCTTAGGTCATCCTAGTATTGCTTTCTTTTGAATTAAAGGTACACTATAAGTTTTATGGCAGCTTCCACAAAAATATTAAGCAGCACAACATAGATAATATTTATAAAATTATTTAATTTTTTAAAAAAAATATTTATTGAGCAGCAAATAGGCATATTAGAATGATTTCTGTAATGGTGGCTGAAAATTCAGCTTTGCTATCACAGGAATGAATGACATTTTAAAATATATAAAATATAAATATTGCAGTTTATACTGTATTTTCGATAAAATAAATGCAGCCTTGATGAGAATAAGAAAAAATATTAAAAATCTTCTCGACCCCAAATTGTCAAACAGTAATGTAAAAGAAAGGTTAATAAAGGTGTACTTACGAGTTCTTGCCTTTCCAATCAGTGGAGTGCTTCTCTGAGCATTATTTAAGGCAACAATCTTGATAATGTAGTCAGTGTCTGGTTTCAAACCTACACGTATAGACAACAAAATAATTTATTAAAAAAATGAGGATTCATGCCATTATCTAAAATAAAATATAAGTTTAAATAAAGAGAATCAAGAGGTAGAACACTATGAAAGCCATGAGAAAAAGCAGTACCAGAGATGGAAGCGAAGGTCCTGCCAGCCTGAGGTCGAGGGGTCACCTCTTTAGGAATGTCTCCAGCCTCCTCATAGGTCACGTAGTATCCAGTGATAGTGCTTCGTGGAGGCTCCCAGGTGAAGGAGATTGAAGTAGAAGTCAGAGAAGTGAAATGGATATTTGTAGGTGGGCTGATAACTGGTTTTGCTGAAAAAAAAAAAATTAAAGTATTTATTATATTATATTATATTATATTATATTATATTATATTATATTATATTATTATTATATTATATTATATTATATTATATTATATTATATTCAACAGCTAGTCCAGGCCGTCAGCGACCGTTCAGTGCTCATGTACCCGCAGAGAACAGCTTCATCTTGGCCAGTCCTTTGGGAATTTGCCACTGGCTCTTATGTAGATGTAGTAGTGTTTTGAGGTATAATTCGTTTTCGGTATATCAAATGGACAATCTTTAATCTTATTAATCTATTACTTGTTCCAGAGCTAATAGATTTGACTTAAGGGCTATATTAAGTTTCATAACTTAATATTTACATTGAAATTAAATCCTAACTAGAGCGTTTGACTGAACTGTTGGCTTGTGTTTATTTCCTATTTTACTTCTTATACTGTTATAAAGGCTTTTGTTGTTAATTTAAATATTATTGTTCAATAAATAAGATTTTATATAAATAACATGCTGTATTTTTTTGTATTGAGAGAGTCTAGTGATTAGTGATTTCAACTTCAGTGAAAGTTATACATTAATTCATAATTAATTCAGTCATTAATACGCCATGAGATGGCGGCAAAGACTCTTTATGAGTGAGTGAGTCAGTCGCAAAGACTTTTATATCAAAAGGGACTGAAACAAGAATGTTGTTTTTACTTTAAACAACATCTTACAAGATGCAACTGACAAATGATTAACTAGCGCTGTCATGGGAAATCCTCTTAAATGTTAAAAGGACAAAGACAAAGATATCGCTTTCCTCAGCGGACATTCAAACTGATTTTGTGATTATGAATATAAGATTGACCTGAAGAATATCAGCTAGATGCAGGTAATGCACTCGCTTAGTCGATCTCTCTCTCATAATTCTCTACATATTACAGTGAGCTTCAATAAAGCGACTCAGCGTTCCTTCATTACTAGTTCTAAAGTGACGTTTTAGAAGTAGTAACGGAGGCTTGGGCTCAACTGTTAAACTGTCAATTTGAGATTTGAATCTGTGGTGGAAAGAAGTAGTTCCTCACAAAAGAGGGTTTTTAAAGACAATCCGTTGTTGTTTCTTATTTATTTATGCACTTGTGCTGTTGAACTGTTGTATAAACGCAATATCACACTTGTATTCGTGCAATTACGGCTGTATATCAGCACGCTATGACTACCTACGGCCGAATCACAGCCATGCTAAAATAGAGCGATATCGCACAGCTACTTGTGCGATATTGCTTATTTATTATATTAGATTATATTATAGATACAGGTACCTGTAGTAGCTGTAAGGGTGAAAGGGTCACTACGTGCACTTCCATTCAGAGTATAGATATTGATCTTATAATTGGTTCCTGGCTCCAGACCTATAGGACACAGAATCATATGATTGAATGAATCAAAAAATATTATTTGCCAAGCCTGTTGCTATAACCGTGTAGACTTTCACAGTACCAGTAATTGTGTGGGTGCGTGAATCAGGTTCAATGGTTCTCTGGATAGGATTATGGCCGCCCATGGTAGGTGTGGCTTCTACCAGGAAGCCTGAGATAGCCTCGGTCTTAGAGCGCCAGGTGAGCGTGATGGAGGAGTCCTTCACATTGGATATACGGACACGTCGAGGTGGACTGATGTCTGGGAAAATGAGATCTAGATTGAGATTTGGCCAGCACACACAGTAATTTGGTGGAGAATGTGGGTCTGATTCAGAGAGGGTGGCTTACTGTCAGCTGTTGTGACTTCTCCCTTGACACGACGGCTGGTGAGAGAGTTCTTCACACCGTAAACCTCCACTTCATAAACAGTGCCAGGCTATAAACACACATACAAGGGGGGAAAAAATGAAGCAAAGCCTTGAAAACGTGCTCCACAAAATACCATATAATTTTCTGAAACAATCTGGCAGAGGCTTTTATCTTTGATCTACCCACTGACCAAAATGACAAGGTAGACATACAATGTGAGGTTTGCCTGATGGAGATTAACATTGCTCTTTGAGTACCAGTAATCCACAACCACAGCTAAAATCAAGAGTAAATGCCTCGAAACCTGAGGAACAGCTGTTGCAATAGTGATCTTTCCATGAAACCCCTCAGTGCTGTTTATAAGGGCTACTTTTTAGCATGAAAAGTGTGATGCAAAGACTCCAAAGGAATGAAGTAGTTTGTTCTATACTCCTCACTAATATCAGTGAGGTTAAAGTTTTGAGAGAGTGAACTTCTGCAGTATGAGAAGGTTATTCACCATGAGTCCAGTGGCGTGGAACTCAGTGGAGTCAGGGGCGATGTTGTCCTCTTTAGTGGGGCCGTTCTTGGTCTTGGGGGTGATGGCCACACGGTAACCTGTCAACCTGACGTCGGAGGAAGACCAGGAGACAACGAAGGATGTTGGACCCACCTGGGAGAAGTGCAGACTGGTGGGCCCAGGAATAGCTACAGGGAGAGAAGAGAATATTAAAGAAAAATTAATTAACAAATTAACATTTTTACATTTGATTTTAGGTATCATTTATGTTCACAAAACAGTGCAGAACTTAGATTTATACTGAGAACTGATTAAATTAAAATTAAAATTCTATATTAATACAAATATGGAAAATATGTAAATACATGGAAATATGTAAATTTGGAAAATACATGTAAATAATTATTATAGTTAGAAAGACTGAATATAAATACATGTCGGTGGACATGATATTAAATAGTGCGGATGTTCAATGCAATACCTGTTGTCTGAGTGCCCACCAGAGGAGGGCTGGGGGTCCGGTCATGCAGTGCGATGACTTTAACAGTGTATTCTGTGCCCGGTCTGAGGTCACGGATCACTGCAGATTCCTCATCTCCATGCGGGGCAGGAACCAGCTCTCTCTCTCCCTCCTCTGGACTGTAGTACAACACTCTATAAGAGGAGACCACGCCATCAGGACTCTCCCAGGAGATGCGCATGGAGGTT
Organism: Ctenopharyngodon idella; assembly: GCF_019924925.1. Lineage (NCBI taxonomy): Eukaryota > Metazoa > Chordata > Actinopteri > Cypriniformes > Xenocyprididae > Ctenopharyngodon > Ctenopharyngodon idella. Next base: position 24,244,084 of record NC_067228.1, read on the forward strand.
GCGTCCACGTCACTGAAGGACAGGTCTTTGGGTTTGTCCACCGCTAGAAAAAGAAATATTTGAAACTATAAATTAATCTGTTTCAATTAAACCTGATGACATTACGTTCAGAAAACTGCATTTAATATAAATTTAAACTATAATAGATTAACATAGAGTTAAGTGTATGAAAACATTCCATTCAGTTTGCACTTACACAGATTCTTTTAAAGTATATTATTTATGTAATAAGTACTCTTTTTAAAAGTATGTCTTCTGACACACAAGAGATTCAATCACTTTTATACTTCTACTACTCTTTCTCTCAGTTTGTACACCTACTTGTGACTACATTTTCGACCAGAGGGGGGCTCTCTCCGTCCTGGCCTAGAGCGTAGACGCTGACGGTGTACTCTGCTGTCGGCATCAGGCCAGAGAATGTCATTTCAGTCTGGTCTGCAATTACATATAAAAAACACATAATTAACTCTCACTTTTACAACATTACCTGCTTCATTTCAAATGTACATAAGAGAAGGCACAGCACAATATTTGTACTGAGAGTGATATACATTACCTGGAGCCACCACTTCAGAGAAAACAGGTCCCTGTCCATTTAGTGGAGTTCCTGTGACACGATATCCTGTGATTGGACCAACTGCTGGGCTCCAGCGTACAGTAATAGTGTTGTCCTTCACGTCAGTCACCTCCATCCCTGATGGAGACTCAATATCTGTTTCAAGGAAAGAAGTAAATTACCTTTTTACCTTCCTAAATCCTTAAAAAAGTCAAACCAGAGAACAAAGACCCGACAGACATTTCTACATGAGTTAGTTTACCTGTTCTATGTATAACATGAATGGGGGTGCTGGACGCAGGGCTGTCCCCTCTGCCGGTCACAGCGTAAACGGTGATGGTGTAATCGGTGCCTGGGCGTAGGCCTTCAATAGTGGCAGTAGACTGGGAGCCGGGGACACTAAATTCCTGAGGAGCGTCAAACCCTCCTGGATGGGAAAAATTAGAATGATTTAGCCAACGTCAGGCATAAACTCTTCACACCAACACAGATATTCAGTGCGATAAACATTTCAATCACGATTATTCGCATACTGTCAATGCAACAGATTTTTTTTTTAAATTTTTGCAGAGAGGGGTTCTCTCTAATCACTTTTCTATGGCACTGTGACCACTAATGTGATTTGCGCTTTTTGGTCACATGCCCAGAGAAAACTAATAGTACCTAAGTACACATAAACGGTATTAACTTAAAATATGTATAATTGCTTACTATTTAGTGTGTTATAAAACAAATGGGACATATTGTAATTTCTTTTACTTGATAAACTATTAATAATAATAATAATAATAATAAAAGAATAATTGGTAACACTTTAAAATAAAGTCTCATTTGTTAACATTAGTTAATGTATTAACTAACATTAAATAAAAATAAGCAATACATTTGTTACAGTATTTATTAATCTTTGTTAATGTTAGTTAATAAAAATACTGTCGCTCATTGTTTGTTCATGTTACTTCACCGTGCATTAACTAATGTTAACAACTTTTGATTTTAATAATGTATTAGTTGAAAATAAAATGAATAAAATGTATAAATGTTGAAATTAACATGAACTAAGATTAATAAATGCTGTAGAAGTATTGTTCATTCTTAGTTCATGTTAACTATAGTAGTTAACTAATGAAACTTTATTGTAAAGTGTTAATGAACAATTGAACATCTATCCATCTGTTATTTTTATATCTAAAATATTTAGATTTACTTAATTTACATGTATTACATAAAGATTATTGTGAATACATGTAAGGTCAGTGCAAATGCGTGGTGTATAAGCTAAGCTATCAGGCTAATCGGTATCTGTATGCTATGCTAGTAAGCTAAATAAAAAGCTAAATAGTAAGCTAACTAAAACAGGGAATAACGGTCATTATGGCAGTTCAAACTTGCAGGTATCATATTTATCATAAATAAACATTTATCATAAAATGATTTTGTAGGAATTGTAATCAGGCTCTAAAGAGAGTATCCATTAAAAGTTATTTGAGCCAATGGGATCGCTTGGGGTCCTAATGGAGTCATGATTTTAAGGGGGGACCCGATTTGTCATGACACTGGCTTTCTCGTGGTCCTAATGGAGACACGATTTTGAGGGAGGACCCGCTTTCAGTTACCCAACACCGAATTTCTTGTCTCTGTACTGTTGTATTTGGTGTTATTTGAGAAACATCATAGTGAATATACAAATCTGAACGGCTGTTTGAAAACATGTCTCCATGAAAAGCGGGTGTCAGAAACGTAAACTTACGTAATGCTTTGTGTCCCAAAGTAATCAGGGAATTTATGCTTTTCTAAAAGTGGCATTTACTCTCAATTACTCTGAATTAGTATTTAAATTCAGTCCGTCTGCTGCTTGTTTACGCATTGGTCTGAACAGACAAATTCACATGCGAAAATCGGACTGAATTTTTGAGTCGAATGTTCATGTTGGTGTAAACAGGCCTTAAGTGGAGTAAGCTCAACAAAATTATTGCAACAAGATCCAAACACCAACCTGACTCTCCGTGCGTGATCCTGTAATACCTCACAGTGACAGAGGGTGCGTCCCAACGAACTGTGATGCTGGTTGGTGTTGAGGAGATAACTTCCAGGTCAGTGGGGGCATCAGAGACTAAGATAAATAGTGATGAGAGACAATTAGTACTAATAAGATCTGCAATGAGAAGTCAAAAGACAGGAAGAGAAATCACAGCATACTGGTAGACTGTGTTCCAGTTAGAGGCAGACTCTCGCGGGATCCGCTGACGGCATAGACGTTGATGCTGTACTCTGTCTCCGGGGTCAGGCCTGTGAGGGTGAAATGGCTTCTTGATGGGGGCAGTCTCTCCTCCTTAGCACGCCCCCCACTGGTCATTTGGTAGCGGATACGGTATCCTGAGATAATGGCCTGAGGAGCCTGCCAGCGCACAGTGAAGGAGCTGGTGCCAACATCAGAGAACTGCAGGCCGACAGGAGCGTCGAGGACTGTGAAGTAAAATGCATGACTTAGTCAACCAATCCAACAGGCTTGAAATAAGATGAACACCTTGTTAGGGAAATCCTTCCTAAGTTATATATTTCCATATATTAAAACCCATAAATGCTGTTTTTAAATAAAATTAAACAAGGACATAAAATAAAAATAACTTACATATTTAAAAATATTAAAATGTAACTCTTTTAAAGTGTAATTACATATTGCATGTACTAACTATAGTAACAACAGTAAATGATGCATAATTACAAGCAACTAACCCTAAACCAAACCCTAAACCTATAGAAAGGGATGTAGTTAATATTGTTCAGTACCTGTTTGTGTAATTACATTGTAACGACTTCACCTTAAAGTGTAACCAAATAAAATATCTGGAATATCTAGAATTCATCTAGGAAAACATGATTAATTAATATGAAGAGAAATTCAGATTTTTTTTTTTTTTTTTTTTTGGTGTAGAAATTTTCACAATAAATTTTGTTCCAGACAAGTACAGTTTACAGTTTTGACGGTCCTAAAAATACATTTTTAATTCCTTTTAAATGTTCTGATTTTTTGAGACTCATTTAACATTTTTGTAGGACACTAGTGAGAAGAGCTGATATTTATAGATGATATATAATATTTAATCATATACCAACACAATTTTTTATACCACAGTAAAAAACACTCCTTAAAATATTTAAAAGTTAGTAATAATGTTATATAAAGTAATAAATAGTAATAAGAAGTAATATAAAATATGTTATATATAAGTAATAACATTTTTGTATTGAGATGTCCACTTGTTCGTTACTTTTTTTAGCTGGCAAAATGAGTTTTTTTTTTTTTCTTCATGTTTTCTAAAAATGTAAGGGATATTTCATTCCATTTTCAGCACAGAAATAAAAGGCTAACTATGGTAACAGAAAATGTTTGGTCTACGCTAAACCATATCTCCCAGATTATAAAATATTGGCTGCATCTATGCAAAAATCATTATTCTTCTACAGATTCAGCCAACAAACTCACTTGTTCTCTGAGTGCCAATTGCAGGTGAGCTCTCTCTCTCCTCATAGACACAAATCACACTCACCAGGTACTCAGTGTTGGGCACAAGATCTAAAAAATAAGAGAGACTCATTAATAACAACTCATTAAAGACAGGACTGTCAAACAAATATGGATCAATTCTGCTGTAAGTCACGTACGGCGAAGAACGACAAAATTTTCGCTTCCTTCCACAGTGCGCTCAGTGGTGTCATCGTCGTCATCGACTGGATGATAGCGGATGATGTAGCGGTCGACATCAGAGGATTTGGGCACCTGAGGGGCATTCCATGTCACCAGCATACTGTCTGCAGTCACTTCTCCGAATGACAGGCCAGATGGGGCAGGGACAGCTAAAAGAGACAGGAAGGAAGTGCAAGATTTTTAGCAGCTGTTTTGGAAGCAACATACATTGAATATATTTCACAGTATTCTTGTAGATGTTTTACCAGGGTCCCATCTTTGGAGGGCTCTTAGTTTAGTATTATTTATATACTATCAACATTTTGAATTAACTTCTATTTTTTTTATTTTCAGCTTTCATTTTACTTTTAGTTAAGGAGTTAGTCGTTTTCTTATGTTCCTTTGCCTTTTTTTAATTTAGCTTTCATTTATTTTTATTTCAGCTTTAGTAATTTTAGTACTTCAACCTAAACTTATTTTACTTCAGTTAATTGTCAAGACAACATTTCTAATTTTCATTTAATAGTATGAATAGTACATAACAGAATTGGCATTACTGAAGTGCCCGAGACTGTTTTCGCAAATTCTAACTGATAGCTTTCTCCAGGAATTATAGAGATCTTTCTTGGGGTATATAGATCTAGTTAGATGTGAGCAAATTGAACCTCTAGTTTTACAGCTTGTTTAAAAGCAACCAGTAGAGGACAGAATGAGAAAATGAGCACCATCTTTAGAGGTTAGACCAAGAATCTGTTTATGTGAAAAGCAGAAGTCACACATACTGACGCCATGTGGCTCTACTCATCAGTTTTCTCCAGCAAAATGAGAGTGAGAAAGAAAAAGAGACATACAGTAGAAAGTGTGCTAGAGAAAGGGGGGAAGAAAAGAGTAAGAAGGAAAGAAGGAAAGTGCTGAAACAAGATACAGCTGCTAGTCTTTCCTCAATCTGCTTTCAAACAGGGATATGGCTGCCATATGTACATAAAGAAATACTGTAGCAACAAAGAGCAGGAACAAGTTCAACAAGTATGAAGACACAGATTTACTGCACATTCATCTGGGCCAACAGGTCATTAAATTCACAGGTTTTTCTTCACTTCTAATCCATGGAGAGTGTTCAAAATGTTTATTTTTCCAAAATAATGTATTTTAAAGTATTCTTTATTGATGACCATCACTTGAAGGTGTGCTAAATAATTTTTTGCAGCCAAAAAACAAAACAAAACAAAAACAAACCAACAACAACAAAAACTATTCTAGTTTATACTTCCCAATAACATCCAACTCTAACCCATTTTTAATATACATTACTGCTTAGAAATTTGGTGTCAGTAAGATTTTTTAAAAGAAGTTAATATGTTTATTTACCATTGATGTATTAAATTGATCAAAAGTAAGAGTAAAGACATTTATATTGTTACAATTTATATTCAAATTCTTTCAAAAACATTAAAAAAAAAAATCTTACTGATACCAAACTTTTGAATGGTACAGAATATATAATAAGGACAGACATTGTTTTTTCCTCTCCAAAAGACTCCAAAAACTCAAAAAGCCTTATTTTTCATCATTTTGTTCAGCAATTTTGTCCCTACAAGTATAGTTAGACACACACACTCTTACCTGTTTGCTGCGTGATGGTGATGGGTTCGCTCTCTCCGTTTTCCGTGACTGTGGTGATGGTGATGTCATAATCAATCCCGGGCTCCAGACCGTGCACAGTATAAAAGCCTGTCGTGGGCTCCACAAATTCAACAAAGATTGGGACACTGTCCCCAGCAGCCAACACCGTGATGCGGTAGCCGGTAACGGCGGTGGAGTTAAGAGGACTCCAGCTGAGGTCGATAGTGGAGTCAGTGACGTTGATGAAGCTAAGGTCAGTTATTTTGGGCACATCTGGAGAGCAGAGAAGGTGCCAGAGGCCCAACACAGACAGAGACACAACACAAAGAGGCGGAGGTAAGTCATCTGCCCAGAAAACAGGACCTTCATGGTTCATTTTGTGAATACTGAACCATGGAGCTGAGCGTTAGGAATTTGTTATATGAGAGTATAATATCACAGTTCTAATACCATATTTTAATTAAAATACAGACCAAAAATGTGGGACAACATTGAGCTCTAATGTTCTGTTTGCCAAAATCGACTGATTAGGATTAATGCTGACAACAGAAACATATGCTGATTTTATTGTTGCTTCACATTTTTTGGTAATTATTGAGAAAGCAATGTGTATTTAATAATCTGCATGTTCTCTGTATTTAATGTCTCAATAGGCATTAAAAGCAAGTACTGCACTGATTACAATACACGTGTTTGTTGATGCCAAATTATTGAGGTAAGGGGTGATTTGTCTCTCAAAAAGCTCTTATACCTACCCGGAGTCACAGTGGTGGAGACAGGAACGCTCTCCATGTCATCCTTCACAGTAAACACGCTGACATTGTACTCCACTCCTGGACTCAGGTTCTCTAATGTGCACGAGTTCTGTCCTGCCTTCACAAACTCCTCCACAGAGTTCCCTTGCTGCCCATTGGTGGGAGTGCAGGTCACTCTGTATCCAGTGATGTCTGTGGTAACAGAACAAGTGTTGCCAAGTGAAGACCAAGCAGTACATTTACATAGTGAACACATGAGCTCATTTGAGAGAGTGCTGGACATGCTTTCATTACACAGTGTTCCTGCATTTTTTTTTTTTTTTTCCATGACTTTAAGCTATTTTTAATTACTGGAACACTGTCGAAATCGAATACTTCCTTACTATATAGTATGTGAAAAACAGTACGTAAGCCGAGAAGTATGTCCGAATACATAGTATTAAAAAAAAAAAAGTAGGCGAAAAGTCCCCGGATGACCTACTACTTCTGGCGAGATTCTGAAGTGCGCATTCGATGGACATTTTACTATCCCATGAGGCCACGGGAGAGGATTTATGAATGGAAGTGAAGCAACGCAACTGACGCTGGTAGGTCACGTGACAGTAAAAAAAATGTGGATGTTGTACATCCGAATTTCATTCATACTATCCATATTTATACTATATAGAGCATACTTTTTAAACGGTCATAAAGTAAGACCAAATTCAAATGTAGTACCTACTCAGACAGTATGTGATTTCAGACGCAGCATGAAATTACTGCAAAAACCTCAGTCTTTTCCCCTCACAATTGGACATTATAACTCGCAATTGTGAGTTTACATCTTGCAATTCTGAGAAAAAGTCAGAATTATGAGCTATAAACTCGCAATTGCGGGAAAAAAAGTCAGAATCGTTAGAAAAAAAACTTTTTTTATTTTTTTATTTCATGGCGGAAACAAGCTTCTATACATTAGCCATACATACACTACTGATCAAAAGCGGTCCGTAAGAACTTTTAATGCTTTTGAAAGAAGTCTCTTATGCTCACCAAGGCTAAATTTATTTGATCAAAAATAGAGTAAAAACAGTAATATTGTGAAATAGTTTTACAATTTAAAATATTATTAACATTTTTTAAAATGTAATTCATTCCTGTGATGGCAAAGCTGTATTTTCAGCATCATTACTCCAGTCTTCAGTGTCACATGATCCTTCAGAAATCATTCTAATATGCTGATTTGCTGCTCAAGGAACATTTATTATTAGTATTATTATTATTGATTTGTAACATAATAAATGTCTTTACGATCACTTTTGATAAATTTAATGTGTCCTTGCTGAATAAAAGTATTAATTTCTTTTAAAAAAATTTTTTTGAATGGAAGTGTACATTTGTGTTTAAATTTGAATTTGTATTTGTTCCATTCTGAGGATGATCTTGCTACTAACCTGGGATTTTAGCATCGTTCCAGTGAACAGTCAGCTCTCCAGTGTTGGGGTTGGACTCCAGGTTCAGATCCGTGGGTGGAGAAAGAGCTATAGACAGATACCCATAAGACAGCTGCACAGCTCCACCAAACAGTGTGAGAAACTTCTCTCTCACACTCCCACATCTTCACTGAGCTCAATATAATAAGAACAGAAAAATGCACTTACGAGTGACCACTCGTCGAGTGATTGGGTTGCCATGCTCATGACCGTTGATGACCGGCTGGACGCTGTAGGTATACTCAACTCCAGGGGTTAGACCTGAGATGATGACACTTCCAGACTCCGAGATCTCATCCCTAGGGGCTTCTCCGCCTTGGCTGGGCCTCACAGTCAACTGCAGAGTAAAATTAGAGTGTTAACATTGCGTATTGAGAGGGTAAAATGTGTCAGAATGTGAGAAAGAAGAAATGTCAAAAGTCTGTTCTCGAGAGTGCTTTCATACGTGTCTCACAGCAGCCGTTAAAGTAAAAAGTAATGGCCAATAGCTGTGCTTCAGTGTCTCTGGTATGTTTCAACGGTACCTTGTATCCAATTTTCGGCACAGGGGTCCAGGAGACAACGATGGAGGTGTCTGTGACATCAGTGCTGAAGAAAGGAGCATTTCCCATCGGCTGAACTAAAAGCCAGAAAATACAGGACTATTGCTTTAGCACTTGTGGTTAATTATGCGATTTGTGAATGTATTTGGACGTTTTTTGACAGGCAGACAGAAACTCACTTGTGGTGAAGGTGGCGAGGGACCCCTCACTAAGCACATTTCCTCTTTCTGCATGCAGAGTGACAGTGTACTCCGTATCAGGCTGCAAGTTGAGGATGGTGTACTGTGACAAGCGAGCAGGAATACGCAGCTGTTTGGGGTTTGAGCCCTCAACAGTCAGGAAAAGTCTGTAACCTGTGATTTGAGCCCTAGGAGCCGACCAGATGATTATAGCACTGTCTTCAGTAATGTTAGTGAAATGAATATTGGTGGGTTGGTCAGGTTCTGTGAAGAGAAAGATGTACAGGGTTAGTACGCATTATAGTGCCAAAAATGGTTACACTTTAATTTGATAGTCCCCTTTAGACATTCTGTTGACTATAAGTAACGTTGCACCTACATATCAACTAACTCTCATTAGAGTATAAGTTTTATTAGTAGACTGTTAGGAGTAGGATTAGGGTTCGTTTAATAAGTTGACATGTAGTTGCAAAGTTACTTATAGTAGAATGTCTGTTGGGGGAGCATCACAATAAAGTATTAGCAGATATTAAGCAGACAGTCCACTAATATTCTAATGAGAGTTAGTTGATATGTAGGTGCAACGTTACTCATAGTCAACAGAATGTCTAAAGCGGACCATCAAAATAAAGTGTTACCCCAAAAATAATAGCAACACTGAGCCAAGATTTTTCTTATTGTACAATTATCAAATTGTTATATGTTGTTACGTTACGCGACGTTATGTGATGTTACACAATGCTATGCGATGCGACGTTATGCAATGTTATGTGTAGTTACGCAAAATGTCGCGCAACGTTACGTGACGTGACATTACAGAGAATAGAGAATATTTCTTGAATTCATTTTATTTATATTTTTGTAAATATTGTGTGTAATGTTGTTTTTCAAGACAGATATTTTTACTGGACAACATAAAAATATTGATATAGCAAAAGGTTTTTTTTGTAGAAATGATCTTTTCTCACTTGTAGCTTGCTCTCCAACCAGCGGCTCACTCTCTTCCCCTGATTTGAGAGCAAAGATGAAGAACCGGTAGAGGGTTCCAGGCTGGAGGTGTGTGATCTCAGCGTAGGCGTTCTGTGTCACCGGGAGTGGGCGTTCTCTCTCGGTCAATCCATCTAGACCCACCTCACCCACAGACACACGGTACCCAGACACCTCAGTGGATGGACCGGTCCAAGTGATTGTGATCTTAGAGTCAGACACCTCAAAGAACTGCAGATCGGTTGGAGAGGGAACTTCCTCTGTGGGTAGAAAATATTTTTTTTCTTCTTTCAGACCTTGGACTACAATGGATAAAGTTGCATGCTATCCTAATACTTTCAAGAAATAAACGGTGCTCCTTTACAAAACATAACCATGACCCTTTTCTACTTTTTGAGTCATAAACCTGATTCTGACCTTCCTTTGAAGGGCTTAACTTTATCATAGCCTCTCATTCAGACATGGCAATCCATGTGTTTACCATTCGGTAAAACTTGCTCATCTGAGCAAAGGAATTCAGACACCCTACCGACAGACCAGACGGCCTGACAGGAAAAGAATAATAGGCTTTCAGGACTGTTTGTTTTAGAACCAGCCATAATATTTCAGCAGACATCAAAAACCTCATTACATGTAAAGCCAAACTGTCTATTGAACCATTTTTGTAGCATTTGCACCACTGAAGAATCAGACCATACTATACAAGTCAATGTGAGTAAATATCAGATAAAATGTTTTCATTGAGACCCAGACAGTTTTGTAAAGTTGCAATGTTTGCTGATTAACCAGATCAGTATGAAATAGTCAGATCTGTGAAATGTTCTCCCAGCCAGTCACCATAAAATCAAGATCCACACACTTTCGACATATTACCCTATATGGATTCACAGGCGTTTGGACGCCAACTCGCTGACTCAACTCAAATGTGATCTTATCTTTGGGCTGCCAGACAAAACACCTAAATCTACTCAAAAGAAAACAATAAAAGACATTTATGGCTTGATGACATCATGCTATGTTTCCACTGCACCACAAAAATCAGACCATTTGTTAAACAGAAGTTATTATCTTCAGATGTTTCCTGACACACATCTGAGGTCAAATAACACATCTCTGCTTCACAAATGTGGGTGAATCTCATAAAACCTGTCAAGAACAGGTCGAGGTCATAATTCACCCCAAATCCAAAATAATAAATATAAAATAATATTAATTTAACAAAATAGAAGCCTATTTTAGGAAACATCACACACACACACACACATACATATAAACTGTCATGAAAATAATGTCCCAATAAAAAAAAACTCTTAATAGTCATAAAAATTGGCTTCATCCGTTTTGTAAAATTTTTCAAGATTCACCCATGTAGTGATTTCATACCTGTCAGTGGTTCTCCAGCTGTAGTGACCTGAACAAAAATAGGTTCACTCTCCAGACTGTCTTCCACTGAGTAGATGCTGATGTTATAGAGCAGACCAGGGCGAAGGTCACCCAGGGTCACTGAGGTGGCAGTGTTAGGCAGGTTCAGCTCAGTGCTGCCAGAACTGCCCTCTTCAGATGGTGTGTAAACCACACGGTATCCTAAATAAACAAGATATACACTTGTTGTCATCTGTATTTTGTGTACAATTTATGTATAGGCCACATAATGGTTTGCTTTACTAAAGACAGTCTGTGTTTACCCGTGATGGGAGCCTCAGGTTTAGACCAGCTGATAATAATGGAGCTCTCCCCCACATCCTCCACTTCATGATCAGAAGGAGCATCAGGAGCTGTGGAAGCATAAGCCAAAACAGTACAGTACAGTAAAATAAGAGTATTTGTAAGTGGAATACGCCGTGGCCTTTTTACAGCAATGAAATTTCTCATATAAACACTTGAGATATAAGTAGTTAGACTTTATTTAATCGTTTTATTTTATATTATATTATATTATATTATATTATAAAACGGTTAGTTCCTGTCCTTGATTCTGATTGGTCAATAGCTGTGTTTTATACACGATAAAACACGGCTATGACCGCTTCACCCAACGGTCCTGTGTATCACTAGACAACACCCTTAGCAACCACTCTTAGCAATGTAAACTGTTTGTTCTCAATTGATATTGTTCACTGAAGCTTACTGTATTATGTAGAACTAGAAGAGTATTGTGAGAAAGAGCGAGTTTATTACCTGCATTCAGATTTAGCATTTTCCTTTCAGGTCAGTCCTATGTTCATAATAAAAAAATCTGTTTAAATGTCCGATGTATTATCTTGTCCTTTTAACAATTAAGGGGTTTTCCCATGACTGACAGCGCTAGTCAAAGCATTTGTCAGTTGCGTCTTGTTCCGTGTTTTTTTGAAAGCATGAGCATCTACACTATGAAAGCAAACCAGTCGAATGCGTTTTCTCTGGAAGTGGTTGAAAGTGGACAAGCTCAAAACGTTTTAGACCCAGTTTTTTACGTCATCCACTTGTGTAATACCAGATGTAAACAGGGCCTTATGCAAGTTTTTGGGGTCATGCATTCTAAGATTAACCTATAATATCACAGCACACTTTTCATTATCCAATGAAATCCTTGTCTGATAAAAAGAAGCCCCACCCTACACTATTTCCTGCTGAATATTCAACACGGTCAAAAATATGTTAAGTCATATATAGCTTTTCCATCAGGTTAAATATTTATAATATTAGAAAGAGGAAGAGAGAACAAGAAAAACCAAAAAAGACAGAGAAAAGGTTCACCTGTAGTCTGGGAAGTGCTAAGGATCAGGTTAGGTTCTCCTTCTTCTGTCACTTCATACACATTTACAGTGTACTTCCTTCCTGGGAGAAGTTCGCTGATGTTCACGGATGTAGCCGTATGAGGAAGGTCTGGAAATGGATAATCAAGTTAGCATTACAAATATTAACTTCTACAAATTAATTGTGGACAAATGAGGTTTTCTAGTCTCATATGACTAAACCAATGACACCACACTTGAGATGCACATACTGACCCAAGACCATGGGCTGTCCTGTCTGGCCTCCCTCCTCACTCAGCTCATATTCCACCCTGAATCCAGACACCGTGTCGGATGCAGACACCCAAGAGATGACAAAACTGCTGGAAGTGATCTCAGTCACAGACTCAGAGGTGTCCACCATCGGAGGGGGCGGGGTGGTGTATCCCTCAGATGTAGCCACTAGGGAAGATATGGAAAGGTGAACATTAGCAAACATGCTCTTAAACGTGCTGTTTTTTGGGTACAACGAGTTCCATTCACAAACTTACTGATGTTTAATTATTTTAGCTTGAAAAACTGTGTGGTTTTACAAATATATGCGCATGCATGTTTAATGAATGAGACACTTTAGCACTGTTGAATGACCTACATGAGCCATGCACGGTGGAGAAATCAAAGCGAGTGGTTTCTCTACGTCCGAAACGCAGGATGCTGATGAGTTGGCCCTCGTAAGTGACTCCTGGCATCAGTCCCGCAATGGTGTAAGAGTTCAGGTGGCCTGGAATAGTGACCTCCATCCATTGGGTGTGGGTGTTTTTCTGTAAAAAAAAAAATTAGTAGGTTGCAGCTCAACTATCACACAGTAATGTGTATTAGATAAATATCCTCTATAAAGTATTCAGAACTCAATTTGATTTAAAGATCAAAGGGCCACTAATGTTTACAGCATCACAAAAATGCTCACCGGTCTCCATTTGAGAATGTACTGTGTGATGTGTGCAGAAGCCGGGACGTTCCATTGGATGGGGTGGGAGTTGGGCTGGTTGCCAGATTCTGATATAATCACCTGGACTGGACGATGACCACCTGATAGAGGTATATAAAATATTCAGAATTTAAAAAATATTTACAGCCAAGAGCGCTCATACTTGTAAATTACAATATGTAAACAATGTCTTAAGAGAATACCATGCTAGTAGCTCATCATGCTAATACTATAAAACAACAGAGTATTTGAACAGTGTTTTCATAACTCGCATATTGAGAACAAACAGATGTTTTCTGGCCTGAAAAATATATTAAGGTGTTCTAGGAAAGAGAAAAAAAAATTGTTTGTAGCGTTAGTGTGTTCTGTTCCTTTTGGGAAACGCTGAAATGGGAAACGTAGCACTAGCTTGTGAGATTCTTACCACAGTTTCAGCACTGAGACATGAGGATGAGAGGACCACCACCACTGTCTCAGGCTTTCAAACCTTTAAATCCAGCAGACAAACCGCTTTAACAATGACAACAATTCTAAAACCCTCAGCAACTTTTCTGAAGTGGTAAATCTATTGTTTACCAGCACATTTCTCAAAACTGTTTTTTCATCAAGTGTCTTATAGCCTCATATTGCATTATCCTCAAATTGCTTCTGATTTCAATCTGGTCTCCATTTCTCCCAATTACTGCCATGAGGGTAGTCTGTGTACAACACTTAAAGTTCACTTAGTCTGCATTACGTTCCGCCAGCCTGCACCAGCCTCACCCCCACTGTTCCCAGCCTTCTCACAGCTGGACGCCATTACTGAGGGATATTGCTTTGGGGTTGCTTCCACTTAATAAGCAAAGGGAGCACTTCTGACCCCAACAAGCTCTCACAAAGAGGGAAAACTTTATTAATGCAGACCTTGTCGGATCTTGTGGGGGAGTTTTGTGGTTGTGTATAAATACATTAACAAATGTTAAAAAGGAATGGATTAACATAAACAACATACTGTACTTGTCATTAGGGATGGGCAATATGACCAAAATCATTTTATTTCACTGTAATCATATTACAGTATATGATATATGACACTGTAATCATATTACAGTATATGATATTCACTACCGATCAGAAGTTTGGGGTCAGTACAATTTTTGGAAGAAATTAAAACTTTTACTCAGGAAGGAAGCATTAAATTGATCAAAATTGACAGTAAAGACATTTACAATATTACAAAAGCTTTCGATTTCAAAAATGCTGTTCTTTTTAACTTTTTATACACCAAAGATTTCTGAAGGATCATGTGACTCTGTAGACTGGAGTAATGACTGCTGCAAATTCAGCTTTGCCATCACAGGAATAAATTACATTTTGCAATATACTAAAATAGAAAAGTTATCAAATAAATGCAGCCTTAAAGAGCATAAGAGACAAACATTAAACATTTTTACAGAACCCAAACTTTTGAACAGTAGTGTATAGATCACATAATCCAACAAATGATAGGCAATATATGAACACCAGGCCTGGCGAAAAAAAGTCAACATAAAATCACTTCCAGTCTACACAGCTTTGCTGATTTGGGAAAGTATGCTATAGTTTTCTTCTTAATCTTGGATTTATTTTTTTACATGACCAATTAACACTATTCTACCATCATACCGTCCAGTTGCTTGTTTTCCTCTACAAAAGTTCGGAGACTTGAGGCAACCACTAATGATGGAAACTACATAAATCGCTAAATTACTTCACAGATGCAGTGCAAGCAGAAAAAGTAACAGGTTTGGTTGAAATTCAAACTAATTCTCAACACAGGACGAAAGAAACTTAAAGACAAACAAACAGTGCCAAAAGGGCCATAGGGGGTGATTGAGACAGCTGTGTGGATTGGGTGTGTGCCTTTCTCCAACCAGGGAACTTCAAAAGAACAGACGGCAAACACAAGGCATGGGCCCACCCAAATCAAGGTGTGGATGAGGGCATCTTAAAACCAACATCCTTGATTTCAAACACTGCCAGAGGACGAGCATTTGTCCGTTGTAAACGAAAAGATCACAAGGAAGAGCAAACCCTAATCACCCCTCCAACAAAACACCTGGGAGAAATGGCAAACAGCACACTTGCTCTTAGTAAACATCTGGAAGCCTTTGACTTCCAAATATCTCCCCACCCATGCCCACAAGACTACTTATAGCAGTACACAGCGTGACCCACATTCTGTGTGTGTGCACGAGAGAGGGAACATGTGCCCCATAAATTTTTTTTTTTTAAAATCTCTTGAAAAGATGCTGTTTACCCACCAGAGAAAGACTGCTGAGGCTCGCAGCTCAACTCTCCGATGCCATTTCCATAGCAGTAACATCTGTAGTGGATTCCCTGAATGAGTTTGTCCCAAGAATCTCCAATCTGATAGAACACTCTAGTCTCTGGCTCCTGGCACTGATCTGGAAATGGAAATCGGAGTAACACGGTCATTATCCAATCATTAGCCCGATCATTTATAGGGAACAAGGCTAAAACTGCTAATCCTAAGGCTCCAATATAGAGGAAGAAGCACTCTAATTGTTTCAAGAAAAGTTCACTTAAGCAAATGAAGACAAATTTCCCATTTCAGTTCTAATTGATGAAACCCTAGAAGTGGCTGGCTCACCAATAGCGTCACACTTCCAGCGTCCACGGCCTTCACCGTAACAGGTGCAGTTCATCGTGTAGCCTTCATCATGTTGTTTAGTGAAAGTCTGATTTACTTCGTAGGTCAAATTATCTACAATGCACTGGTCTGAAAGATGAAAAGACAAATATGTACATTTACATAATGGATACATGTTTCCTATAAATTCATCACTTGTCATCACTCATGACAACGCTCACCTTTGAGTTGTGAGTAGGCGATGCAGCTCCATTCTCCACGGCCATTGCCCACACATGTACAGCGCATCATGTGACCCAAAACATCATGGCGTCTGTCCCACTGATCTCCCACACGATACATCACACCCTCGCCGGTGGTACACACCTCCTCATGAGCTGGTGGAAAACGATCAACATGAACACTAACATCAGTAAACACCAGAAATATGTTTAATTGTACATTTGTTGACATTATTCACAAACCTCCAGATTTAAATTCTCCTCAACTGACCTAAACTAAACAATTTTAAGGCGGTTCAACCAATGAGCATGTCTGCTTTGGAAGCACTTAAGGACTCTTCCCAAAAACAACCCTCTAACTCCTTCAAAGAACAACATTAAAGGCCTATTTCACATCAAAAACATAGCTATAAAGATAACGATAACTATATTAGCGTCCACAACAACACACAATAACTTTCTGTTTCTTCTAAGCGCACGCTGCAGTTTGGTCGTCTGCCGTTTTAAAGCACAATGGATTCTGATTGGCTATCGATGTTTTTATCATTCATTAGCTGGAAAAAAATGTTTGTGAAAATGATTCCAACAATATCATTCCTGCCGTTATCATTATAGTTGTGGTGTGGACTGCTATTCTTTTAAATTCATCTTTATCGTTATAGTTTTAGTTATTATCCTTGGTGTGAATGGGCCAGTGGGAACTTGAGGGAGTACCTAGGCCTGTCGCGATTATTGCTTAATCATTTGATTATGGTTATTTGATCTAACTGCAATTATTTGAGATAACTGCAATAATAGTGCAGTTTAAATTTCAAACATATTTTGCCATTCAAATAAGTGAAAGTTAAGCAATTAAAGAAATCAAGTCTTGTGGGTTTAATCAGATTTAATCAATGATTAATTACATAAATATTAATTTTCACAGCATTAGTAAATCATATGGGCCTATTTTATTACAATTTTTATTATTATATTACATATGATTCCAAGTAATAAAAAATAACGCATTATGATTAAACTGTAAGTGACATGAACAAAACCCATGAATTAAATAATTAAATCGCAATTATTTTTATGACAATTAATCATCAGCACAAAATTCCTGATCGTGACAGGCCTAGGAGTGACATTTGTAGCTTTTAAGTTACATAAACACCTCCTTCTGAGACCAATTCCAGTTAAGTGATCGAGTTTTTAATGGCCAAAAGATTAATTAGGGGGTCAATTAGGGTCAAACAGCTAAAACTCTATCCTAATGACCATAGATCCATAAAGCTCAAGGCAGTTCCTCACAAACAGCCTCATTGTTTTAACTGGGATTTCGTTGATTGGTGTATGTGGCTAATAAAAGAGGATGAGAGTGAGGAAATATCTCCAAGGTTAAGAGTGGAGGAGGCTACACAGCTGCCCTGGAGAGCAGCCAGATATATATGCTTCACTGCCAGCCAGACTCTGGTCCAAAGCCAACCTCCCTCCGTCTGCAGACCCGCAGAGCCGAGGGGCCACGGCTATCACAGACGGGCAGAAATGTGTGCTTAAACAATGGCTGCAGCTTCCAAAGTACAAGTTTTGCAAGTTCTTTTTCAAATTTTGCACATTCAGTAAGGTATGATATATATTACTTATCATACTGAAAAAACAAACAAACAAACAGTTGATGCATGATAATGGTTCCTGTGTTAAGACAGAAATCTCCACCCCCTACAAAACAAACACTACAGAGAAACACAAAAAGCAGCTCTGGTTTCAATCTATGTCAGATCACTGAATCTCACCACTATCAATAAACTCCCCAGGGTTCGCCTGGCTCTAACTGGCACCTTGCTGAAAGAGACACCCATCAAAGCTCAGTCAGAAGGAGGTGTTTATGTAAATATGGCTGAATAGGTGCTGAGTGATCTTTTGTTCCACGTAGTTAACATCCTCATCTTAACTGTTACCAGATCTCCTCCAACACAGACCACAAGGTAATTGAAAAAGCTGTGAGACGCATGTAATGACACTTACTTCAAGTAAGGAAAAGCATGGGATTGTAGCATTTCTCAGAAATTGCTTAAGGCAAGTTATTAAGATCCAGGAAAATGGTCTGCATTGCCACCAATGGTCTCTACAATCAACTTAGCTCAAGATGCTTTTGAGAAACACAGCCCAGGATAGTTACAGGACTAAAGTGCTTTCATAACATTATAGTTCTCCATCTCGTGTGCCAAGCTCCAGTCAAGTCCTAACCCGTTACTCTATCTCTCTCTCTCTCTCTCTCTGGCTCCAACATTTATTGCTAGTGTAAAACTGGCACTTACCTGCCATGGGACAGAAGCCAAACCGCTGCTCTCGGTCATAGTTATAAGTTGTGCCGCACCATTTCATGCCATCTCTCCTGCCGTCAGCAGTGCAGTCAGTGTAGTTACGGCCGTTGTAGAGGAACGGGAACTGACAGAGTGCACCATTGGAGTTTCCTCCTCTGGTTGTGATCATAACTAAAAATGAAGATATTTAGCAGTGAAAAAAAGCAGCAGTTTCAAGGAAAAGTTTCAACTTCCAAAAAAATTATTAAAGGGACAATTCCCCAAAAGGAATCTGGGGTTAAGTACCCTGCTCGTGGGTACATTGAACCAACAACCTTTCATTTCAATAAATGCCTTGATGGACATAAAACACACATAAAAACCTTACAAAGCCCAATCATTTGAACGGTAGTGTATATAAACTTACCATTCTTGCTGGTACAGAAAGAGTACTTGTAGTCCTTCTCAAAGTCGGATGAGGTGCTGCACCAGAGTTGCCCATCACTGCGTCCCTCGGACGTGCAGGAGTAGAATGTTTTCCCCATAAACACAAAAGGGAACACACAGGGCTGGCCATCTGAGCTCCCACCATACACCTGGGACTGGCTCTCTGTGCACACACATCACACATGACAATGAAAAATAGAGATACAAGCACAGCATTCAATCTAAATGAACAGCGGCAGATTCTATCACATAAAACAGCAGACAAACCTGATGAATAAAGACACTAACCTGATTCTTCACAGCTGACACCATTCCCCAAGCACGTACACAACATCTGTTTGCTGCCTTGGGTCTTCATCCACCGCATTCCCAGGGTGTAGGAAACACTCGAGTCTGTCAGACAGGATCCCTCCACGGGGTGTTCAGGCACCGCCTGTGGGTTGTACACCGCAGGCTGGACATTGGTCACCACACGAGACCCAGTACCTAGAGCACAAAATAACACATGAGGATACACATTTTGTCTCTACATCCCTCTACATCAGTGATTCTCAACCACTAGGGGGCCACTGCAAACAAATCTTTACTAAAATGCTAATAAATAAAGATATCCAGCTCTCAAATTAAATATGTTGGACATCCTGATGTTCTGTTACAAGACATTTAATGCCACTGGCATCCAACCTGAACCAATGGCTGCATATTTGATTTGAAATCTGCTGTGGAGGGGAAGATCATCAGTGAACAATGATTTCTGCCTCATGCACTAAGCAATTGTAAGATTTCAAAACTCTTAAAATATGGAGCACATTTGAAATAGGTTGCTTTTATAGGGAATTTTTGCTTTTAGTGTTTTGTGGGGTGTTTTGGAGCTTGATAAATGTGGTCACTATGAACTGTAGAAAAGTATTGTGTGACAATAACAGCATACGGGTTTGAAATGATAGTTAGAAAATAATGTCAGATTTTTTTTTACTTTTAGGTTAGTGTAATTTTAGTATTACTTATATACTACTATAGAACTGATTAATGTTTTCAATCCGTACAACTGTAGCAGCGGATGATTATTTTTCTTTTGCGCATAACGGTGATGATGACGGCATGGTTTAATATTTAGTTGACCAATCAGCAGAAAGGGGCATTTCATTCCCCCCCCCACATGTAGAGATTGAATATTCAAGCTGTTTATTAATTTTCTACCCTGAAAGTAAAATACGGAAAAGGCACCATTTTCTCATTTTTCAACATTCAATATTAAATAAAAAAACAATCAACGAAGAACGAATGATACAGGGTTGCCAGGTTTTTTACAACAAAACCCACCCAATTGCTACCCGAAACTAGCCCAATTGCATTTCACCGGGGTCCCACAGTAAAAATCACATTTCGGGGGTAAAATCCACATTTTTGGTGGGGCTCCCCAGGTAAAAGTCGCATTCCAGGGGCTAAATATCATGTTATTTGGGGTCACTTCAACCCGCGTACGTGAAAAACAACCCGCGGCAAAAGTGTAAAAGTAGCCCAATTCCGCGGGAAAACTGCGGACTTTTTAGTACTTCAACTTATTTTATTTCAGTTAGGCAAGATTTCTAATTTTTTTAATTTTAAGTTTTCATCTGATATTTATATTTTATTCCATTTTATTTTAATTACCGAAAATGTGAGGTTCTTACCCAAGCTAGTGGTGTGCAGAGATGCATGTCTCTCACACTTCCACTCTCCACGTCCATTTCCAGTACACAAACACTGTAGCACATGTCCACGAGAATCTGTCTTGCTCCATGTATCTCCGATCCGGTATGAAGTGCGTGTGTCCTGGTCGTTACAGCGGTCTGTGATGCACACACAATCATACAATGCAGATGTTTTCCATCAGAACCATGTTGCGGTTCTTGATCAGTAACAAAATAACTGGTTAAGCTCTTCTGAGTTAACAATTTTTTAATAAAACAGTAAAGTTAAAGTTTTTTCCCTCTTCTGCCCAGTTAAAAACATTCTTGCGCTGACGCCAGGTGTTTTAAATGCACTTTGAGTGGATAATTAAAGTGAAATCCAGTTGGACAGAGGGAAGATTGGGAAAGGGTGTTTTGTGTGGTTTGGATAGTTTCACTATTCTAAAAGGGGTGGAGTTCTTACTTCTGGATGTGCATGTAATACGTCCGCTTCCTTCTCCGAGGCAGGTGCAGTCCACCATCATCCAGCCTTGGTAGGGCTTCTCCCAGGTCTCGCCAACCATGTAGGACGTGCCAGCTGCATTGTCGTAACAGCGCTCCGCTATCAATTAAAAGAAAAAAATGAGTTTAATATGATGTTAATACTAATATGACATTTCTCATTTGCTTTCCATCATGAACAAAACCACTGTAATTAATTTAAAGAGCCCAATAAATTACTTGATGATTGGAGATTCTTTCCTGTGTCAACATATTTCATACTGAAACAGGAAATGTGGGTGGAACATATTGAAGGGCTTGTCCCTTTTTAAAACAAAATAGCTGAAAGGTTGCGTCATAGTTACAATCCATGATTTGCTACGATTATAGGTGGTTTTAAGGCAAGAGACATTATCATTCTAGAGAGCATTTGATTGGACAAAAATTTGTGGAGTGCAGGATGAGTCATCAATTCTTTTAGAGCGTTTTCCCAGAAGTGAAAGTCAATTTTAAATGCATATATCTGCTAAAAATTAACTGCTAATAATGTTTAAAAGTACACTATCATATACATCAACGCAAACACACAGAAAAAGCCACAAAGTTCTCATCCTAACGGGGTCTTTAAATGCCCAAACTCACCAACAGGTTTGCAGGTCCACTCTCCTTTCCCATTTCCCAAACAGACGCACTCCAGCATGTAGTCTCCAGTGTCATGGGGTCTCTTCCATGTGTCTCCAATCTTGTAGGAGTGCCCTCCCTCATGACAGCGGTCTACAACAGAGTCCAAGTAGGTAAACAGCAGCACAACTCCCAAAAGTGTTATTCCCAAAGTGCGGTTAAGTACAGTGAAGGAAAGTTCCAGTCTACCCACTTGCAATGGTGCAACTGATTTTCCCTCTGCCAGAGCCAATGCAAGTGCAGTCCCAGATCATCCCATCCTTGGGCCTCTCATAAGTCTCTCCAACCCGATAGGAGCGAGCGTTTACTTTATCATAGCAGGTCTCTTCAGCTGGGAACAAACATGGACTTTTTGTTCTTCATACTATTCAGTACTTCAAACTTAACTTGTCATATGCTATATTAGTATTAATTCAACAAAGTCAGGAAACAATTATTCCAGTGCTGTGACCCAAAGAATATAACCAATGTAAAGGCACTCACCATCAGGCTTCGATTTACACTTTATACCAGAAACTCCATGACAAGTGCAGAGCAGTGTGCTGCCCAGATAACTGCGCTCCCACTGCTGTCCAACTCCATAAAACTGACTATTTTCCATACAGCCATCTGCAGAGGACACAACAGAACCCTTCTGAGCTCTAAAATATTTTAACTTTCTCAACAAAAATCAATGATCACACAAAGAAGAAAAACCGAATCCCTAATGTACATTTTCCAGCTTTTAATTAATAATTTGCATGCGTAAAACCCAAAATACGCGACTAAATCGCCCATTTCAAAACAAAAACAAACAAACGGAGGACCGCATACCTTGGGACACGGATGACACCGAGTGTTCCTGAGCTTGTCTCCTATGCTTTCCCGTTACTTTCGGCATACACTGCACAGTGCAGGCGAGCAAAGCCACTGCCAAAGCCGTGCCCAGCGGGCCACCGGACATTTTCACAGGTGAGATGAAACACAAATACACAAATAGTTAAACCTTCCTGTCCTAGCAATGGAGGTTCGAGGAGACGCAGTAGTACACTGGCTGCGGGATTCAGGGTCACTACAGCCGCTTTCAGTCTCCAAGTTCCCTCTGTGTGTTTCCCTCCCTGTGCGTCCTGCCCCTCCTGCTCTCGCGCGCACCTCTGCGAAGAGCTCAGATGTGGGGAGCGCTTTTATTTGACCTCAACATTCCGCCCTGGAGGAGGAACTACCCCTGCACACGCGTAAAAGAGCGTCGACCAGCCATGCAGACAGACACCCAATCTGAAGCTCGCTTTTTGCGTAATAAGTTTAGGGTGATAATGAATTCAAAGCTAACGCTCGCAAGCAAGCACTCTCAGTGCAATGTACTCGGCTTTTGTTTTATAAATATTGTTAATCCAGTTATACGCCAGTGTTCAATAATGACCCAAATCTGTCCGTTTAAGTAAGCCTGTGACTGTACTAATCTAATAGAGATCATGCTACAGTTGGAGCGCATCAATGTCCAATGTCCCATTCACAGATGTTTAAGGGCTGCAACCATCTGAAACCAATTAGACAAACTCTTAACTTTAATAATACTTCCCTGGTGGTAAAATAAAGTCATTCTCAGTTTACTGTCACCCTTAAAAAGACTTAAAGATTGAAAGCGGACTTATAACACAGATGTAAATAAAAGACAAATCATTTCAGTTCTGAGTTTACATGGCCATAGTCACCAACATACTGAAAGTCTTAACACTATCCTACACTATAGTTAACATGAACTAGGCCTAACAACACTTTTAAAGCCTTTTAAATATTTTGGCTTATGTAAATTTCCACAATGCCAATTTTTATAGGCTATTAAAATAAAGTTATGTAGCATCATTAAAAACTAACATGAACTAACAATAATAATGGACAAAAGGTTTTTTTTTTGTTTTGTTTTTTGCCCCCACTCTCTAACCGCCTGAAGGTCACTGTGTAATTCTCATCCAAACCAAGACGCATTGGGAGAAGCATTTCAATAACCCTATGAATGCATATTAAAATGGAGAATCGAATCAAATTAATCAAATCGCATCGGATTTTAATGTGAATCGTCTCAAATCGAATCGTTCTGAATTTGCAAAAATCGTTCTTGAATCGAATCGAACACCCATGAATCGGGAATCGAATCGATTTGCTGTATACCCAAAGATTCACAGCCCTACTGAAAATACATATATAGAAGCCAATGGTGCATCTGCTTTGACCTTTATTAAAGTCTTCCCAGCATAAAGCTGAAACTCTATTGTGTTATCAATAATATATATATATATATACAACCCGAATTCCGGAAAAGTTGGGACGTTTTTAAATTTAAATAAAATGAAAACTAAAAGACTTTCAAATCACATGAGCCAATATTTTATTCAAAATAGAACATAGATAACAAAACAAATGTTTAAACTGAGAAATTTTACAATTTTATGCACAAAATGAGCTCATTTCAAATTTGATGTCTGCTACAGGTCTCAAAATAGTTGGGACGGGGGCATGTTTACCATGGTGTAGCATCTCCTCTTCTTTTCAAAACAGTTTGAAGACGTCTGGGCATCAAGGTTATGAGTTTCTGGAGTTTTGGTGTTGGAATTTGGTCCCATTTTTGCCTAATATAGGTTTCCAGCTGCTAAAGAGTTTGTGGTCATCTTTGACATATTTTTTGTTTAATGATGCGCTAAATGTTCTCTATAGGTGAAAGATCTGGACTGCAGGCAGGCCAATTCAGCACCCGCACTCTTCTACGACGAAGCCATGCTGTTGTAATAGCTGCAGTATGTGGTTTTGCATTGTCCTGCTGAAATACACAAGGCCTTCCCTGAAATAGACATTGTCTGGAGGGGAGCATATGTTGCTCTAAAACCTTTATATACCTTTCAACATTCATATTGCCTTCCAAAACATGCAAGCTGCCGATACCGAATGCACTTATGCACCCCCATACCATCAGAGATGCTGGCTTTTGAACTGACGCTGATGACAGGCTGGAAGGTCTCCCTCTTCTTTAGCCCGGGGGACAAGGCGTCCGTGATTTCTAACAAGAATGTCAAATTTGGACTTGTCTGATCATAGAACACTTTTCCACTTTGAAACAGTCCATTTTAAATGAGCCTTGGCCCACAGGACATGACGGCGCTTCTGGACCATGTTCACATATGGCTTCCTTTTTGCATGATAGAGCTTTAGTTGGCATCTGCAGATGGCACGGCGGATTGTGTTTACCGACAGTGGTTTCTGGAAGTATTCCTGGGCCCATTTAGTAATGTCATTGACACAATCATGCCGATGAGTGATGCAGTGTTGTCTGAGGGCCCGAAGACCACGGGCATCCAATAAAGGTCTTC
This sequence comes from Ctenopharyngodon idella, assembly GCF_019924925.1. Lineage (NCBI taxonomy): Eukaryota > Metazoa > Chordata > Actinopteri > Cypriniformes > Xenocyprididae > Ctenopharyngodon > Ctenopharyngodon idella. The sequence goes on from NC_067228.1 coordinate 24,269,345, forward strand.
AGCCTTGTTCCTTACAGACAGAGATTTCTCCAGTTTCTCTGAATCTTTTGATGATGTTATGCACTGTAGATGATGAGATTTGCAAAGCCTTTGCAATTTGACGTTGAGGAACATTGTTTGTAAAGTATTCCACAATCTTTTTACGCACTCTTTCACAGCTCTGCCCATCTTTACTTCTGAGAGACTCTGCCTCTCGAAGACATCCCTTTTATAGCTAATCATGTTACAGACCTGATATCAATTAACTTAATTAGTTGCTAGATGTTCTCCCAGCTGAATCTTTTCAAAATTTCTTGCTTTTTCAGCCATTTTTTTGCCCCCATGCCAACTTTTTTGAGACCTGTAGCAGGCATCAAATTTGAAATGAGCTCATTTAGTGGATAAAAGTTTAAACATTTGTTCTGTTATCTATGTTCTATTGTGAATAAAATATTTGCTCGTGTGATTTGAAAGTCTTTTAGTTTTCATTTTATTAAAATTTAAAAACTGTCCCAACTTTTCTGGAATTCGGGTTGTATATATATATATATATATATATATATACACTTAGAAGATTTGTCTAAAATTTTCATAGGCTGATATTTGGGGTGATGTAATCATTTCAATGGGTAAACACATTGGGAATTAAGAATTAATGTATTACAGATTACATCAATAAGCAGTGACAATCCTCAATGTTTTTTTCTTTTTAACTTTTCTGTCACTCACAGCTTGATGGATCTAGCTCAGTCTATGGCCTGGTTTCATAGACAGGGCTTAGATTAAGCCAGGATTAGACCTTAGTTCAATTAGGACATTTGAGTAGCTTTTATAAATGTCCTTTAGAAAAAAAACAACATTTCTGGTGTGCATCTTGAGACAAAACAATGGCACTGACATATTTTAAGATGTGTCAGTGCAAGTTGCTTTCAGCTAAAACAGCTCAAACATGCATTTTAGTCTGGGACTATATGAAGCTTTGTCTGTGAAACCGAGGATATGTTTTATCTTACATGTTTTATCTTACAAGACATCTTACAGGTCATTCATGGAAATGCAGGGCTGATGTCAACACCCTCTCATTTTAAAACTGTACTCGTCTCTCTCTATGAATGGAGATCACTGAGCTGACAGAGCTCCCATTTAAACATCATCAGACTTTTAGAAACTGCTTTCTGAGCTTTGTGTGTTTGCAATAATCATACCACCATGTAGTTCAGTTCTTCATATGATGAGATGAGACAGATTGCCATTTAACAGATGATTCAGTAATTTCCATGCCAGATGTTTGGTTTGACTCATGCTTTATTCTACAGTCTGTCTCCCCGCTGCTCCCTCAGTCTTTCTTTATCCTCCCCCAGGATGAGTGTAATCTATGCTTATGAGCTGATATGCAAGAAATCCCTCTCTCTCTCTCTCTTAATGGGCTTATAAAGACTTCTGTCCACAAAGTTTTAACAACATTTTGCTGCTCTTTAAACATCTCAGTTAATCCAGTTTTGTCCTTTGAATTTGGATGACTCTCTCAACATGTTGCTCTTGTGGTTTCTCAGTGCAGTCCACCTTGTCATCAATGGTCTGTATGAATCAGTTTTGATTTTCCCAAAATTTTCCTTTTTATGAGTACATGTTGAGGTTAGTCTTCCTGCCTTTTGGTTTCCCTGTATCTGAAACCACTGGCGGAAGTGAGTGGCAAATATGCTCTTGTTTGGGGATTCTCGTGGAAAGGAGAGTTACAGAGATCGAACCTAAAGCTGCTGTGTCATGGAGGTGAACGTGCAAAGCGTGAACCCATGAGATCTGACTCCTCTTATAATATGTGAGCACATCTGGCTGCATTTGCTATGACTCAATGAATGACTCAAAGCCAGTGTTTTTGTGCATAGCTGCAGAACAATATTCCAGAAACAACCTTAGTTCATGAAAATGTTGACAGTTGACAGATGTGTTCAAGAAAAAAAACATCTTTAAAGAAAGAATTGTTCAAGGAGAGATAATGGTTCTGTGTCTAAGATACCGTTTACAAAACAAAACAAAAGTTTTAATGATAAAAGTAATTTTAATGAAAAAAATGTTAAAAATGTGTTAATTAGTTCAGATTAGGTATATATAAGTGTAAGCTACCTTACCAAATATGGTCAAAAAGTACACTACTGTTCAAAGGTTTGGAGTCTGTAACACTCTAAAAAAAAACTGGAAACAAATTTACACAGTAAAATACCGTTTGCCATTGAAACAGTAATATACCGTAAAACAATGCATTCAACAATTCATTATTTCTCATTTTCAAGAAAGTAACCTATAGGCAACTTTTCTCGAAAATGACAAGCATTACCCAGAATGCATTGTTTTTACAATATATTACTTATATTACAAGGCATTCTGTATATTACAGTGCATTCTGGGTAATAAAATTTGTCATTTTCGACAAAAATGACAAATATTTCTTAAAATGTTTATTTTCTTAAAATGACAAATATTACCCAGAATGCAATTAATTTTTATGGTATATATATATGAAATAAAAATCATTTCTAACAATATTAAATGTTCACTTTTGATCAATTTGATGCATCCTTGCTGAATAAGTAAGTAAAAAGTATTTTTATTTATGGCAACACAAAAAAGGACATTCCCAGAAGTCCCTGTACACTCATCACATTTGATTAGATTAGATTAGATTAAAAAAAATAAAATAAAAATAATATTTGTCATAATGTAGCCTTCTGTTTTACCACATGTATTGACAAACAGCTGAAGAAATTTCAGTCCCAATTTTTCCTCAAGTAAACAGAAACTGTAGGCTACTTTCATGCTTACTGCTCACATAGAAATATCTGCCTGGGAATATTTCCAAGATGGCCACCAAAAGCGAACTGATGTGGCTTAAAGGGACAGGACTTTGGTAACGGCTAGTCTATGCCTTTTGTAATCTCTACATCTCCGCTGCAGTGTATGACATCATTCTCCCAGAGGACAGGGGCGGGGTACAGCTGCAACCCCCCTCAGTTTTACCCAGACATCACTAAACTCCTGCAACCCCCACAGAATCTACAAAATCACATCTAACGGCTCCTTTCTGCCTCCCAACTAAATTTATTTTATTTATCTGAAGTAGTTTTAGCTCTGTTGTGGACTGAAAAGTTTCTGTTTGATCCTGAAATTTGTGCAGTTTTCCTCTTAAATAAAAAATGCTAATCATAGCGCAACACTTGTGTGGAACAGTTATTATCTATGGATCTGCAAGAAGTGCTCTCAATGACAAGAGGCGAAGGAAGCCACAAATTGATCAAATTACTTGCCAGAGGAAGTTGGTTAGAGGGGCGTTTGTTTATTTTAACAAACTGTCCATCATGCCAAAGCGGCTTCTGTTCTGATGTCATTATTGTCTGTATGTCTCTCTGCATGTTTGTGTTCATGTCTGCGCACATATGCACGTGGATTTTTTGCGGATTTTTAATTATAGAGCTGCAGAGAGGTCAGAGGGTAAAGGGGAATAAATGCTCATGAGAGATCTCGTCACGTCTCAGGAAACTAAAAGACATATATATGACCCTGGACCACAAAACCAGTCATAAGTCGCTCAGGTATATTTGTAGCAATAGCCAACAATACATTGTATGGGTCAAAATTATCGTCATATTCTAACAAACCATACATCAATGGAAAGCTTATTTATTCAGCTTTCAGATGATGTATAAATCTCAATTTCAAAAAATTGACCCTTATGACTGGTTTTGTGGTTCAGGGTCACTTATGTGAACGTGGACCACAAAACCAGTCATATACATATGCATATGTTTATACATCATCTAAATAAGTTTTCAATTGATGTATGGTTTGTTAGGATAGGACAATATTTGGCCAGGATTCAACTATTTGAAAATCTGGAATCTGAGGGTGCAAAAAAATCAAAATATTGAGAAAATTGCCTTTAAAGTTGTCCAAATGAAGTCAACGCATATCCATTCACGAAAATAAATTTTTGATATATTTACGGTAGGAAATTTACAAAATATCTTCATGGAACATGATCTTTAATTAATATCCAAATGATTTTTGGCATAAAAGAAAAATCGATAATTTTGACCCATACAATGTATTGTTGGCTATTGCTACAAATATTCCGACTTATGACTGGTTTTGTGGTCCAGGGTCACATATACCATCTTTACTTTCATCACCATGACAACCCAGAAGTGCATTTAGTCAGTGATGTCTCAGAATTTCCTTTCCATAGTCGGAAAGTCTGCACAGAGGACGGAGGTTATCCCTAGTTACAGCAAAACACATGTTGAACTTCGGCGACAGGAATGCTTACTAAGTTGTTGAGTCAGAGAGGACATTTTTATCTGCCATTTCAGAGGAAAACTCCTACTGAAAAGAAAGTGGCTGATGTTTGTGGGCGGAAGTTCACACAGATTTTTTTTCCAACACTGTCCTACACCCCTGAGATTTGTGAGTCAGAACAGAATCTGCTAGTGATTTGTGAATGAGCTATGACCTGCCCTTTCATTCATTAACCCTCATGTTCTGTTTGGATTACCTTCACTTTATGTTTGGTTCCCAGAGACCCCAATAATTCATTTGCAAACACAACTTATAATGCATTTAACCAGACATTTTAAAGCTTTAACCCACTGATATACCTAATGCAATTGTCAATAATGTGACTGTTATCCAATACATGGCCATCCTTAGGACGGTGCAACTGCTGAGACCACTGCTTCGCGCACTGACCGAGGAGGACCCCCCTCCCCCTTTCCCCAAAGGGTGATCGCGAATGGCCCCGCCGAGGGGTAACTCGCACTGGGCCCGTCCCATGCTTGGGACAGCCCTGTGTCCATAAGGGTATGTTATGTAGGCTATGTCTGTTTGGGTTCAGTTTCACCACAGCAACAACACATTGTGGCAAAATACAATAGAACTTACGAAAGAAATCAAATTCAAACTTCAAAAGAAATGAGGATTGTAATGCTGTACATTGATTATGAATAATATTCATAAATTATTAATATTAATTATTAACAAAAATATGAATAATAATTACATATTATTAGTACTAAAATAATAAGTAATAGTAATTTATTACATTTATTTATTTATTTTTCTGGGAACTTTAAGACCTAAACAGAAGTATATTAGAACAGAAACAGCATGAAATGTTGTTGATAATCAGAGTTCATACACTCTAAAAAATGCTGGGTTAAAAACAACCCAAGTTGGGTTGAAAATGGAAAAACAGAGCGTTTGGGTTGTTTTAACCCAGTGGTTGGGTTAAATGTTCGCCCAGCCTGCTGGGTAGTTTTATTTAACTCAACTATTGTTTAAAAATTGCTGTATTGCTTGCTTAAAATGAACCCAAAGTATGATGAAAATTAACATTTATTAGTATGTTAAATAAATGAACATTTGTTCATAAGTGTAATTAATAATAATTAAACAATAAACATTTATTAAATTGCTTATTAATAAATGTTCACCCTTTGATTATTATTGTTGCCTCTAGTAATTATGTGTCTGTTTTTTAATTTCCAACCTATTTTGGGTTTTTTTTAAGCCAGCCATATAGTAATTTTTAAACAATAGTTGGGTTAAATAAAACTACCCAACAGGTTGGGCAAACATTTAATCCAACTGCTGGGTTAAAACAACCCAATCGCTGGGTTTGTCCATTTTCAACCCAACTTTGTTTTTAACCCAGCATTTTCTAGGAATAGGAAATGTCAAAAAGTCTTATTGTGATACTTTTGAGTACCAAACGCATCAAAAATGTTGACTTTGAACATGGGTGTTGATAAACAGAGGCTTCAAATATATATTACGCATTTCTTACAAAAGAAAAGTTACCCAACACAACTGTTCTGTTTTACGGGTGGAGTGAACAAACCACAAATTCAATGTTTTGCAACAATGGAAATGTTTTGTGGAAAGAGGAATGGGCGGAGGGGAAAACTGCTCAAATGAGGCCAGGGTGAATCCAACAGAGCCCCTGCTGAGATGATAAGATGACCCTTTATCCCTGATGAGAGGCGCCTTCACCACTGATCCCAATCTCATCCCTTTCAGAAAACAATGGCTGGTTATTTTTGTCCTGGCAGATGATCTGATATTGACAGGTCACTCTTACCCAGCACTACACCTATATGCTTTCAGCTTGCACCATTCCACCAGCGCTGCAAGCACAGCAATATGAAGTTAGAGAGGGAGGGAAATGGTCTTTGGCTGTGTTCTCCCCTATCCTGTTTAATGAGTCTAAATCATCTCCAGATAAAAGCATGGGAGACAGTTCTTAGAGTGCATTACTCCGGACCAACACAGTAATGTTTGTTTATCTAAGGCATAAATCACACAAGAACACTGATTAAGACTTTTTTTCTTTTTTATCCTGGATTAACTTTAATATCTATCACATATACAAGAACATCTTCACCTTATATAGTAATGTGCTAAATGTAAACTGACACATGGTTTAGAGAAAACAGTTTTAAGAGAAGCATTTGAGTAAGGCACATTGAACATAGAAGTTGATATTGCATACAGCAATAAATAATGACTCTTTCAAATTGTTGTATATATAATTTAACTCATGTTGACAAAGACAGCTTGCGCTGGGCGTTTTGTGAGTTGCCGGAGCAAACTGATCAGTGGCAACTATGTATTAAAGCTGTGTTTAAATCCCTAATAGGTGCGTAAGTACTTGTTTGCTTTAGATTTATGAATTTTTGGACCTTTAAGGAAAATCTAATCTTGTTAGTTCCTGGCATGTAGTATGGAGAGTTCCTTAATATGTTATTGTTTCTCAGAAGTTTCCCAGAAGAGTACTGCTAGATATTCCTGTGGGTTGATTTTAAAGGATAGTGAGAAAGATGCATTTTAGGAAACCTGGCAAATATTGTAAAAGAAAAACAATGGGATTTTGAAACCGATAACAATAATTCAGTACAGACTCAGGCACACTAAACCCTATAAACTACACAAACCATTTAAATGAAGGATGTGCCTGAGTGGAACTATTACTCAGTGCCATAATTCAACCAATGTTATGTCATAGAACAGCGTCTGTGGGCAATTTGAGTGGAAACCCTGAGACATGGATAAACACCTGCACGTCATTCCAGATGGTGCTGCGGATCTGCAGTGCTAGTAATGAGAGAATTTCCTTGCACTGGAAAGCCAATAGTGTAGAGTGACAGGCATCAAGAGGAAAATTTGTGGAGTTTTTTATTGCTATGGCACTCTGAATCATTGCATTTCCATCTTCAAAATGATTCTTCCACCACCCACTAGGGTTGGAAAGTTGGATGAATCTCCCAGAAGGCATTTAATTCAAAATGATAAAAACATGGTTTATCTTGTCAATGAATCTCTCGGTGTCATCGTACAATAAGGGAATGACATCATGTCGTCAACTGTTGTGGTGCGAGATAAATCATAATTCCCAGACTGGGATTTAAAGGGTTAGTTCACCCAAAAATGAAATTTCTGTCATTAATTACCCTCATGTTGTTCCAAACCCGTAAGACCTTCATTTATCACCAATTAAGATATTTTTGATGAAATCCAAGAGTTTTTTTTTTAATCCCCCATAGAAAGCAACGTAATCCGTGCTTGAAGTGGGGAAAAAAAGTGCCAGAACTCCTGATGCTCAGTTCAAAACGCATTCTTGAAGAAGGGAGGGCGCGGTGGGCTTCCTCACATACAACATGTCGGAAGTGCTGGTACGCAAGGAAAACTTGTGGTCCGCTAAAGGTAAAAATAGAGAAGTGCCGGTACTGTGTACCGGTGTGTACCAGCCCACTTCGAGCGCTGAACGTAATTACCATCATTCAAGGTCCAGAAAAGTAATAAAAATACACTATATTGCCAAAAGTATTGGGACACCCCTCCAAAGCATTGAATTCAGGTGTTCCAATCACTTCCATGGCCACAGGTGTATAAAATCAAGCTCCTAGGCATGCAGACTGCTTCAACAAACATTTGTGAAAAAATGGATCGCTCTCAGGAGCTCAGTGAATTCAAGCGTGGTACCGTGATAGGTTGCCACCTGTGCAATAAGTCCATTCGTGAAATTTCCTCAGTACTAAATATTCCACGGTCAACTGTTAGTGGTATCATAACAAAGTGGAAGCAATTGGGAACAACAGCCATGTAAAATCGGCGCACAGTCCGCGGAAGTTGTCAACTTTCTGCAGAGTCAATAGCTACAGACCTCCAAACTTCATGTGGCCTTCAGATTAGCTCAAGAACAGTGTGTAGAGAGCTTCATGGAATGGGTTTCCATGGCCGAGCAGCTGCATCCAAGTCTTACATCACCAAATGCAATGCAAAGAGTTGGATGCAGTGGTGTAAAGCACGCCACCACTGTTTGGTGGAGGGGGGATTATGGTGTGGGGTTGTTTTTCAGGGGTTGGGCTTGGCCCCTTAGTTCCAGTGAAAGGAACTCTTAATGCTTCAGCATACCAAGACATTTTGGACAATTTCATGCTCCCAACTTTGTGGGAACAGTTTGGAGATGGCCCCTTCCTGTTCCAACATAACTACGCACCAGTGCACAAAGCAAGGTCCATAAAGACATGGATGAGCGAGTTTTGTGTGGAGGAACTTGACTGGCCTGCACAGAGTCCTGACCTCAACCCGATAGAACACCTTTGGGATGAATTAGAGCGGAGACTGCGAGCCAGGCCTTCTCGCCAACATGACTGCCTGACCTCACAAATGTGCTTTTAGAAGAATGGTCAAAAATTCCCATAAACACACTCCTAAACCTTGTGGAAAACCTTCCCAGAAGAGTTTAAGCTGTTATAGCTGCAAAGGGTGGGCCAACGCCATGGATTAAGGATGTCATTAAAGTTCACGTAAAAGGAAGGCGTCCCAAAACTTTTGGCAATATAGTGTATCATTAAAATAGTCAACGTGACTACAGAGGTTCAAACTTAATGTTAAGAAGCAACGAGAATACTTTTTTGTGTGCAAAAACAAAACAAAAATAATGACAATTTCTTCTCTACCCTGTCAGTGTCTTACACAGTTGACACAGTGAACGAAGTTACTGTGTCAACTTCCGTGTTACGTCAGAACGCCGACTCAGTATTGGCCGATGCTGTTCACGTGAGCACCACGACGCATGCGTGTGATGCTGATGCAGATCGCTTCATAACATTAAGGTTGAACCACTGTCACATAGACTGTTTTAACGATGTCTTTAATACCTTTCTAGACCTTGAATGACGATAATTACTTTGCTTTCTATGGGGGATAAAAAAAACTCTCGGATTTCATCAAAAATATCTTCGTTTTTGTTCCAAACATGATAGAAGGTCTTACGGGTGTGGAACGACACGAGGGTGAGTACCTAATAACAGAAATTTCATTTTTGGGTGAATTAACCCTTTAAGGACATCACATGATGCTTCTGTGCCAAAAATACATTATTAAACAGTTAGTTTGAACGACACTCCAAGTGTGTTCATGTTTATTATATTAGTTAATTATATTGTGTCACTTGTTTACTGCATTGAGTATGTGAGCAGCAGAGTGGAAGCAGTTTCCCTTCAATGAGGAGCAGGTGTTTGATAGTCAGAGTGTCTATTTTCTCTCGTTCCACACTAAAGCAGCGTGATTACAGAATGCAGTCTCTGTCACTCCACAGTTTGTGTGTTGCTTGGTGACACACAAAACATTTTGGCTTTTGAATTTTTTTTTTAACATAAAATAAATTGCCTTCTTGTTTACAGAACTGTTGTATAAAATCAATATCAGTCCTGCTGTTTTTCTGAAAAAAATAAAAATAAATAAAAGCTATATCAATATCAGCTGAAAATAGTATTATTGATGGAAAACTCCTGTTTTGTTGTGTTTTGTTATGCTCAGACTTATTAATCATTGTCAAGCCACAATCTAATATAAACATATTCTGAGTGGTTTCTCAGGAAGTTTCCCAGGAATTTAAATGTTGACTTCTAAAGTAGGCGTGAAATTAAATGGAATTCACCCTCTCTATATTTATATATCTTATTGTGAATAATTAATCTATGGAAATCTTACCTCGTATTTTCAATAAAAATGTCATTCTGGTGAAACGAATTACGTATGCTGCTCTTCTCCAATCATTTTGTCTGCTCAAACCCTGCCCCATTCTTAAAATCGACAGCAAGCTCGCATTTGCTTCCATCCAATCAACAACTGATAGATCGAGCCAAACTAAATAAACAAATTACCCACATTCAACTGTGATAGTATGAGAAAAGCAGCTAAACACTAAACGATCTCCACAAATATGCTTTACGTTAAAGGTTTGGGTATTTGGGTCAGTGGTGCCATGTGGTAGTGGGTATGCTATAAGGTCTTGCATATGGCATGCCAGTAAATCATACAGAGACAATATTTTACATGTCAGACCTTATAATAAATAAGTTCAAGTATCAAGTTTTCACAGGTCTATCAAGTATTTAAATACTTCTTTTATAGTATAAAATTTCTGTTGCACCATATGACCGTTTTAGGGTTTAGTCTTGAAGACCGTTTCCCATTTGTTTGCACAAACTGAGGTCAAAATGACTGTCATTGGCATAAATTACATGTCATTGAATTCTGTGCATAGACACCCATAAACACATTTGATTACAAATTCATGGACCAATTTTGTATAAAATGCGGTGATATGTGATTAACTTTTAGAAATTATATAAAGTTTACTGTTTTTGTATTTAAATACCATATCTGTCAGATATCCAGTTATCATTGGTGTAAACGGCGATCTGTCTCACCTGACATTCAGATCACCCAAGGCAGATGTTAATACCAGGTGTACACAGGGCCTAAGGGTCCTATGCTAACGGGCCCACCATGTCTACAAAGCAGCCTCACCCACCTGTCTGTAAGGCCTTACTTAAACCTTCTTCCTGTTTAATTTATTACATGTTTCGTAAGATGCCTTCAGATGAAAGGCTCTGTTATGTTTTATCACCATGTGTTTGATGTGTGTGTGTAATACTGAGAGATGTTGAAAACAGACAGTGCGCTGAGGTGTTGGTGCTTTCTGCAAAGCATTCTTCAGTATTAAATTCAGTGGTTAAATATCTGTTTTTAGGCTTGAATCCTTCAATGGCAACCAATAACAATCGCCATCATACACTTAAAGGGATAATTCATCCAAAAATGAAAATGTTGCCATTGTTTACTCACCCTCATGTCATTCTACTCTTAGAAGAAAAGGTTCTATATAGAACCTTAAAGGGTTCTGCCAGGTACTTCATATATAGAACCTTTTGAGGCCAATTCACACCGAAACATGCAGACCAACGCCGACCGTTACCAGATTACAGCACGTCACTTCTTAAACATTCTAATTTTGATTCAGCATGTTCAAGTGTTGAAAACAAGCTCTGACAGACGCCTGTCGGTGCAGTGTGAATTGGTCTTTAGGGGTTCCCATCACGGGATCATTTTATAGATTTAGTTTTAGTTAATTAATTAACTCAAGATCAATAGAAGATCAAAATATCTTCTATTATGTTTCACAGGAGACAAAAAGTCACAGGTTTGGAACAACACTGAATATTTGGGTAATGCTTTTAAGCAAGACGCTTTTAAGCAAGACACTTCAGATTCTAACTGGCAAGTGAGATTATTTGGAAGTGTCATCTAAATGACTTCAACCCTATAATCTTCCAAAATGATGTAGGCTGACCTGTGTATAACCCCTAAATTCGGATTATGAAAATCATTCAACTGTAAAAAAAAAAAAAAAAAAAAAAAAAAAAAGGAGAAGTGTTCACAAATTTACTTACACAATTGCAAAATTTACCATTTAATATTTATAGTTGTCATAGTTACAGTGAAATCAGTAAGAGTCATTACGTCAAATGGCTTAAAACAACAGATGTTGTGGGTGTGTTTGCGTTACTTGATTTTCCTAATTCCCTTAGTAAATCCGGAACTAAAACAACACAGAGAACCTATTAGCAATGTCCCTTAGGCAAGAACTTGCTCCAGGGGTACTGTTCTTGTGATAAGAGTTTATTATCAGGATTAGACTTACTTAGAGTGAATAAAACCAACTGTCCTCCATTTCTCAGTAAATGCATTCAGCTTTTGTGGTGTCCCATATCAAAATCACGCAAGCAAATGTGCAGTTTAGATAAACAATTCTATGGTCAGGAACTTCAACACTCTCTTGTGAGGGTTTAAAACTGGAATTAAATAAAAACACAAATAAAGAACTTAGATAGAAGGTTTAAAAACAAATCTGGGATTTGTAACTAGAAACCTCTGGTAAAAGCCAAAGAACACACATCTGAATGACCACAGAGCAATGACCGCAATACAACAGACCACACACTAATGCAGTTTACACAATGTGTATACATAGAATTAACAATGGTTTTGTCATTGCTCCATTTCTGTGCATTTGCTTATGTTTGAGTGTATGGACTAATGAAGTGCTAGCTATGATGCTAACTACTGTTAGCATTGCTCTTTATAGATGTTGTTTTTTTTATACTTTTACTGTTTCACCTTACGTTTCAGGAATTGTCAATGAATTAAATATTTCATGAAACATTACCTGAAGGCTTCACCATCATTTAGTTGAGGTATAGTGAACCCAGCTAATAGGGAACATTTCAGAACTCTGGCTAAAATTCTGGCAAGGTTCTCTCAAAGTTATAAACAAATGTTTTTCCAGTAACGTTAATAGAATGTTCAATTTAACTTATCTTGTCTTTAATAATGTTCTCAAAACCTTAACATAAAAACATTATATATACATTGTTCATAAATGTTTTAGTTGGATGTTCATCTAACATTTTTTACATGTTACTACTTGTTTCAGAACGTTCAGAAAGCTTTCAAAAGTAACGTTCCCATAATGTTTGCAAAAAGCTAAAATGGAATGTTCCCTAAACCTTTTTTGAACATTCAGTGAAATTCAGAAATAATTTTTTCATAACTTAATGGGAACATTAGCAAAACATTCTTAGAACACATTTTTGTTAGCTGGGAAAGTACAGAAATTGGTCAGAAATGCTCAACACTGAGACAATAATTCAGTAAATGATGAAATGAATGAGAGGACATACTGTGTTTTCTAAAATTACTTTTTTTTTTTTTTCATCGGCTCATATTTTCACCCATTTGCTGCTTTTTTCTTTCTTCCCAGGAAACAACCACTGAGTCTATTTACTCACAGACCCAAGTGGATCCCAGCAGAGAGGAGACCATCCACTGTGACTATTTGTTCTTTTAGTTTGTTATAAACACCAAAGGAAGAAGGGGAGGGAGCATTCTGACACTGTCTGTCACGTTCTGACATGCAAATCTGATAGTCCGCTGCAGATAAAGCCGGGGTGGGTTAAATGAGTCCCGTTACCCCGAGGAATAAAAAAGCTTTTCTGGCACATCAGCATTTACTGCAAACTTCAAGGGCCAGTCCGGACGCATCTAGATAAGCGCTTTGCAATTGCTGCTCCTGAGGGGATGAAAATGCAAGGCAAGCTAAACAGGGACTCCACCTTATCAAGTTCCTACCCCACTTCTGCTGCAGGGGCATTTCCGGTGAAACATAAACAAACTTAGTCATTATTTAGTGCAAATTTGACTTTGCATTTGTATAGAAAGCTAATCTTAAAGCATTTTAGGAGGCATCTTAATCAGGCATGCGTTAAAGGGATAATTCACCCAAAAATGACAATTCTGTCATCATTTTCTCACCCTCATGTCATTCTAAACTTGTATGACTTTGTTTTTTTCCCTGTGGAGCATAAAAGAAAATATTTTGAAGAACTGGTTTAGTCCATACAGTGAAACCTCACTGACTTTCATTGTGTGAATAAAATAAAATAAAATAAAATAAAATAAAATAAAATAAAATAAAATAAAATAAAATAAAATAAAATAAAATAAAATAAAATAAAATAAAATACTCAGGTATTTTAAATTTTCAATTTTCAATTTTCAATTTTTTTTTTTTGTGATCCACAGAAGCAAAAAAATCATACAAGTTTGGAATAAGGGCGAGTAAAAAAAAAAATAAAAAAAAATCATGTAAAATCGTGAACTACCCCTTTAATTTGATTTAAAGGTTTGTGGCTTTTATTTACTCTTCAAAAGAAAGCTATTCAGTGTTAATAACTTGCTTTAGTGAATGGGAAATTTCACTTTGGATTATATTTATTTGCTTTGTGCATTTCCCATGCAGCGGTAAATGGACCTCATAAATTTTATTAAAATAAATAAGCACTTTCTCACAACAGTCCAATGCAGGGGTGTAGTTTGATATCATAGTCCCCAGGACAAATTATGAGGGTGGGCACCTCCCCCCTTCCCTCTCTCCCAATACACTAGGCGATGTAATGAAGCATTTAGGGTTCTCCTAGTCAGAGGGCCCAGGACAATATTTCCTGCTGTCTGCCATTCATGCGGAGGGTCAAATTGATTAATCAATTTTTTCTACTTTTAAACATACCTTTACATTAGTACATGTTTGATCTCTGTGTGTGAAGGAACTCAACTGAGCATGCCCTCCTCAGGCTGTGGAGTTCCCCATGTCTGATTTAGGAGAATGCTAAAGCTCTTTTAGGGAACATTTAGATAAATCAACAAGTCTTTACTGTAAACCGCTAAAATGAGCTATTGGATTACAAATGCAGAAAGTAGTGCAAAGGGTGAAGAATTAAAAAAACAAGCAAGAAAGAACAGATCTGCAGGCTGAGAGATTTTATTGTGTAAGATGAGCTATGAGGTGGTTCTCATGAGACGTAAATAGCGGAAACACACACCACTTCATTTCCTTCCCGGAGAACGCTGTAATTACAGATGTTTAGAGTCCATTCAACAAGAGATGAGTCGCTACATGTTAAGACACAAAGTGACCTACTAAGAAGCAGGAATGTCTCTCTTTTTCCTCAGCATGTCCTCTGACCTTGACTTGCCTGACAAAGCCATGTTGTTTCCACCCCCAATGGGAAGCTGAGCAAAGAACAAAGGTCAACACACTTATGTGATAAATTAGCATCTGGACACTCCTTTAAAGTCAACCTGTTAGCGCTTCAGCATTTAGAGTTCCACATGGAATCCACACCAGTCAATAGAGCCATTGTTAGAGCTAGTTAGTGATGTGACATCCAATAGA